>NW_006160208.1:4282978-4309117 GCF_000334495.1 Tupaia belangeri chinensis | reverse complement strand
CACACACACACACACACACACACACACACACACACGGAGATGGTCACACCGCAATCCCTTCCCCATTTCTTTTTCCAGGTGGGCATGCAGGCGCATGCACCCAGAGTGTTTTTCAAAGCCGCAGGGTCCAGGAACTGAACTGGGCTATCAACCATGTAGGATTCTGCCGCCTTAACAATCACACTACCATCTGGCCACATAAGGGGTACTCAGTGTTGGGCTATCTATTCCATTAGTAATAAGATTCATCAGTGGTTCTGGCATTGTCAGACTGCTCTGTTTCTTAAAGAGTTTACCTCTCTGCCTTTAAAAAAAAAAAAAAAAAGCGCCATAGGCTGCTGCGCTCACCAGAAAGAGACAAAAGGGGAGAGAGAAGTGAGAAATCGCCCCCCAGGGGGATGATGGCCTTACTGAAATTCCTTCTCCTCCATTTTCCTCTTGGAATTTGAGTGTACATGCACGCGCATCTGGCATGATTTTCAAACAGCCAGGCTGTAATTCGAACCGTGCAGCCAGCCATGTGAGACCCAGCTATCTAAACCTCCACCCCACATTTTACTTTATGGTTTTAAGAGACTTTAATTGTTGGTGCCTGTATCGATGATGTTATTAAAGATTAGAAGATGAACATTCTCCAATTCTATCATCCTTTTCCATTTATAAGCTGGTATACTACTAAAAGGAGGGAATTCTGCTTATCAATTATTTGGTTGACCTGAAAAAAAAAAAAAAAAAGTCAGTACAGGCAAGATAAGATAGATGTCTTCTTTTCCCTACTTAAAGTTTTATTTATTTATTTTTAATGATTTTATTTGACTTTTTATTCATTCATTTATTTCATATTAATTTGACCAGAGAGGAACAGAGTGAGGGCAAGAGCGAGAGCTAGAGAGAGAGAGAGAGAAAGCGAGAAAGCTAGCCAACAGGTCTGAGACTCGAACCGCGTTTGGCCATGTGGGAGTACAGCACCCTCAACCACCATACCACCTGCCGGCTCCCTAAAGTTTTACTTTCAGTTAGGTTTTGGAACAACAGTATTAACTCACAAATTTTTTGTTTTATGTATTTGATATGTTGCAATTCATTGCACTCATTCTTTTTACTGCAGAAATGATTCTGTCTTGGCCAACAGGAGTTCTCAGGTTGGCCCGTGTGTGGTTTTGACAAGCCCAAGTTTGGCAGCCTCCTTACTTTCTGGCACAATAAGATGACCCAGAATCATGTTCAATATTGTCCGTACGGCAGACCTGGTGTACCAGACTGAGTTTATGTGCCTCCCCAGGTTTGCTTGGTCATGTTTTTTGCTCAGTGCTATTGAAGATCTACCAAAAGACCAGTTGGCAACAACCAGAACCACAGAGAAGCTTTGGGTAAGAAAGGCTCATTAAGTTTCATTACCACCTTTGTGGTGGAGGCCAATCTTTGTAGTACATTCCCACTTGGCTACTGGGGTTCATTGAAACAGCTGCTTCCAGTCCTCTAAGTCACTCATGGCATGACCCCACTACACCTTGTTTCACATCTCAGACCGCATACCTCTGACCTCCCACTTGGAATGCTTAGCTCATCATGATAATGCACCTGCTCACCTGGCTCCCCTTGAGGCTGCAGACAGGGCTGCTCTAACTTGCACCTGCTCACCAATTTGCCTTCTACACTATGGCTCTATTATTCAGGCTGATGAAGGGCCTCAGGAAGAAAACTTTAACCAGGGAGAGAAGGGAGAAGGAAGAAAACTTTAACCAGGGAGAGAAGGGAGAAAGAAAAGACAAATTTTTAACCTTTTACTCTTGTGGATATTGTTTCAAGATTTAATGGTCCCATCCAGCATCTCAGATCATCCCTCTCATGACCCATCTGTTTTCTAGAATTGCAGCTAATCGGTGATGCTACCTCTTATTTGTTTTCTTCTTTCCCTGCCTCTTTCTCATTCTCTTTCTTGCTGCCAAGGAGAGACACTACACACTTACCAATAAAGAGTTAGCATATGAGTATGATGATAAAAATATATGGATATTGGGGCTAGTGCCAACAGTTAGCGACTAAGGGAGCCTGACCCCACATGGCCAACTACGGTCCAAGTGCTGATCACTGGAGCTTGAAAAATATGTCAGGCGTGCGTGTGTGTGTGTGTGTGTGTGTGTGCACATGCCCAAAGTCCTGACAGAATGGAGAAATGGAGAAGTTACTGTGGCATGACCATGCCCCATTGGAGGTGCTTTCTCCCTATTCTTTCTCTGTCCCTCTGATGAGCACACATGCCCTCTGGCAAGAAAAGAAAAAGAAAAAAGAGAAAAAGAAAAGAGTGAAAGAAAAGAGAAAAGAAGAGAAAGAAAGAAAATAGAAAGAAAACAAAAAGGGGGAAATATTATCTTATTGTTAATTGCATTGTAGAGAAAATAGTCAATATCCTATTAATAGTTTTTGTTTGTTTGTGGGGGGAGGGCTACATGTGTACATGTTGGTTGTGATTTTCAAGACATAGGGTCTTGGATTTGAACTGGTGGGCCATGTGGGAATCCAGAGCCTTAACTACCACACCACCTGCTGGCCCTCTTAGTAGTTTGATATTTTTTGGACTGCAGTGGTAGAAGTCACAGGCTGACTGCAGAATCAGATACCCAGATTCACCTGAAAACCATTGGCCACATGAGTGCATGCCCAAGATCCTGAGGGTGGAGGGCTGTAGGAAGAGAACTGTGGCATGTCAAGACCCTCTCGAGTGATTTGCTCTCTCTCTCTCCTCTTCTCTCTTGTGCATGCGCACATGCTTTAAATCATAAAAAAAAAAATACACTTCTAAAAATTGGCTTTTTGTGAGGCTTGCTTTATGGTCTAGTAAACAATCAATTATTGTCAATGTTTGTGTGTTCTTGAGAAAAATTAAAAAAGGTCTGTTGTCAGCGCATCCTCTCACTTGTTTTTATAACACCACACTTAACTTTCAGGAGGACAGCAACTTCCAGCTCCTCAGCTCTCACTCTGCACACCTCTCCCCAGCTTTGTGTTTGAGGATGTCAGGTTGATTGTTGGAAATCACCACGGGGAGCCTATTTACACCATGGTTACTGAAACTCTCCCTTTCCCTCACCAAGACCCCTAAGAGCTGGTTGTGAAGCATTTCCCCACACACCCTTCTGCCACTACAAAATACCTTATCTTGTATCCAGCCAAGCCATGAAAATATCCCTATAATTACATATGTAAAATAATAATGATAAGTTTAGGGCTCTAGGCCTTGGTGAGACACAACTAGTGGTTTTCAGAGCCTGGTCTCTGAACCAGCGGCATGGGCAGACTCTGAAAAGTTGTTAAAAATTCAAATGTTCTAGGCCAGCAGTCTATGTTTCAACACCTGTAGGTGCTTCTGATGCCTGATGAAGTTTGAAAGCCACCAATATAGAAAAATAAAGAAGGGACCAGCAGATGGAGTAATGGTTATGTTGCTAGACTCCCACGTAGTCGATCACAGTTCAAGTCCTGGACTTGGTGGCTTAAACCTCACACCTGGCATGTGTATATGTGCCCAAGATCCCAAAAGGAAAATGGAGGAGAAGGGATTGTGGTGTGGTCATCCTTCCTGGGGAGAGGGTGGTGGTGGTGGTGGTGGTGATTTCTCGCTTTTTATCTCTCTCTCTCTCTCTGGAGAGCGCATGTGCCCTATAGCAAAAATATCTACACACACACACACACACACACACACAAAACATAAATAAAATAAAGAAATAGGGTTAGTTAACATCCTAATAAGTAAACTGAGGACACATATGTGCTATTTAATTTCCTTCCTAACTATATGGATAGATACTTCTTAAACAATGAGTTTTGTTACAAAAGATTACATTACAAAGTGTTTGCAATGGTATATACTATGAAACATGAAGAAACCAAGAGATACTACTCTACTTATTGACATATTTCTAAATAATTTTGATTGATGGGATAACTGAGAGCATTGCTATTGATTTATAGGCAGATTCTACTTTGATTTATGTTTTTGTTTTATTACTTCTGACCTTTGTGTGATCCCATTTTGTGAGGAAGTTCTCTGGATCAGATTACTACAATATTGGTCTCTAAATGAACACTTGTACAGGGAGTTCATTTTCTGGCTAATTTGCATCCAAATGGCCCTATCTGAGACACTGATAACAGGGCTAAAGATAGTTTAAAGACCCAAATCTATGGAAGAAAGCATATTAGAGTTCAGCTTGAGGAGTTGTATTATGCTAGAAGATCAAATTTCCTATATAACAATTATCTAATCTATACCTTTTAAGATATGAAACAGACTTTTAGGTTATTACTAAAATACATGAAATTCGCATATGCTTTACTACAGTTAATATGGAACAAGTACATAAAGAATAGAGAACGTTCAAACCTTCAGCTGAGTACTTGCTATGATTCAGACTCTGTTAGTTCTTACACGTGTTATTTCAATACCCCACTAGGTAAATACTACTGTGTACATTTTAGATTTAAAAAGGCTCAGAATTGCTAAAAACCTCGTCCTTAGTCACAAGCAGCCTAACCTAGGTCTGTCTGACTGCAAAGCCCACAATCTTGCTACTATCATTTCAAACTTCCACAAGACAATTATTCCATGATGTTACTATGAATAATTACTGAGTAAATGCATAGAAACGGGAGTCTTGACACACAGAAAGTGCGAGCCAGCCAAGGGTCAGGTCTGAAGCTAAAATAAAGTTAAACTGGCAGGTAATTTCATAAAATTCATTAAAAAAAGAAAAATTCACCGTAGAGTATTCTGGTTTTTAAACGTGGGTATTCCAGATAAGCTTTCTGCATGTGGCTATGTATCTTGTCCAAAAATGAGTTAGCACAGCGTGCCAAGATGATCACAGTGGCACAATTAGTTATGGAAATGCTGCTTAATGGATAGAGTGAGTATTCACAGCCACCCCCTGGATCCGGTGTCTGCTTTGTTCCTTTTCAAGAAGCATCAGGGTCGGAGTCACCGTGTCCTCCCGACGAAGTCGATGTGGGACAGCACATACGAAGGTGACGGTGGTCTAAGCACTGGGAAATTGATACCAGGACTTTAATATTTTTTTAAGTTTACTTATTTATTTCTTCCATGAGCAAGAGAGACACACACACAGAGAGGCACACAACACAAAGAAAGAGAGAGATCCCTGACCAGGTCCTGATGCTTCAATCCACCCCCAGCCCTCAGCCAGCCCTGCATTGTGGACAAGCAAGTGCCTGGCATAGTCTGGGAAGTTTCCAGGACTTGAACCTGAAACCTTCCCATGTGGGATTGTCACTGCACCACTGTCCTGACCCCTCTTGCTTCTTTTTAAAATGTTCCTATAGCTGGTTGTCAAAAGGTTCAACTTTCACAGAATAAAGGTTAAAATGAAAATGCAGTACCAAACAGAGGTTGCCATTGTTGTGAAACTAAACCTTTTATGCATTCCAGAAGAACACTGAACTTAAAACGAGTCTAGTATGTCCTAAGGATTTTCAGAAACATGTTTACTTGACTTGGCAAACCAAAGTCTACCAAACATGTACCCCTCTTAACAGAATCACATTTAATATTTAAAACACACACTAAAATAAAACCACGATTCAAAAATAATTATTCAACACAAAATATCTGGACATGAAAGGATATAGAATGTTCCCATAGCTAAACCTGTTTAAAATACTTGCATACTATCTGGGAGCTAATGGTCTCTATGACACGAACCCACATGGAAATGTTCTGGGTTCACCTCAAGACCTCCATAAGTGCTCTAGGAGCAGGTGGGTCCATGACCTGGGTCTGGCTAGAGCCTCCTGTCAGGCATGCTATTTCTCTGTCTCTGTCTTTCTTGCTCATGGAAAAAGTAAGTGAATAGAAGCTTTCTTTTAAAAAAAAAGAACTTAAGAGACCGGCAGGTGGAATAGCAGTTAAGGTGCTGGACTCTCACATGGCCAACTGCAATTCAAGTCCCAGCCCCAACGGCTTGAGACTCATGCCAGGCACCAATGCGTGCATACCCAAAATCCCAAGAGGAGAATAGAGAAGGATGAGGGTATGGCCATCCCCCTTAGAGGCGATTTCTCACTTTCTCTCTCTCTCTGTCACTCCAAGTAGCACACGTTCCCTATAGCAAAAAATCTCTACTGAAAAAAAGAACTTGAACGAAGACTTAAAAAAAAAAAAAGGGACCAGCAGTTAGCATAATGGCTATGTCGCTGGACTCCCACGTAGTCGACTGCGGTTCGCGTCCCGGACCCGGTGGCTTAAAACTCACGCCGGGTACATGTGCGTGCGTGCCCAAGATCCCAAGAGGAGAATGGAGGAGAAGGGATTGCGGCATGGCTATCTCCCCTGGGGGGTGATTTCTCGCTGTCTCTCTGTCTGTCTGGCGAGCGCACGCGCCCTACAGCCAAAAACCTCTCCAAAAAAAAACCAAAAAAAAAACCACGAACTTCATTATAACAGTATATCGGCCTTCAGGAAACCATACTGTAGCTCACAAAGATACATATCAATCATACGTATGCCAGAGATTGTAATTTTTTTGGGGGGAGAGGTTTTTGTCATAGGGTGCGTACGCTCGCCAGACAGACAGAGAGACAGCGAGAAATCACCCCCTGGGGAGATGACCACACCGCAATCCCTTTTCCTCTTGGGATCTTGGGCACGCACGCACATGTACCCGGCGTGAGTTTTAAGCCACCGGGTCCGGGACGCGAACCGCAGTCGACTACGTGGGAGTCCAGCGACATAGCCATTATGCTAACTGCTGGTCCAGATTATAATTTTAAAAAGCAGTGCCTGCATGTGGCCTACCGGTTAAGGGAGCTGGATGCCACATGATTCACTGCATGGTTGAGTCCTTGACCCAGTGTCATGAAAGACTGCTTGGCACATGTGTGTGCCCAAAATCCTGAAAGAAAAGAGAAATGGAGGAGAAGGGATTGTGGCGTCACCATTCCCCATGAGGGTGCTCGCCTCCATCCCCATTTCCCCACGAACACACTCACCCTCTGGCAAAAGAAACAAATAAAATCTACTGGACAAAAAAAAAAAATACTTGAAGCCTAAATAAACCGTTCGAGGATAGATGGTCTGGCTGACATAGGTGTAACGTAATGGTTTCTAAAATGTAATGGGATCTGGGGCCAGCAGGTAGTGTGGTGGCTGAGGGACTGGACTTTCACATAGCTGACCATGGTTCAAGTCCTGGACCTGGCTGCCTGATCTCTCACTTTCTCTCTCTCTCTCTGTCTCCTCTGGTGAGTACATGTGCCCTGCAACAAATTGAAACAACGATAATAAAGAGTAATATATAATTTTTTTTTTACCAAAATAGAACATCTAAGAACTAGAACATTCCTGGGAAAATGAATAGCTTATAAAAATATATAGTTCATCTTTATTCCCAGCCCCTAAAATTTAAGACATCACCTCAACATTGCCTCTTCACAATGAAAATAAACAGAACAGAGATGACAAATGTACAGTTTCAAACACATAAATAAAACCAAAAAATAAACAGAGGTAAGTCAGTTATTTAGGCTTCTATGGTTATTCATTTCTAAACCCTCTCATTTCACATCTGAGCAATGATATCAGGGAGCTGGTGCCAAAAGAAGCACTTGTAATGCATTTTATGGCTGGCTATTTCATCCAAATGTGCTTTACCTCAGAGTCATTGAAAGACTTTTTTTTTTTTTCTTTTAGGTTTTTGCCATAGGGTATGTGTGCTCACTAGAGAGAGACAGAGAGAGGGAGAGTGAGACATTACCTCCTGGGGGGATGGCCACACTGAAATCCCTTCCTCTACATTCTCTTGGGGTAGGTACACATTCATGCATGCCTGACACAGTTTTCAAGCTGCCAGGTCCGGGGCTAGAACTGTGGTCGACCATATGGGAATGCAGTAATTAAGGCACCACACCACCTGCAGGTAGCCATTAAGAGACATGATTAAGAAGTCTTTTCAAAAAAGGAGAGGGACCAGCAGTTAGCATAATGGCTATGTTGCTGGACTCCCACGTAGTCTTACCGCGGTTCGAGTCCTGGACCTGGTGGCTTAAACTCACGCCAGGTCGTGTGCATGCGTGCATGTGCATGCGCGTGCTTGCGTGCCCAAGGTCCCAAGAGGAGAATGGAGGAGAAGGGATTGTGGTGTGGCCATTGCCCTTGGGGGGGGTGATTTCTCGCTTTCTGTCTCTGTGTTTTTCTCTGTCTCTCTGGTGACCGCACGTGCCCTATAGCAAAAACCTCTCCAAAAAAAAAAAAAAACGATAAAAAAAAAACGCGCAAAAAAAAAAAAAAAAAAAGAAGAGACAGCGAAAGGTAGAAAGGAAGAAAGATAGATCAAGAAATAGTAAAAGTGAAGAAGTAGTAACTTCGGGACCAGTAGTTAGCGTAATGGCTATGTCACTGGACTCCCATGTAGTCGACCGTGGTTCAAGTCCTGGACCCAGTGGCTTAAACTCACACTGGGCGCATGTGTGCCCAAGATCCCGAGAGGAAAATGGAGGAGAAGGGATTGCGGCATGGCTATCCCCCCTGAGAGGTGATTTTTCGCTTTCTTTCTTTCTGGCTAGCTAGCGCACGCACCCTATAGCAAAAACCTCTTAAAAAAAAAAAAAAAAAAGAAAGAAAGAAATAGTAACTTTTATTCCCCTAAAGACTGAGCAGGTCCAGTGCATGCTGGATGCTGCTTCTTGGCAGTTGGAAGCCATGTGGGAGGCCAGGGTTCAATACCGGCCCACCTTAAAAACAGGCTGCAGTAGTGCATGTAGTCTAAGCAACTTGGGATGCTGAGGCAGTAGAGTCATGACAGAGCAAGACACTGTCTAAAAAAAGAAAGAAAAAAAAAGGAGTGATTGAGTGATGAGGTTGGACAGGTTATTTGCACAGAGGTTATGCCCATAGAGTAGACCCAGAGTCCTGAACCCCAGGAAGGCCTTTATTCCTGGGAGCTGGCCAGAGAGTGATAGGAGCAATCTTGGAATAGTAGGCTACAAATAATTTACATGTTCCTGACAAAACTGTATTTTTTCCATAGGGTCATTGGTAGTCTTTACTTGAGATGTAGAGGATTTTAGGGAACTATTGCTAGAGCTCTTAACGCCATCTCCCGAACATGATGCCATCCACTTCCTTTGGTGGTTTATCACTTCTCTACAGAGCGCTGAGAGATACTGAGAGTATCTGAGATCTTAAGCATTCTTCCAGTGATGAATTCTCCTGGAAGATTCGAAAGCATTCCTTCCCTTGTTGTCATAGTTTTAGGTATTTGGTAATGACTAATCACAAAACGAACATAGTGAGCTCTTCTCAACAAGCTGTCAAGTTCTTTCTTGAACTTACTTACTAGACTCTGGCCTACTTTGGCTCTATTATTGTGGTTAGAGTAATTGTCGCACACGTTAAATCGTTTGTTTTTTCCCCCTCGGTACTAAATTTGGAGAGGGTATGGGCTATGGAATTAGATGATGATCCCATTAACACAACTTTCTTCAAATAGGACCCCTCAGTTCATTAATCTCCAATAAAGGAATCCATTTAGGACATTGTTGAAATAGCCTTGAGTCAGTTGACGTGATGGAATGACAATCCCCTGAGATTCACCCCTTATTAAATTCGTCTAGAGGAAATAGTTTTTTTCCCCCTAGTCTTTAAGTGTCCCTTATGATTTCTTCCACTTCTATAGTGTTGGGTAATCCCATAATTCTCAGTTATCTGACTCTGATGGTGCTATTTCCTAGCATGATTGTCATGAAAACAGAACAAGAACTCAGAATTTGCGTTCACTTTCTCTGGTACCTTGCCCTCAACATTCATTTTGCCTTGAGAGCTGTTAAATAAAAGGCAAAGAATGGCAGGTAGCTAGTGCGTGTGTGTATGTGTGTATGTGTGTGTATATATATATATAATGTGTGTGTGTATGTATATATATATATATATAATGTGTGTGTGTGTGTATATATATATAATGTGTGTGTATGTATATATATATATAATGTGTGTGTATGTGTGTATATATATATATATAATGTGTGTGTATGTATATATATATATAATGTGTGTGTATGTATGTATGTGTGTGTGTGTATATATATATATATATATAAATAATTGCCAGAGGGCACATGTACACATGCACTTGCCAGAGAGACAGACGGAGAAAGCACTCTGCAGTGGGGCACGGTCACATTGCAATCTCTTCTTTACTCCATCCTTTCAGGATTTGGTGCACGCTGCACACACACATACAACAGGTGTGTTTTTCAAGCCACGAAGGCCAGGATTCAGCAGGCAGCCATGTAGGAAACACCTCCCTTAACCACTTGGCCATTGAGTGAGCGGATTCCCTGGTACCTTTCACCTGCCCCTCTACCTTCTACCATTTTGTTCTCTGCTCTGTACTCTGGAGATTGAGCTGCGTGGATCGTATCAATGGGCTTCAGTGGGGACCCCCAGATGGGAGATGGAGGGATGCTAGTGAATACAAGGTGTTTATGCCCCAGGTTCCTTTCCTGTGAGCTAACTGATTAGACTGGCTGTGTCCTTCAATGGCATGTCACTACTTTCTCAAGGTGGCTGAGATTTTTTTTCTTCCTAGGTTCCAGGAGCCCCTCCCTTTTCTCCTCTCTCCCCGCTGTGGCAGGCATTCAGCTGCTAATAGCATCAGGATGAGGCACTCTCCCTTGGGATTCCCCACATTAATGATTCCCAGGCTCAATTTACCAAAAGCACCTGTGGACTTACTAAAGCAGATTTGCTGGCCCCACCGCCAAGGCTTTGGATTCAGAAAGCCTTGGGTGGGGCCTGAACATTTGCATTTCTAACAAGTTTTCAGGTAATTCTGATGATGCTTATCTAAAATCACAAGTGAGAATGCTGCTCGGTACAGACACCTTTGTTTACAGGGAATATAGGCAAATCGTGGAGGGAGATAGCTGCCAGGAAACCACTCCCACAATTGCCAACAGCTGGTTTGAGAGAGATAATTAATAGGCCTGCTTGTATCAGTTAGGATCCCAACTGCAAACAGATGGCACACTTCTAATAGGATAATTCCCTATAGCCAATCAGTGGATGTGTAAACCTCTCTAGGCCCTGGGGTTTTGTACTAAACACTTAAGCACACGGGTGAGAAATTGAACTCTGCCCACCTTCACACACAGTCATCTAAAACAGCTGACACAAGCCAAGGTTTCGAGGTTACAACCATCTGGACATTAGCTAAGAGGCCCAAGTGGGTATGGATCCTGGCTGTGCATTTCGCAACTTTCGTATTTTCCCCCAAGAGCACTTGGTAGCCTTGCCCTCTTCATCACACAAATTCGTCCTGACTTTGGGCAAGTCTCCTGGTTTTACGCATGTAGGAAAGCTTTTCTGTGATGGCTCAGACTTTTATCTAAGCAGCCGTACTCTCTGCTCTCTACAGCCTCTTTACTACCTACTACAATAGCTGTTCTCACTCTAACACATGCACAGAGCGTGTTTCCTTTCCATTTCTATATTTAAAGTAATATCCATTCTTACTACCCTCTATTTTTTAAAAGATTTATTTAGTTTTATTTATTATTTTTAAATTTGTTATAGGGTACATGTGCTCACCAAAGAGAGGGAGAAAGTGAGCAAGCAAGAAAGCAAGCTTCCAGGTCTGGGACTCAAACCATGGTCAGCCATTGTGGGAGTCCAGCACCTTAACCACCACACCACCTGCTGATCCCACTACCCTATATACATATTTTTTTTTTTTTTGAGAGATTTTCACTGTAGGGCGCGTGTGCTCGCCAGACAGACAGAGAGAGACATAGAGACAGAAAGCGAGAAATCACCCCCCAGGGGGGATGGTCACGCCGCAATCCCTTCTCCTCCATTCTCCTCTCGGGATCTTGGGCACACACGCACACGCGCCCGGCGTGAGTTTTAAGCCACCGGGTCCGGGACACGAACCGCGGTCGACTACGTGGGAGTCCAGCGACATAGCCATTACGCTAACTGCTGGTTCCCTACCCTGTATTTTTTAAAATGCATGTCCAAAGGGTATTAAACATTCAGGTTACACATTAACTTTATGTAGCCTTATCTAATTTTCCAGCATTGTCCTTTTTTCCAATTTTTTGTTTGGGTATTATTTTGATTTTATTTTTTGCTATAGGGTACACATGCACACCAGAGTTGGGAGGGGAGTTTGAAAGCATCCCCTAGGGTGATGGCCATGCTGGGATCCCTTCTCCTCCAGTCTCCTTGGGATTTAGGGTATGCACTCACATGTGCCCAGAATGATCTTCATGCTGTCAGGCCCAGAACTTGAACCCCCCAATCAGTCATGCAGGATCCAGTGTCTTAACTTCCACACCACCTGCTGACCCAGATATTAAATATTTTAAATAATAATATATTGTAAAAGAATTTATATAACATATTTTTAAGTTAATAAACACACACACAAAACATTCAGCTAGGTACCCTGTACCCATTTCAGGACTAAAATGAATCCTCCTTATCCTTAGCTGCTTCTTGAGTAATTATGGTTTTTATAAATAAATATGCTACATCTTATGTATATGCCCCTAAATAACATCTTGTTTAGTTTGGATTGCTTTAAGCAAAATTTCCTTATGCAATTTGTACTTCATTCCAAATTATATTACTAAGAATCGTTCATGTTGTTATATGTAACAATAGTGCATTCATTTTCCCTGTGTAAATTTTATAGTGTGACTATGCTGTAATTTACTCATTCTCCTGTTGCTGGACATTTGTGTGTTTTTCAGTTTTTGGTTATCATAAACCATGCTGCTGTAAATTTCTTTACAGATATTTCCTGGTGTAAACATTTTAAGAGTTCCTCTTGGGTGTGCTGAATTTAGTAGTGAATTGTTGGATTATAGGATGTGTACAGATTCATCTTTGGAAGGAAATATCGTATTGTTTTCTGAAGTAGTTGTGCCAATTTATTGTACAATTCCACCACTATTGTTTGTATAAGAGTTTCTATTAATCCAAACTCTCTCACCACCTCTGATACGATTACACATCTCAATTTTTGCCACTATGGTTTGTGTAAACTGATTACCTTGCTATTTTGATTTTCATTTCCATAGTAACTAATATCAAAATTAATTCTTTTTTTTTTTTTTTTAAGGTTTGTTTGTTTGTTTGTTTTGCCATAGGGCACATGGGTTAGGTAGAGAGACAGTGAGAGAAAAAGTAAGGAGCTACCCCCCTCCCGGGGCAGATGGCCATGCTGCAATCCCTTCTCCTCCATTCTCCTCCTGGGATTTTGGGTATGCACAAACACGCACCTGGCGTGATGTCCAAGCTGCTGGGTCCAGGACTTGAACCCAGTCAGCCATGTGGGAGTCCAGTGCCTTAGCCACCAGGCTAATACGACATCACCTGCTTGCTCCTGGTTATCTCTTCTTATACACTGTGTTAGTTTCATAGGACTGACAACAAATTTCTACAACTTGGTGGATTAAAACAATAAAATTTTATTCTCTTACAGCTCTTTTTTTGTTTTGTTTTAGAGACAGATTTTTACTATAGGGTCCGTGCGCTTGCCAGAGAGACAGAGAGAAACAGAAAGCGAGAAATTAATCCCTAGGGGGGATGGCCATGCCGCAATCCCTTCTCCTCCATTCTCCTCTTTGGATCTTGGGCACTCACACATACACATTCAGCATGAGTTTCAAGTCACCAGCCCAGGCCTCAAACCATGGTTGACTACATGAGAGTCCAGTGATGTAACCATTACGCCATCTGCTGGTCCCCTTACAGTTCTTTTTTTTGGTTGAAGCTGCCAGAGGATATGTGTGCTAACCAGAGAGAGAGACAGAGGTGGTGGTGGAGGTGGAGGAGAGACATAGCACCCCAAATGGAGCATGAACATGCTGCAATCCCTTGTCTTCTATATCCCATCCTGTCAGGACTTTCATGTATCTGGTGTATTTCCCAAGCTGCTGGGGCTGGATTACAGACTGTAGTCGGCCATGTGGGCTTGGGCTCACTTACCCA
This sequence comes from Tupaia belangeri chinensis, assembly GCF_000334495.1. NCBI lineage: Eukaryota > Metazoa > Chordata > Mammalia > Scandentia > Tupaiidae > Tupaia > Tupaia belangeri. The sequence continues at coordinate 4,295,106 of NW_006160208.1, read as the reverse complement.
TTGGGCTATGCGGCCGGGCCTCTCTTACAGTTCTTGAGGGGTGATGGCAGGTCTATGCTCCCTCTGAGGTGCTCAGAAATAATCCTTCCTTGTATTTCCCATTTTTTTCTGGCAGCTCCAGACATTTCTTGGCTATGCCTACATAACTTATTTTCTGTCTTAGTCTCTTCCCCGAATGGCTTTTTAAGGACAGTTATGTTTTGGTTTAGGACTCACTCAGATAATCCAGAACAATCTCATTTTGAGATTATTAATTTAATTATATCCACAAAGACTTTTCCAAAAAATGTCATTTGATAGGTTCTGAGGATTAGGATATATACATATAATTTTGGGGCCACAACTCATCCTACTATTATATGTATAGTCAACATTCAAATTTCCTTTTTCAGAAATACAGGTTTATAATTTTCTCCATTTTTTTCTATCAAATCTGCCTAGTTTTCTACTTAGGCTTTTTGTTAACTGATTTTTAAGACTTCTTCATATTAGAAATATGCATTTTTAAAAATCAACTATATTTGTTATGAGTATTCTTCTAGTCTATATTTTCACATTTTAAAATGTCTTTTGAGAAAGAGATATTCCTAATTCTTATGTAATTGAATGTGTTCCCCTTTCTTACTTTTTTGGAACCTTCTGTGTCTTATATAGTAAGTCTTTGCACAGTCCCAATTAAATTACTGTCTTATTTTTTTTCTAAATCACTTACCAATTACCTATACTTTATCAACAAAAATGTTTGTGTATAGTATGAGGATAAGGGTGCACTTTTCCTTCTTCACGGACGGGGAGAACCTAGTCCTTTTCATCTCATCTTGATCAGTGTGAGGAGCAGCTGCAATTATCTCGTGAAAATGTGACTACAGGCATGAGGATGAAAGGGGTAACATGACAAAGGGCTGTGTTAAGGATACTGTCAACATTTTAAGTGACAACTTTCTTAACAGAGCACAAATGGACATAAATCATTTAGGAAGAATAGGAAGATTCAGATCCACCTCCTTATTCTACTAACAGCATGAAATACATGACATCCTAGAAACCCTACCCTGATTTTGTATACCCTGAAATTTATCCCTAGGCAGGTTTAACTACAATCACAAGTAATTTAGCGCAACTCACTTGGCATTTTCAGTTGCCTATTTGCCAAATGACATTGAATAAAGAGCCAGGAAACACTCAGGTTTTGTCTCCCCCTAGCTCACCAGGTACAATGAGTCAGCAGTGCCCTGCGAGGTTAAGGAAGGGTGGGCAGTTGGTTCACTGCCTGCCTCTTCAATCAATCACGCAAATTAGACCGTTCAAATTCAGTCGGTTGAGTCCATAATTTCATGTCTGATAAATTGCACATATACTCACAAAAAGAAATCTATCTGAGGTCCCAGAAAACCCAGTTTTACAAAATGCATTGTTCTTTACACAGGAAAGAAGTAATTGCTTTACTTAACTCAATCCATCATCTCTAGACCTCATAACACCAATCTTCCTTTAGCAAAGTCAAAATGGAGGAAAACATGCTCATGATTTTTTTTATGCACTGTGTTTTCTTGGACTTGGTTTGGGAACTATTATTTATTAGTTTAAAGGTCTCTAGACTTAAGAGAGTAGGATCCCACATGACTGTCCATGTGATCTGAATCCCAGACCCAATGACTTGCAGAACATGCCATATACATGTACGCCCCAAATCTTGAAAGGATGGAGAAATGGAGAAGGGATTGTGGCATGACCATGCCCCATGTGTGCGGGGGTTGGGGGGGTACTTTCTCTCTTTCTATCTCTCTGAAAAGCACAAAGACCCTCTGGCAAAACTAAAAAAAAGAAAAAAAAAGACTCTATACTTGATCTATTCAAAATAGTGGTCATTGTCACATACAACTATTTAATTAAATTTTGCATATCCTTATTTTGCATTAACTACAGATTGAGTACTCATACTCAATTACATCGTACAGACAGCATAGATAGACCATTTCCATCACCTTATAAAGTTTTTCTGGATAGTGCTGCCCTAGATATTTTCTTTTAGTCTATGACATGGTTCTAACATACATGTAGTCCTGTGATTTCCTGTGGTTTCTCATCCATGCTTTTACTGACTCCTCAGATATTATTGATCTAAAGTCATTATTCCAAACTTTCTCTTGTTTTTAAATTAGCCAGAGGGCATGTATACTTGCCACAGAGAAAGAGACAACCCCCCCCCCCAATGGGTCATGGACATGATCCAATCCCTTCTGCTCCATTTCGCCCTCCTTGTGGGATTTTGGGCACACATACACATGCGAGCAATGTGTTTTTTCAGCCACTAGGTCTGGGATTTGAATTACACAGTTAATGATGTGGGACCTGGCTCTTTTAACCACTAGTCCATGAGGCTGGCCCCCAGATTTCTTTACCAATTGCTCAGTAACAATTTCCCTCAAAACTTAACAGCTTAAAATAACAAAAACATATTAAATCATGTCGTCTCTGAGGGTCAGGACTCTGGGAGCAGCTTAGCAGATGACTCAGCGAATCTGGCTCACGGTGCCTCAGGTGGCTGTGGTCCAGACTGCTGGGGCCACAGCTTGACTGGGGGTGGAGGATCCACTTTCATTGTCATTCACATGGCTATTGGACGGCATGTTCCTCGCCATGTGAGTTTCTGGCTTGCTCCAGAGTGAATAATGAGAGAGACCTTAGCCTTCAGTGTCTTTAATAACTCAATTTCAGAAATGACATACCACATCTTCTGGATTATTCTATTGTTACCTGGACCCTGGTTGGTAAAATACGAGACACAACACAAATGTGTGAAATGTGAGGAGCTGGAGATCCTTGGGGTTCACGTGGGAGTTTTGCTAATCACGTTAGGCAAGGATACTGTTAAGTCGGTTTAGCCAGAATCCGTCACCCTTGATAAATGATCAAATTTCCTCATCTCTGATCATCCACTAGGTAATATCTGGTCACCATGGACTGCCTTCAGCAACTGCCTTTAGCAACAACCCCCATAGGTCAGTACAGCCAGAATTTCCCCATTACTCTAACGTTAACGTCTGTTTTCTGTTGCTATAACTAAATACCACAGACTAGGTCATTTATAAATAGCAGAACTTTATTTGACTCTCAGTTCTAAAGGTTGCAAAGCCAAGAGCATGGTGCTGTCATCTGGAGAAGGTCATCAGGGTAGACGACAACAAGGCAGAGGTGGAAGTGAGCACAGGAGGCGGAGAGAGATGGGTCAAACCCTTCTTTTACAATGAACTCACCTCCTTGAAAACAGCCTTTATTAATTCTTGCAGGTGGTGCCCTCTTGATTCTGTCACCCCTTAAAGACTCTACTTCTTAATATTGTTACAGTGCTGATTAATTTTCAACATTAAGAGCACAACCTTTTTTTTTTTTTTTGGAGAGGTTTTGCTATAGGGCATGTGTGCTCGCCAGACAGACAGAGAGATAGAAAGTGAGAAATCCCCCCCCCCCCCAGGGGGGTATGGCCATGCAGCAATCCCTTCTCCTCCATTCTCCTCTCGGGACCTTGGGCACGCATGTACACGCGCCCGGCGTGAGTTTAAGCTAGTGGGTCTGGAACTCGAACCACGGTCAACTACGTGGGAGTCCAGCAACACAGCCATTATGCCAACTGCTGGTCCCAAGAGCACAACTATTTAAACCATAACATCCCTGATGTCTCATCTTAGTCTTTTTCTATCCATTGATCCCCATCCTGTTCCTTCGCTGTAAGTCCCCACTTTTCTTGTTATATTTGGAATTGAGCCCGATTTATTTCTCTAATACCAAAACCCTATTATGGTAGCCCCTCCAGATATCTCAGTAGTTCTGAGTACAGTCTATACCATCTTAACAAGTGTCATAGTGTCATGATTTTTCTTTTCTTTATTTTTTCTACAGGGAGTACATAATTGTCAGAGAGACAGAGAGATAGCCAGAGAAGGAGAGAAGAAAGCACTTCTGGTGGGGACTAGTCACACAGCAATCCTTTCTCCTCCATTTCTCCCTCTTTTTGAGATTTTGGGCATACATGCATACATACCTGGTGTGTTTGTCAAGTTGCTTAGCCCGGGACTCAAAATATGTGGCCAGCCATGTGGGATCTGGACCTGAACTTTTTTTTTTAAAAACACTATTCCAGAATAAGTATCAACCAAAAGGGAAGAAATAAGGGCAAGATTACTTGTTCTTTATCACTCATATACATACCCACATGAGAGAAGAAACTCTTTACAAATTACCGCTTAGAAAAATGTTGGGGGGGACCAGCAGTTAGCGTAATGGCTATGTTGCTGGACACCCATGTAGTCGACCGTGGTTCGAGTCCAGGACCTGGTGGCTTAAACTCAACGCTGGGCGCATGTGCGTGCATGCCCAAGATCCCGAGAGGAGAATGGAGGAGAAGGGATTGCGGCGTGACCATCCCCTCTGGGGGGTGATTTCTCTTGCTTTCTGTCTCTCGGTCTCTCTCTGTCTTTCCAGCGAGCACACATGCCCTATAGCAAAAACCTCTCAAAAAAAAAAAAATAAAATAAAAAGAAAAATGTTGGGTAAGGACAGTGGCAAACTATCTTTCTTCCTAAACATATAAGACAATAGATCTGATTTAAAGAGAATTTTATCTTCAACCACAAAAGCCCTATTTCCACCCCCCCTTTTTTTTTTTTAAGGTTTCTACAACAGAGAGAGAGATAGTGAGAGGGAAAGTGAGAAAATACCTTTGAGGGGTATGGTCACACTACAATCCTTTCCCCTCCTGAGATTTGTAGTACACACGCACATGAGCTTGGTGTGATTTGTCAAGCCTCCAGGTCTGGACTTAAACTGCATCAGCCATATGAAAGTCCAGTGCCTTAACCACCACACCACTTGTTGGTCCTTCTTAATTTTTTTTTTTTTAATTCTATTTCAAAAAAGAGCAAAGTGTGAAAAGTGGGCCATAATAAATATAAGCTCATTTCACTTTTTGGGTTACCTAATTGGCTCGTTGGAGTTACATATCAACTCAAATTCCAAATGTCATGGAATTGCTGACAGCGGGCCCTTCTGGCTGACTAGCTTATTTTTTGATAATTATTAGAAATCTGGGTTCGGGGGAAAAAAAGGAAATAAAATGGGGCCAGCAGGGTAGTGGTTGAGGCGCTGAACTCTCACATGGCCAACCATGGTTCAAATCCCAGACCTGGCGGCTTGCTTTCTTACTTTCCTAATCTCTCTTTCCATGTCTCTCTCCAGTCAAATTTAACAATAATGATGAAAACTATAAAGCTTTGAGGGGGAAAAAAAAAGAAATCTGGGTTTGGATAATATTCAGTATAAATTCTAAGATATTACTTTCTTGACATTTCTTATAAAGACACTGGAAAATATGCTAGAAAGGTTTTAGATACTTGAGAAGAAAGGACAGAAAATTCTTTTGGTTGAGCAAATAAAATTTCAAGTTCTTATTTTTGTCTCCCATTATGGTATAGCAATCTGCAAGACTGAATCATTTTGTGTCTAAAAACTTCTTTCTCACTGTTATGCACCAAACTGTGTGCTCCCCAAAGCCCTGAAGCCCTAAGCTCCAATTGACTCTATTTGGAGACAGAGCCTTTAAGGAGGTAATCAAGGTTAATATGATCATAAGGGTGGGCCTGTATCCAATAGTTCTGAGGTTGTCATAAGAAGAGGGCCAGGAGGTAGCATGGGGGTTAAGGCAGCTGTATTCCACATGGCTGACTGTGCAGTTTGGGTCTGGACCTGGTGGCTTGAAAAACACATTGGGTGCACATGCACTTGTGCCCAAAAGCCTGAGAGGAAAGTGGAGGAGATTGTAGTGTAGCCATCCCCCATGGAAGACTGATTTCTCACTTTCCCTCTCTGTCTCTTCTCTCTTTCTAATGAGAGCACACGCCTCTAGCAAACAAACTAAATAAAAGAGGAAGTGATGCTAGAACTTGCCCTCTCTTCACATGGACAAAGGAAAAGGAACATGTGAGAATGCAATGTTTGCAAATCAGAAAGAGAAACTTCACCAGAAACTAATTCTGTTGACACCTCGATCTTGGACTTCTAGTCTTCAGAAGAGTGGAAAGACAGATTTCTCTTTTTTTTTTTTTTTAATCCACCCAGGCTGTGGTGTTTCATCATGCTAGCCCAAGTAGACTAATACACTTACCATTAAGGAAAACCCTCAAGAACGCTTCAATCTTGACTTTAGAGTTGGTCCCAATTCCTACTGGCCAATAAGTTAAAGAAATATATCAATTTATTATCTTTAAAATATAATTACTAGTGGGTAGTCAGAAAAGTCATGATGTATTTTTTTTCTATGTTTTTCTATACAAAAATGCATCATGATTTTCTGACAATCCAATATAGTATATTTTGTCTACAAGGATATTATCTACTTGTAGCAGATGTTAGCAGTAAGCGACCCAAATTCTGATACAAGGCAGCTTACATAATGTGGAAATGTAAGTTTTCCCATAAAAAGAAGTCTTAAGTTACGATGGCCTTTGGGGACAGATGACTCATTTTCACTGAAGACCCTTATCTGCTTTTCTTGGTTTAGGCCTCAGCTTCAGGAAGCAAAATAGTTATCATTCCCAGGCATGACATCCTGACCTGAGAATATCCGGAGAGAGAGATAATGTCTCTTTTGAATCTTTCTTACGAGGGAGAATTTATTTTTCTAGAAACCTCTTGTAAACTACCTCTAATATCTCATTGGCTGTGATTCATCCACCCGTCCAGGACAAGGGACATAAAACTACCATGATGAGCTTAGATCAACAATCTGTCAGAGAACGGATGCTGGAGGACTATCTCCAAATCTCCTTTCCCAAATAGGATTTCTACATAAGATTAGTTGTCATGGCCAAAAATAGATGGAATCTAATAGTAAAAAAGAATGGGATATTCCAAAGGTAAAACTACTTGTTGTCACATATCAAAGCATAAATGGAAGAGAGAAAGGAGAATTGGCCATATAAAGAAACACCAGTGGTTCCAGACCAGGAAAGCGAGATGTGAGGTATAAATTAAAATGCTGATCATGGAATCCTGAGAGTCCTTGTCAGAATTCATTGAGAATCATTGGTGTGTATTTTTCTGCTGTTCGGCCTAAACAAGTTAAAAGCTTGACCGCGACTATGAATTGCAACAAAAAGTGTTTAACAGTATGCACATTTACCTAGAAAATCCGTAATCCACACAAATGGATATATCATATATATATTCCTAAACACAATCAGTGAGGCTTTTGCTCTGATTAAAGGACCTGTTTTCAAACAATTATTTGTCCACATTCAATTTAACTCCTTCCTAGAAAGCAGCATTTTCTTGCAGTCATCATTTGATAGTGTTCTGGTCTTCTCCTAGGCTGACTCTTAAAGCACAGCATTGCTGACCTTTAATGTAAAGTGGCCATTTTTGCAGTTCTAAGGAGTCTGCAGTTCTAAGGGAACAGTTCTAAGGCGCTCGTAGGTCAGTAGACAGGAGTGTTGGTTTTGGGGAAGTCAGCTTTAGGTTTCAGTGCAAAAGGTGACCCAGTATGCGTTATCTAATCTAGCTTAAACTTCAGTTTCTCACCTGCAAAATGGGTATTAACTGTTAACATTCTCTAGGATTAGATATGAGATAATGCATAGAAAGAAGCTGGAATAGTCTGGACTCTGACAATAAATACATGTTATTATTACTACTGGTTCCACAAAGCTTCCTAGCTGAGATGGACAAGGCAGGGTAAACCTGAGAAATGGTATCATAGTTACAGTCATCTCTCTTTATTGGTGTCTCTCACCACCAGTTAGAGATTTTTTTTTTTAGAGATCCACTTCTGTAGAGGAAAGTGAGACTTTTGAATAAATGTAGATTTCACAGATCAAAGAAAAGATTCAAACCAACTCTCCTGACCTCAAGCCTAATACTCTCAAGTCTAATGCTTTTTTCCCACTTCTTTATTTTTATTTCTTTATTTTTTAGTTTGCTATAGGGTATGTACACTCACCGTAGGTGGGGGTGGGGTGTAGGGGTGGGTGTGGAGAGAAAGCACTTCTCAGGGAGGACAGACCCGCCTCTATCTCTTCTCTTCCATTCTCCTCTTGGGATATTTTTGGGTATGCAAGCACAGGCCCTCACAGTGCTCTTCAAGTCTCAGGTCTAGGACTTGAACTGCACAGTCAGCCACGTGGGATCCAGCCACCTCAACCACTGACACTGAGCAGTCAAGTGCCTTATCCACTGGCTGGCCCTCTTTGTATTACCTTTTATTTAATAATGATTTTATTTAACTTTACATGTTTATTTATTTTAATTTGGCTAGAGAGGGTCAGAGAGAGAGGGAGAAAGTGAGAAAGCAAGTCTCCAGGTACGGGACTTGAACTGAAGTCGGCCATGTGGGAGTCCAGCCCCTTAGTCATCACACCACCTGTGGCCCCTGTTTGTATTACTTCTCTAGACAAAATATCCTAGCAGTTCATGCTTACTGTTAAAAAGGAAGACTCGCTGTAGTTCAACCACCAAGCTGGGAAAGCAGCATGAGAAGGTATTTTGCAAGATTTGTTCTCAAACCACTTGGGGATGCTGATCTTAAATTTGTAAGGATGAAAAGTCTATAGCCACCCTATTCTACTAGGTTTTTCATCCCTAAAATGAAAGTAAACTCCTTTCCTTCCTTCCCTCTCTCTAGTGGTTACCTATCAGTAGGTCATTTCAAGTGATTCCATCCCAACTGACTGATTATAGCTGTAGAACGAGAATACAATTTTATTGTAAGGTATATGTTTAAGAAAGTCCTTGTAGGGCCAGCAGGTGCAGCAGTGGTTGAGGTGGTTGCATCGCACTAGGTCAACTGTGAGATTAGAGTCCTGGACCCGGCAGCTTGAAAAACATATTGAGCGTTTGCCCCAAATCCCTAGAAGAGAAAGGAGAAGAGATTGCAGCTCTGCCATTAGCCCTGTGGAGGTGGGGGAGGCTGATTTCTCACTTTCTCTCTCTCTCTGTTTCTCTCAGCTCTCTCAGGCAAGTGTACTGGCCTATGCAAAAATCTTAAAAAAAGAAAAGAAAGCCCTTACTATCATGCAGTGGGGAAGGAGGAGGGATATTAACACTCGCACAGCTATAGTTAATCACTACTGATCCTTATCAGATTGGTGAGTAGCTGTTCTCATGACCCCCTAGGAGAGTACTAGCAGAACTCAGAGGAGCTGTTTTGAATGCAGAGGGTAAAATAATCCTAAAGTGTAGCAGGTATCTAGCGCTTACACTTCCTGTCACTTTCAGGAAGTGGAGGCAGGAAGGGGGCAGGCAGAGGAGAAAGCAGTGGAAAGAACTCAGAGGGTCTTAATGACAGAATCAGTCAGGTCTACGTAGGGCTATTTCTAAAAATGATGTAGCAATCTTTCTGGTTTTAAATATATGACGTCCTCTGCTCTCAGTACTCAGCAAAGAGAGCACAACTGAAAGTCCATGTTAAATCGTGCTAACATTTCTTAATCACTTAACATGCCTCACCCATTACATGTTGAGTCCTACGTAATTCCACCCAGCATATTGTTTGTACTTGATAAATATCTGCTGACTGTGTGGCTCCTCCCATGGTTCTCCCTACCCCTTATTATTTTAGAAGTGACTCTATGGTGGACACATTAAAATTTCAATACTTGGGGGTGAAGAGGTACCATAGTGGTTAAGGCGCTGGACTCCCAACATGGCTGACCGTGGGTTGCATCCCACACCTAGCAGCTTGAAAAGTACATCAAACATGTGTTGTGTGCCCAAAATCCTGAGAAGAGAATGGGATCATAGTGTAGGCATCTCCCCTGGAGTGGGGGTGGAATTCTCATTTTCCCTATGTCTCCCTCCAGAGAGTGCATGTGCTCTATGGCAGCAATCCAAAAAAAATAATAGTAATAATATTTGATACAGCCTTCCAAACAATAAAATAGCACAATTTTTAAAGACCTATAATAGCGTTGTCCAATAGAGTTTTCTGTCATGATGGAAATGTTCTTTAACCTGCTCTGACCAGTTCAGAAGCCACACTGGATATTGACGACCTGCTAGGTAGCTAATGAGACTGAGAAAGTGAATTTTAATTTAATGTAAATGAAAGTAGTCATTTGTAGCTTGTACCTATACTACGATGTAGGGTACAAGTCTAAAGATTTTGTTAAATGTCCTCTGGCCCTCTTGATTTTAAAATTAGCCTTTTCAAAATTTTTTGATTTTTTTTTTTTTTTTTTTTGCTATAGGGACCATGCTTCCTGGAGAGAGAGACAGAGAGACAGAAATCACCCCTCAGGGGGGATGGCCACGCCACAATCCCTTTCCCTTCTCCTCCTGGGATCTTGGGCATGCATGCACACATGTCCAGCATGAGTTTCAAGTCACCAGGTCTGGGACTCGAACCGCGGTTGACTACATGGAACTCCAGCAACATAACCATTACGCCATCTGCTGGTTCCCAAATGCGCTATTTTGATTAATACCATAATTATAGTACATATGTCCCTCTTATCCATGTTTCCTCTTTTTAAAATACAAATAATTTGGCTTAATGACAACTCTAAAACGAGCATAGCAAGCCAAACTGATCTGCACAGCAGATTTATCTCAGGATAAATTTATGTGTATCATTTTTAGGACTTGAATTTTGTGACCAATTTCTAATTTCAACTATTAACACAAAAGGAGTGAGTCTGTGCAGCTGAAATCGTGAAGCAGAGTTCAGCCAGCACTGACAGGCTGGCCTTTCAAGCTGGTCTCCTGGATGGCCTCCTCGGTCCTCAGGAATCTGGCACCTCCAGTGGCCCCTGGGTCTGCAGAAGCCTCTACCTCTCCACCTCCCACCCATAGACCTTGAGTCACAGGTGGTAACAACCTTGCCTAATTTTATAGATTTAAAATAAAAAAAAAAAAGACTCTGCAAAGACCAGGGGAGAGTAAGAAAACTAATACTGACCAAGTTTGTACTATGTGCTTGCTAGACACTTCCTCTGATCTACGATGCTCAGTAAGATATGTTGCCTGCAAGAATCAATGCTATCTCCCTGGCAAATAAACGGTCTTTGGTAATTTTTCTTAATGCATAAATACCTGAATACATTTCTGTAAGAGTTTATTCCCATATTGCAGATGAAGCCACTGAAATCTACGACCTCAAGGCTAAACACACACAATATTCCAATAGATCTTTTTAACTCCTTTCTGCTTCCTGTGTCCTCAGGGCTTTCCTCTTTCAAAGAGTAGGACCAACTAAACTCACCACATTTATGCCAACAGATGCAAACAGATTGCTAGAATCCGCCCCATCCCCCCCCTTTTCAGGGATCTTTGAATTTTTTCGCAATCTTCCGAGGACGGTGTCAACTCACAGAAATGGCTCCCTCGGAATTTCACGCTGGGCCAGATAAATTTTATTTTGGTATTTTAGTGGCATTGAAAAATATTCCACAGCAGTTATTTCCTGGAGTCTGGGCGCTTACATAAAATCGACGCATTCATTTATAAATTAAACGTCAAGAGTGTTTGCATTGATGTAAATCTGTATTATTACGAGAGGTAGACGATTGATTTGTGTATTAGGCTTTTTCACTACGGATGACTAGTAAAAGACACGTTAGAAACTGGCTCCTCCCACAGCTCTTTCCCCCCACCTCACAAAACCTCCTCTGCTTCGGAGTACAGTCCAAAGACGTCGGAGCATTTGGAAAGGATTTGAAAATTAAAACACGGCTCTGTGATTTTCAACACAAAGACCACAAACAGCGCCAGAGCACAAGAAGTATTTAAAATATATCACATCCAGAAGTTGGAAGGCTACAAACTGCAAGCCGTCCAGGCCTGTCTGCAGAGACTGTTCAGGCTTCCGCCCAGCAAAAACCAGGCAGGCGACGCGTAGCGACGAATTTCAGCTGCAGAAGAGGAATAGCATCACCTGCAGTCGGAGGCGTGGGAAACGCTGCCCGAGGGGGTTTGGAAACCCGAGAGGTGCGCACGGCGGAGCTCGGGGCCGCTCAGGTGCAGAGTGCGAGGAGAGCCAGCGCTCGGTGGAGCCCGGGAGACTCGGCAGCTTAGAGGAGGCACAAGTTTCACCGGAAGGGCCCTGCGGCCCTCCAGACCGCTGCGGCAGGACCGCCGGC
>NW_006160208.1:4281754-4282942 GCF_000334495.1 Tupaia belangeri chinensis | reverse complement strand
ACTGCGGGGGCGGCGAGCGCAGCCGGAGAATCCCGTCGGCGCCGGGGAGCGGGGGGTCGAGGCGGGGCGCTGACGTCACCTCCCCTCCCCCACCGCCTCCAAGAGGGAGGAGTGGGGAAAAGAGGCAGTGATCCGCCGCAGCTCCCGGCCGCAACTCCTGAAGTCGGCAGCTGGCTGCCTGGACATGTCCTGACAAACTTGGCTTCACCTCGGCCCTTTCCCCGAGCCCTCGCGCACTCTCTCTTCGCCTCTTTTTGGTGCTCAAGTTTCATCCTGGTCGGAAGCCTTGGGAAATGCGGCCACCTGGGTCCGGGCAGCACGGGCGGATCGCACTCTGGATGGGAATATGCTGAAGATCCGAAGGAGGCAAAGTTAATACTTCAGACAGGTTTACAGCCCAACCGCGTGGGCATCACGGAGCTGCCGGGGAATTTAAAGCCGAGCCCCCGAGGACTCCACTAGACCGGTGAGTTCTTTGTTTAGTGGGTGGTTTTAAATTTTAAGTTCAAACGTTAAATGAAATTGCGTGGTGTCTGGGTTTAAGCGAGGGCAGGGTAACGAGTGCATCCATCCTACAAGGTCTTGGCTCAAGGAGCTGCTCACCTCTTTGGCTGTGCACAGCTCAGGACTGAAAAGAGCTGTCGTGCATAGGTTTTGGAATTCATCAAATACATACAGAGCACTGTTCAAAAAAACTTGAGAAGCGATGCTGTTTGTGCATTATTTTGAATGTAACTTATTATAGCAATGGTGCCTCGGGAGGGCGCATCGGGGACCGCGTGATCTGCAGGGGCGCAGCGCCCTCTAGTCCAGGCACCCGGCAAGGTGCGCTCCTTGCCGGGTTCTGCGCGGACGGCGAACTTGGACCTGCCAGGCACTTCAGGGACGTAGGCGCGAGCGCGGTCGCCACTACTGCAGTCTTCTCTTACCATCCACCCCGACCCAGTCTTTATATGCGTTCCAAAATCAGCTTGGGTGCATTGGATGCAAAGGCAGCGCTGGAGGAAAGCGTTTTTGCTTTGGGAACCATCTTTCCTAATTTCCACGAGCCATTGGGGACAGGGTTAGAAGGGTCGGCTGTTTAAAGGACAAATGTGGCACTTGAACCACATGTCTCTTTTGTGTAAAAGTAGCTCGATTGGAGCCAAAAAAAAAAAAAAAAGGCATTTCCACGTCGCTGTGTGGGGC
>NW_006160208.1:4272274-4281705 GCF_000334495.1 Tupaia belangeri chinensis | reverse complement strand
GCACAATGGGAGCAAAAAAAAAAAAAAAAGGCATCTCCACGTCGTCTCTTGGGGCTACAGGACCGGTAAAATCGTGGCAGCGCCAGAGTCTGAAATCGTCTCTCGCTCTTGGCGGTTCCTGTGGCGACGGAGTGCAACTTCTTCCAGGCACTAGGTTTCCCAGTAAGCCTGGAACATCGGGATTTCCAAACAGATGTTTTAGTCCTAGTAAGCATTATTATGATTGATGTATGGTATTTTTTTCAGGATTTTTTTGGGTGCCATTTAAGTAAAAATCCTGTAATTTGATATTACAGAATGGTGTCTTTGCAACATACTGTTTCCCCTTCCTCTTGGCAGGACCTCCCCTCCCATCCCCAAAGGCTGGCGTTCTTGTGTGGTTGTTTTGCTGAGTTAGAATTCAGCGAGGGGCGCCAACCAGTTGAGCTGGCGATCTGGTTACTCACTTTCCACTTTGGAGGCGTTCCTTGTATAAAACTGACCTGTAACCTCTGAAGCACTTTGCACTATTGTGGCCGTGGCCAAACTAAGTCTTGGATGACGGTGTTTGTATTTTTTGAGTGTGAATGCGTGTATTCTAAATAGTGAACAGGGAATATAGTGCTAGGAATCAGCCCGCTCATTCTGCAGGCACTAATTTTTGTCCCAGCGCTAACCTGCTAGACAACCATTCTTTTTTCAACCACCTTCTATCAAATGCTTTGGGAGGTGACTGCATTAACTGTACACTAAGGAAATTCTCTAACTCTAAGACGCTCGCCCCCCTCTGCCTTGGCTTTCCTTCTGCAGCCTCCTCCACCGCCTCCTGGGAAATCGGATCTCTTTGTCGGTATAGTGTTTAAAATACTTGAGCCTCACAAACTTTCCCAGTTCTTGTCCACCCTCTTCTCTCGCCGCGTTCCAACGCCCCGCAGCACTCCGGGCTCCAGCTGAGCCTGGACCGCTCTGAGCCGGCTTCTGGAGCCCTGCCCGCGCCGGGGATGGGCTCGCAGCCCGGGGACGCGCGGACTGGGCGATTCGGAGCCGGGGGAAGTTCCCGGAGTGGGGCGTCAGGACGCCCGGGGCTTCCCCCTTCTCTCTAGGGAACTTGTAGCTGTTAGACTGGGTCCAGAGTTTTCTGGCCCACCCGGGCGGACGGGCCCGCCAGGAACGCGCACGAGGAGCCTTTTGTCCCGCTGATCTGGGCGTCAGGGCTGTGGGCTGGGGAACGCCGGCGTTGGGCTCGCCACTGGCTTCGGGAGGTTCTGGAACCCAGCGAGCTCTGCACAAAGAGGAAGCGTTTCCATTTTCCCGGGGCTAAAGTGTCCATTGAAGCAGAGGAAGTATCAATAGATTACGATCTAACCGCATTCCTTTGAGCCCTTTCGAAAGATTTTATACCACCAAGCCATTGCGGATCGCTCTGCGCACTCAAAGGCCGACTGAGGAATTCCCTCAAGGCTCTAAGAAAATGGAAGGGCTGCTTGGGGAGCGTTTTCATTGGACCTCGACTACATATTTATTTATTTATTTGGAGCTAAGCTAATGTTTTCTCTTTCTTAGCAGGGAACATTCCCTATTAACTCCTTACACTAGCGCCCGTGTGTTGGCCGCAACTAACCTCGGCATTAGAACAAGTCCCACACTGTTCCTCGGCGGGCTGCGAGGTCATCTTGGGCGCTTACTCGTCTTCTCGCTCGGGGTTGGCTTTTCGAGGACTGGGGCTGGTTTGGCTCCGAACCCGGCGTCGCTACCCTAGACGCGCGGGCGCTGAGTCGGGCCGCCGGGGAAAGTCTTCTCGAGTTTCCGCGCCGGGAAACGAGCGCCGGCGCTGGCGGGCGTGGCCGCGGGCGGAGGGATATCCTCCGCGGGGCGCGTGAGGCGCCGGGGCCGAGCTGGGCACTCGAGCGGCGAGCCGCGAGGTCGGAGTGGGGCGCGCGGGCAGCTCGGGCAGCCGCGGACATCATGTGGACCGGCGGGCCCGGGGACGTTCCCGACAGACCCGACCCCGACGCGGGGGCGCGCTGAGGCGGCCTGGTGCGCACCCCGAGGACGCCGTCACAGTTCGGGATAACTTTGCTGTAAGTTTGATAGAAATGAAGTTCCGGCTTGCGAGCGAGCGGCGAGGGGCGCAGCGCACGGCTGGTGCCGGAGGGGCGGGCAACTTGCTGCTTCGTGGTTGCGGGTCGGCTGCGGTTCTCGCCGGGGCAGCCTCTCTCCATGCGGTGCACCTCCTGGTATGCCTGCAAGTCGGATGGAGGATAGAGCCCTGCTGGAAAGTCCTGAATCTTTTCCCTTTGGAAAGTTCAGTCCCGGCCCGGCATTGGCGCGGCTGGGGAGGAGGCGGAGGGGCCGGGAGGGGGGTCATTGGCGACGTGAATGGAATGGTGATTACGGTGCATGGAGCTGCCGCGAGCCGGCAGTAGGCTGCGGCCCGAGCCCTGGCCGCGCGGGTCTGTCCTGGAGCCATTGCTGGAAAACAGAGCTGCGGCTGCGGCGCGGGGGACTGGGCGGCCGCGAGCTGAGAACTTCCGCTGGCCCGGAGCTTGGGAACCCAGCGCGCTCCACTGTCTCCCTCCGGTCAAACTCCTGCCCGCTGGTGACTTACTGATCTCTCTTCTAGCTTAAACCTCTGCGTTTATGCACTATGCACGGTGTAGAGGAGGCGAAAGGAAGGCCGGTAGCCAAGAGATGGGATCTTTGAAATGGAGTCGCAGAGTTCTCGGAGATGTTGGAAGGAGTGCTGCCTTGAGGTTTAAACGCCACCGGTTGGATGTAGATGCAGTAGTGGATGAGTAGGGAGCTAGCAGCCTTTGCATATATGTGGTCTGCCTGCTGGTTTCTGTATTCTTTGGAAGAGAAACTTGTACGATCTTTTTTAGAAAGAGAATCTAGTTCTTCGGTGCTTTCTCCCCGCCTTCTCAAAGTGCTTTTCTTTTAGGAAACTTTTCTGGCTTCTCTTTTAGATTTTTCCTCTTGTATATCCTATCGATGTGAATTGCAGCGCTTTTGAGACAAGGACGCAATTGTATGTATTAAGGAAAGTAAACTCATAAATATTTTCTATGCAGTTAATTTTTTTTTTTTTGCATGCCTCTGAACTCTGGTTTCATTAAGTGGTTTTTGTTAAGCAACTCCCTGGTGCATGGTGGAGAATTTTTCCCCTCGATATTTACAGTGACTGTTAAAATGGGAAGAGGTTTAAAAGGCACATGATCTTCAGTTATTAATCTTTCTCAGAAGTAGATTCTTAATGCTTCCTTTATCCTGATACAGGTTGCAGTAGTTTAAGAGGTTATCTGAGCGATAAAACTAGGTAATGATTTTTTTATTCTCACATTACTCTTGAAAAGTTTAGGTTAACTTATCCACAACATCCAGTTGTTGCAGTACTCATGAAAAGATGTTACTCCAGTTACATAAGTTAATTATAATATTTGGCTTGGCCTTTATGTCTTAGAAGGAAAGCTCTGATTCCACAATTAGAATTGCAGTATTATCGGGACCAGCAGTTAGCGTAATGGCTATGTCGCTGGACTCCCATGTAGTCAACTGTAATTCGAGTCCTGGACCCGGTGACTTAAACTCATGCCTGGCATGTGTACGTGTGTGCCCAAGATCTCGAGAGGAGAATGGAAGAGAAGGGATTGCGGCCTGGCCATCCCGCCCCGGGGTGATTTCTCACTTTCAGTTTTTCTCTCTCTTTTTCTGGCAAGTGCACGTGCCCTATAGGAACCCCCCCCCCCCCCAAAAAAAAAAAAAAGAATTGCAGTATTAGCGCTCTTTCCTTATGCTTCTGTTTAAGACATCCATTACAGAATTTAAAAACAATTGCTGCTGCTCTAAGTTATGCCAAACATGGCATTTAACAAGATCAGTGGACAGTTTGATTTGAGTAGTTTGCACTTGTGTGTACATTTCTTGGAAAATGAAGATCTATTAAATGTAGAGCCAAATTCTTGGTCACTCTGAAGGGAAGTGAGGTTGTTTGAGAACTAGGTAAAAATCATTGTGGCCATCTGCATATTCATTAGTAACTTTTGATTCATCACTGGAAGTATCCCTTTGGGTTCTTAATTATGTTAGTAGATCATTTAAATTCAGGTTATGGACAGGTGCCAAAAGAAAAATCTTTTAAGATTATGTGCTAACCAATACTGTTGTCATTCCCCGGTCCCCTGCCTTTCTGGTGGTCTTTAACACGAACTCTTGACCCACTTAGAAGCAGTTATTTCTTTGAATGGTAGAGGTGGAAGGGATCTCCGAGATTATTTGTTTTAACTATTATCAAGTCTACCACCACCTGTTTTCCACCCAAGTTTGGTGGATTTTACATGAATCAGTAAACCGAATCAAATTAGTATATTACAGTTACATTAAGTGCTGTCTCAGTGGCCTAATTTGTGGCTTAAAAAACCTGATTTAATTGGGAGCCATAAGGCTAGGTGTGCTATTTAATCTTTATGAGTAGGAATTTGTAGTAGGGAAATGTTCTTTTGACCAAATCATATAGATAATGAAGCCAAACACTATCTTTTGGCCTGGCTTAATTGTTCAATTTGCAAGTATTAGTTATTCCTTAGACACTGAAAGGGTGTTTTTTAAATGAGTGGCATTCATTTAGGATCCAAAGTTGCCATCTTCTCATATCTGAGATGGATTTTTTATTTCAATAAACCTCAAGTCAGATAATACTCAGTATATTTCACAGTTTTGTGTGCTTTTTTTTTTTAAATCCTCTTTCTCTTAAATTGTAGATTTAACTATATTACTGCACCTCTTCCATAATCCCAAGAGTTCATTATAAATGTGGCATTAGGTCTGTACTGTAAGGTCTTTATTAAACCATTCCAGAAATCAGTCATTTACTTCATCTCTACCCTTCATAAACGTAGATCCTTATGGTGAAGGTGCCCAGTACAGATGCTGAACTGGCATTACCCGTGGCCACTTTGGAAGCATTGCAGGGTGGGTGGTGACTTCTTTTTGGGCAGCTGGGAATCGGGGCCGTCTGCAGAACAGCCATCTGCAATGTTATTACTGGCCTGGTGGTTGCATCTGGGTTTTTTCGTTAACTTGAGAAGGATGGATGTATTATTCTTCTGTGTTATACCTTCCTTACGCTCTCCTTTTTAGGCCTGTCTTCTGCTCTCCTTTCCATTCTTGACCCCTCATCCGTCTGTCCATTCAGCAGTCCAGCAATTGGGATCTCTTCTGTGCCCAACAAGGTGTACAGAGGTGAACAGTTCGTGTTTCCTGTCCTCAAGCTCACAGTCCAGTGATGGAGAGGGTCAAGTAAACAGTCTGTTGTAGTCCAGTGAGATCAGAGATCCATTAGGCTCAGGATAGCCCATTACAGCACCTCGGGGAGCTGGGGAATTTGTGCTTCATTGACTCAGGATAGGCTAAGTTTTAAGGAAATAGTGGATCGGGGAAGGAATCATTGAAACAGAGGAATGATAGGTGTAATGCAAGTTGTTGAAGGCCTAGAGCAGCTTGACAGATCTGACCAATGGAGAGGAAAGAGCAGGAGACCTAAGCATACCATGTTATTTAGGGAAAGGGTTGGCTGGTTTACTGTCATTGTTGCTTTAATCCTGTTCTCACTTGACTGGTGTCTTTGTGTAGGTAGAACACAGAAAATCTATGACTGTGACTTGGCTCTTTATGGGAATTTTTATGGGACAAGGGCTAAGGAAAGAGGAAAAGAAGGAATTATTGAAAATCAAGATGAAAATAACTAAACTGTATTAAAGTGGTGGAGGACAGGGAAGAAATAAAAATGCTGGCACTGTCAGAAGAGGAGGTGGTATTACCTTAGCTTAAAGCCCAACCACTAGGTGGAATCATTGACAGAGACAGCCTAGTGTTCAGCCTATGAATATCTATGGGAAGTATACCTTTGTGGTTTGAAATAGGAAGTAATGTTAGGACATTAGCTTAGGAAAATAGGTAGACATCAGCTTATCAAAGGTCTTTAATTCAGTGCTAAGAAGAATTAACTCCTAGTAGGCTAAGGAGGAATACTGAATTCTTTTTATTATTATTTTTAGATTTTCTGGGCATGGGACCTTGACAACAGAGAGAGACACAGAGAGAAGGAAAGTGAGAAGTTACCCCCCCGGGGAATAGCCACACTGTAGTTCCTTCTTTATTCTCCTCTTGGGATTTTGGGCACGCACGCACACTTGCCCGATGTGATTCTCAAGCTGCTGGTCTGGGTCTCAGCAGTGGAGTTGGCTCTTAGTCTCCACACCACCTGCTGACTTGAGATAACTTTTTAGAATGGGGATTTGCCGGTAGAAATTCTGAATTTGTGTGTGTATGAGTGGGGGTTGTGTGTAAAATGCATGTTCGGGAGGGTAGGAGATAGTAAAAGTTTTAGTTCAGTCTTTTGATTTCTCAAAGAAATGACCTCTAAAAGATAGAGTAACTTTCTTGAATCCAGGTTGATCTTGACAAGGCTTGGGTAGATCCCAGGCTTAATGCCTCCCAGCCCCTTCCTTTCTGATTCTTAGGATGAGAGTTGATTTGGCAATTGGCAGAATTCTTCACGAAAATGGCAGTGAGGCAAGGGCAAAGAGGCTATGTAACTTAGGTCTGACGGTGTTTAGAAGGAGTGTTCTGAGCACTGGAGGCAGTTAGGGCTGGAATTCAGGGTTTGGCAGTGGTCTTTCGTGGTTTAGGCAGAGTGGATGAGATCTTTGAGGGTGGCAATATGTGCAAACACTGAACAGTTGGAAGACAGAAGGTTGAAATGCCAAGCTTTAAGGCGAAACAGCCAGTGTAGAATATAAATGAGCACTGAAGGGAACCAGGACGTTTGTTTTTGGCAGTGTGTGACAATATATAAAGGACACGAGGGTATCGGAGAGCCCTGGAGAGTATCAGATGGGGCTTTTAAGTCAGGGAGGGTGAGCACTGGAAAAGGTGATCTTCTTTCTTTCCTCTTTTCTTTTTTCTCCTCTTTTCTTTTTTAAGAGAGAGTTTTGCTATAGGTTGTGGTGTGCTCACCAGGGATACAGAAAGTGAGAAATCACCCCCGGGGGGATGGCCATACTGCAGTCCCTTCTCCTCTATTCTCCTGTTTGGGATTTTGGGCATGCACTCACACGCGCCTGGCCTGAGTTTCAAGTTCAGTTCTGGAACTGAACCACAGTTGACTAAATGGGAGTTCAGCGACATAACCATTACGCCATCTACCGTCCCAATTTTTTTTCTTTTAATTGCCAGACAACACACATGTTTACCAGAGGTGGGGAAGCAGGCCTAGTGGGGGTGGTCACACTGTGATTCCTTTCTTCATTTCTCCATCCTAATCAGGATTTGGGGTGGGCACACACACATGCATCTGGGTTGCTTTAAAGCCAATGGGGTGGTTATGGAACCGCGGTCAGCCATGTGGGGTCTCACTTCTTGTGCTCAACGTTGAACTGCTGTGCTGGTCAGCCCAGAAAAGGCCATTTGATGTGACATTAGCTTGAGATGCCAGAAGCTGGGAACCAGCAGTTAGCGTAATGGCTATGTCGCTGGGTTCCCACGTAGTCGACCGCGGTTCGTGTCCCGGACCCGGTGGCTTAAAACTCACGCCGGGCGCGTGTGCGTGCGTGCCCAAGATCCCGAGAGGAGAATGGAGGAGAAGGGATTGCGGCGTGGCCATCCCCCCTGGGGGGTGATTTCTCGCTTTCTGTCTCTATGTCTGTCTCTCTGTCTGTCTGGCGAGTGTACGCGCCCTACAGTGAAAATCTCTAAAAAAAAAAAAGAGAGATGCCAGAAGCTGTTTCTGCTGCCAGAATGGATCTGTCTAGAGCAATTGAGGGTAGAAATAATGTTTTTAGAGAAGTGGAAGTCTAGAAATGACTTCTTTCTTTAATTCTTTTTTTTTTTCTTTTTCTTTTTCTTTTTCTTTTTCTTTTTCTTTTTCTTCTTTTCTTCCTTCCTCACTCCCCTCCACTCCCCTCCCCTCCTTCCCAGGATAAGAAAGAAAGAAATAGGGCATGTGTTTAAAGGAAGGGAAGATTTAAATGAAGCTTATTTTTAAATAGGGAAGAACCTATTTGTGTGTGTGAGTGTGCGTGTGTGCATGTGTGCGTGTGTGTGTGCGTGTGTGTGTGTGTGTGTGTTGTGTCTCTTTAGACTTAGAGGAGACACCAGTAATGGAGGGTTTTTTGAAGATGCCAGAGTTGGAGAGATAATTAAAGGAGAGGCCAGAGAAGGCAGGATGTGATGGTGTCAGAGCTGTCTTCATTTGCAGCTAGGGTGGATCTCATCTCTTCAGGTGTGAGGAAAAGAGAGACTAGGTGAAAAGAATATTTTAGGAAGATGAAGGACTTTCTACCTGCTAACTTCCGTTTCCTCACCATACCTTCCTGAGCCATGGTTTGACGAAATGCCTGTGTGCGTACCTAAATACCCAGGGGAACATAACTCAACCCATCATAAGGCCTTACTAATTTGGGAATGGAGGAAGTGGCCAGTGTTAATTACTGGCTGCCCTGCAAAAGCATTATTTATGTTCTTTCTTTCTGTGCGCAGGCAACAGTACATTAGGTGAGATAATCTTTAATCACACGAGGTAAATAGTCTGCTTACTGAGCTCTGTAGGCAGTCTGTGGGTAAGTAATAGTGGTCGTGGTTCTACAAAGAGAGGAGAGAGGAAGCTAGCACAGGGATGCCTACCTAGCCTGGCCTAGCAGAAATGTCCATGCAGCTCTGGTTTTCCCATCTTGTGTTCGTGTCCCAGTGACGTAGAACAGTCAGAAACAGTCATCTCCATGATGCCCAGACGCGCTGTGTAGGCTCATGTGGCAGGTGGATTAGTAGATTTTATATAGAGGCTATTAAAGATGGAGAATGTCTGCTTAACTTTCTCGAAGAGCTGAAAACTCTTAAGGAGTTATTTGTATTGATTAAGTCATGTAAGTGCTGAACTCTTAAGTTCTGAGAAAGTCAGACGTGTAATTCCGCACTGTCCATATCCACAGTTTGAGGATCATTCTCAGAGTTATGTGGGAATCAGTTGGGTATACGATGGCAGTATTTAAGCCTTGCTGGAGTTACTGTATTTATTCCATCTCCAATCAAAACTTACAAAATATCAGCTCTGCTACTGTCGCACAGGCTGCTAAGACAGTGCTCTGCAGGCTAGGACCACTTAGGAAGCGTAGGTTCGATTCTTGATCCAACTGAAAGGCTGAAGACCATGACGTGTCCCTGTTTCCTAGCTACTCTGGAAGTTGAGGTAGGAGGATTGTGACAGCTGTCCCTGTCTTAATAGCAACAAAAACTTAACAGCATAGAAATTAAAATAAATAGTTATCAGTGGTGTAGTGGTTAAGGGTGCTGGACTCCCACATGGCTGACTGTGTTTGAGTCCTGGTCCTGGCGGCATACTTTCCTACGCACTCTGTCTTTCTCTCCCCCCCTCCCTCTCCCTCTCTCTCTCCCCCTCC
>NW_006160208.1:4268943-4272236 GCF_000334495.1 Tupaia belangeri chinensis | reverse complement strand
GTGTCAAAAAAAAATAAATAAAGTAATTCTTAAAAAAAAAAAAAAAAGTAATGGATATGTAACAAATGTTCAGTTTCTAGATTCATGGCTTTCCCTTATTTATACTGAAGATAGTTTTAAGAATAGGTTTATGGGAATTAGCATGTACCTGGAAAATAGGATCTACTCATTATTTTTTTCAATGTAAGAATGAAATCTCTTAAAGCTACTATCTGGCTATTATAATTTATTAGAAAAATGAAAGTTTTTTTTTTCTTTTTTGTTGAAAATGTTATCTGGAAACTGAATCAATTAAAGCTGAGTAACAAACAGGCTTTCTTAGTAAGATATAGTCATTTTTTGGGCTCCTATAAATGATTTTAGAAATCATTAAACATTTTATTTAATATACAGTATTTTTTTTAAAGAAAAGGAGTTCTTTGCATTTCTAGTCTGCTTTTTGACAACTTCATGACATTGCTTTGAAAATAGTTATCCTCCTCGCTATTTAGAGCTCTTTAAAAATTGCTTTAAAAATGTAACACTAAACTGAACATTAAAGAGCTAAATTTCCATGACAAGTTAAATTCTAGTTATGCTTTCACCGATGTTGATGCAAAATGGGAGTGGGGGAAGAGTACAGAGAGGTAGAACACAAAGTTGTTTAATATTTTTGTATATTTTTATTGTAATATGTAGGGTGAAAAATTTAGTAATGTTTCCCTGTTGCATAGAGGGCTAGAATGACTCCTAGTACATGGAAGGATGTAATCTCTCAATAATAAATGCACAGCATGTAACAATTTTTATGTTGTGTCATACCAAATGTCTTGCCTCTGAAGCATGCAACATTTTTTTAGAATCTAAGCTTTAGATCTGACTACCTGAGTATATGCAGTTAACACTCAGCACAGAGGCTGCATTCTCTTTTGTGAAGCATGTGCAATCACAGTACTTGATGGGAACATTTTACATGAAGGTCTCCTTAATGAAGAAATACGAGGATATTAATATCTGATTTTTACTGGAAGAGGTATTTTTCTCCTGATCTTAGGGATTTTCAGAAATCTATACTAAAGATAGTTAAGCTTTAGACCCAGAGCTCTTTTCCCTGAAAAGAGAACTAACTAAACACTCTTTGTTTTTGCTTTGGAAAATGCATTTTAGCAATGCTGAATTACTGTGAGGTCAAGTAGTGTGAACACCTTCTAAATATCAAAGCGTTGCCCGTGGCTGAAAGGGTCTTTGGAGCCTAATTTTCATAAGCGTGAAGTCTACAGTATCCTGCTTTTTTATATAGATGAAATGGCGTTAGTGTCTTTTTCTCCTTTCAGCCTTACTGTTTGTTTTGCATAGAATAACAGCTATAGTTTTTGGTCAGCGCATTTTATAGTGAAACTTGAATTCATGGTTCTTGGTTACGCTCCTGTAGGGTTAAAATGATCTCCCCCAGGGACTCACAGATGGCTGCTGGACTCCCTAGTAGTCAACTGCGGTTCAAGTCCCAGATCTGGTGGCCTAAAACTCAAGCCAGGCACGTGTGCATGCATGCCTAAGGTCCAGAGATGAGAATGGAGAAGGAGGAATTGTGGCCTGGCTGTCCCCACTAGGGGGTGATTTCTTTCTTTCTGTCTCTCTCTGGTGAGCATGCTTGTCCTATAGCAAAAATCTCTCTTAAAAAAAAGATAACTCTGATACCGCAGATAAGGAAACGAGGTCAATATCAACATCTATGAATCAGCTGATTATCTCTCTTGATGGGACGTTCTCAAAATAGTACTTTACCCCTCTGATCTTCCTCCCCTCCAAAAACACAACCCTCACCTAAGCATGAGAAAAACATCAGATAAATCCATTTGAGACACATTTTGTCTGAGGGACGTTCTATAATACAACATACTTTTCAAAATGTTCAGGTCATTAGAAACAAGGAAAAGCTGAGATCCACACAATCCCTGGGAGTCCAAGGAGACATGGAAACTAAATGTAAGGTGTTATTTTGAACAATGGGATCCTGGGACAAATAAATGGCATTAGGTAAAAGTGTAAAGGAATGTGAATCAAGTATGGCTTTTGGTCAATAATGTATCAATATTGGCTCATTAGTTGTGACGGATATGCAGTACTAATGTGAGGTGTTTACAGTGGGGGGACTGTTTTTCCAACTTTCTGTAAATCTAAAACTTTTTCTAAAGTCTTGCTATAGATATTTATGCTGGGAGGGCAGAGAGAGAGAGAAGTGAGAATCACTCCCCAGAGGGGATGGCCATCTGCAATCTCTTCTTCACCAGTCTTCTCTCAGGATCTTGGACATACACACATGTGCCTGGTGTTTTTTCTTATATTTTATGTTTCAAGGGATTTTTGCTATAGGGCACATGTGTTCCGAGAGGCAGAAAGACAGAAAGTGAGAAATTATTCCCCAGGTGGGACGGCCACTCTGCAGTCCCTTCTCCTCCACTCTCTGCACACACACATATGCCCACCATGAGTTTTAGGCTGCTGGGATCCAGGACTCGAACCGTGTCCTGTGTAGCTGTCCAGTGACTAACCATTATGCTATCTGCTGATCCCGAGCCTGGTGTGTTTTTCAAGCTGCCTTATCCGGGAAGCGAACTGAGCAGTTGGCCGTGTGGGATCCAGCGGTAACCTCCGTGCTTTGTGCTGCCCTAAAACTATTGTTAAGTAAAGTTTAATTAAATTTGTGCTGCCCTAAAACTGTTGTTAAGTAAAATTTAATTAAACAGCAAAAACAAAAACTTCCTTTCTGATCTGGTCTCTCCCTGATCCTTGCTAACCTTTATTGTGCCTCTCCCCCACTGTGTCCAACCACTGCGGTCTCATCAGTGTTTCTCTGACCTAGTACTTTTCTACCGGGGTGGCGTTGGGGGTGATTCTGAGCCCTGGAGAATGTTCAGCAATGTCTAGCGACATTTTTTGTTGTCACAACTTGGGAGGGGTGAGTAGATGGTACGAACTTTAATGGGTAGAGACCAGGAACAATATTAAACCTCTAGCATCCCAAAGAATCTAAGACTCACCTACCCAAGTGTCAGCAGTGCTACGGTTGGGAAGCCCCTGCCCTTTTGAATTTAGGGTTCTTTATTTTCCACCAA
The DNA here is from genome assembly GCF_000334495.1 of Tupaia belangeri chinensis. Classification (NCBI taxonomy): domain Eukaryota; kingdom Metazoa; phylum Chordata; class Mammalia; order Scandentia; family Tupaiidae; genus Tupaia; species Tupaia belangeri. Next base: position 4,269,141 of record NW_006160208.1, on the reverse strand, counting down.
GGTCCTGACCATAGACTCTCTTACCTTGCTTTTTTTAAAAATTTTATTTCAATTTATTTATTTACATTTATTCACTGTACATCATTACAGCATACAAAATGAGATTTTCCATCCAGAGTACACTGTATATTATCTTAATCAAGCACATCAACAAACATGTTATTGTCAGCAAATGATCTTCCATTTCTTGTTTTCTGT
>NW_006160208.1:4267349-4267767 GCF_000334495.1 Tupaia belangeri chinensis | reverse complement strand
GTGTAATTCCTCTTTTAGATCTTGCAAGAATTTCCTCACCTCCTGGAACTCATCAACTTCTTTCTACTTTCTCTTTAGCAATTCATTGTCTCTCTTCTCTTCCATCTCAGTTAGCTTCGCCATTATGAATACTCTAAATTCTTTATCAGACATTTCCATGATTTTCACCGAACTGCTTGTGGATGAAGAAGAGTTACTCTTTTCCCTTGGAGGAGAGGTATTTTCTCATTTTCCCATATTTCTTGTGATCCAGCGGTGATTTCTTGTCATCTGATGGATGTTGTGTTTCTTTCAAATTCTTGAAGTTCAGCCTGAATGTTCAGGAGCAAGCAGGCAGAGGTGATCTAGAATCTCTTTGCCGTTCTATTGTGATCGCTGGTGCAGCAGATTCAGTAGATAGTGGGGAATATTTTAACCC
>NW_006160208.1:4252482-4267153 GCF_000334495.1 Tupaia belangeri chinensis | reverse complement strand
GCTCGTTTGTTGGAGGCTGAATTATCAGTAGGAAATCTTCATTCCCTGAAAAATCTGAAAAATCTCTACCCTGCTTTACTTTTAATCCTTAGCCCTTCATTATTAGCGTCTGGTATACTCTTCACTTGTCGCTCACTTCATCAGGACTCGTTGGTAAATTCGCGTTTGAATCCCTAGCATCTAGAACTATACCTGACACACAGCTGGTGCTCATAAAAGTAACCAAGTAAATTATGAAGGGAATAAATGGATAATAAAGGTAACATACACGTAGGCTAAACAATTGAGATAGTAGAGGAAAATGTAAGAGATAGTAGAGGAAAATGTAAATGTCAGCATTCCTCTGACTCTGATCAGTCCCCCTTCCGGTTCTCTAGTTGCTACTGTTGGGGCCAGCAGTTGGCGTAATGGCTATGTCTTTGGACTCCCATGTAGTCGACTGTGGTTCGAGACCTGGACCCGGTGGCTTAAACTCACGCTGGGCATGTGTGCGTGCGTGCCCAAGATCCCTAAAGGAGAAAGGAGGAGAAGGGATTGTGGCGTGGCCATCCCCCCTTGGGGTGATTTCTCGCTTTCTGTCTGTCTCTGTCTTTCTGGTGAATGCATCATGCGCCCTATAGCAAAGACCTCTCCAAAAAAAAAAAAAGATTTTGGGCACACAAGTACATGTGCCCAGTGTGATTCTTTAAGCCTCCAGGGTCAGAGTTCAAACATGACCGTTGGCATGTGGGATCCCACTTTCTGTATTTAATACTTAACCACTGCACTCCAGGGCCAGCCCTGTAAGTGTGTTTTTAAGCATTGTCTCTGGATGTATTCTTAGTGTGTAATGCCTTGGGATCAGAATCTTTATCTTTTTTGGCCTTTAACTCCATTTACCTACCAGGAACAGGTTTTCAGTATCTGTAGATTGAATTAAAACAGACTGTCAACTTGTTAAAAATTGATAAATATCACTAAAGTGGACTCTTGGTTTGCTAAATTACACTAAACTGGATTCCTAACTCCTTTTGATGAAACCACTAGATATATTTTTTTTAAGGTTTTTGCCATAGGGTGCATGTACTCACCTGAGAGAGACCTTGAGAGGGAAAGTGAGAAATCACCCCCCAGGGGATATGGCCAGGCTGTAATCCCTTCTTTTCTGGTTTCCTCCTGGGATTTGGGGTGAGCATTCATCTGTGCCCTGTGTGATTTTTTTTTAAGCCACTGGATCCTGGACTCGAACCATGGTCAGCCATGTGGGAGTTCAGTGCCGTAACCACATTGCCACCTGCTAGCCCCAATCACTAGATCATTTTATAATATTAAAATTTCCCAGAGTATCAGAACTGTCAACCAGGTTGAGATATCTATAGAGTTTTGGGAGAAACATTTTTAAAAATTTTGTTTAAATAAGTGTTCTAAAGGCCCCCAAATCTAATATCCTGATTTTATCTGCGGAGGACAAGGGGATGATAGCTAAAGTGCAAGTCAGGGTGCCCAACTTGAATGTGATTCAGTATTAGTTAAGCTTCTAATTGCTTTTACCATAGCACGTCTTTTTTCTCCCTGATGAAATGACTAATGGGGCAAAGTTGGCAGCAGTTGAGTTCAGATGCTGTAAATTATTGTTGCCATGCTAATTTCATCCTGGCTGTTACACCAGCCCTCCAGGCTGCTGTTTCTTTCACCTTTGGTATCCTTTGCGTTTTGGGCATGTTAATTTGCAAAGGTACAGTGCTATCCTTTACTGACAGTGCTACGGGGTTTGTGACAATGCATTGATTTGCAAGGTTGAATTTGTTGGCAGTATGGAGGCACTGAAGAAGATTGTCCTGCTTCTCTGGCCAGGCCTCGGCCCAGTAGAGTCTGCCTGCCTTCCTCCTTGTCCAAAGGAAACCTTTTCTTCAATTTCCCTCATCCCTCTCGGACTCATCCTCCAACTCTCCTTCCACTGCCTTGCTGCAGTGGTTTGACCCCATGTGTGTTAGCATGGACGATGTGGCTTTTGTGTGTGCATCTGGTCTTCCCATGGGGCCCTTGGTGAGAGGTTGGTCAGTGCCCGAAGAGAGCAGGTACTCTGAACAGCTGGTTACTGAGAGCAGTGGTGTCAAAACACTGATGTGGTTGGTAAAATTTGGTTTGCTGGCATAGAGAGGAAGTGGGCATCCCGCTGCCGAATCCTGGTTTTCCTTTGTGTAAACTTTCTTTCTCTTTATCTTCTTTTTTTGGTTATTGTGTTGGTGTTTCAGATATTACCTTGATATCAAACTTGATATAATTATTTTAATACCTTTAAGTAGTTAGCGTAGTGATAAACAAGACAGTAAACCTTTACATTCTGTAGGGAGTGGACTTAATTATTCTTATAAAGAAATAATATCATTTCAGGATAGCTTTTGAAATGAGATGACAAGCTGTCATTACAGAGGACATATAAAAACACCATTTTCCTTAAAATTAGTTGCTTAGGGGACCAGCAGATGGTGTAATGGTTATGTTGTTGGATTCCTGTGTAATTGACCACACTTTGGGTCCTGGACCCGGTGGCATAAAACTCACGCTGGGCATGTGTGTGTGTGTGCCCAAAATCCCAAGAGGAGAATGGAAGAGAAGGGATTGCAGCATAGCCATCCCCCCCAGGGGAGTGATTTCTCACTTTTTATCTCTCTGGTGAGCACACATGCCCGATAGCAGAACTCTCTCTTAAAAAAAGAAAAAAAGAATATAATTTAGTTGTTACAGCTGGCAGTCTTTTATTTAATGTTCCTGGATATTCTTGCACCATTCAAACATGAAAAATACGAACTTGAGTCATTTAAATAAGAAAAATAGATGTAGTTAATTTTAGGCATATTGGAAGAGTGTTAATACTTACTAGAAAACAGAAATAAAAGCCAATACTTTGTATTTAATTCATATTTCACATAAATGGAAAATACTTCCTTAAAATATAAGGTTTTAAAAAAAAGTAAGGTTTAAAACAGTTTACACATTTTTCTTACTTTATTTTCCCAAAGTAATCATTTTTCTTCTTTTCTTCTTTTTTAGGTTCCTGAGCGTTGAGCAATGGGAAGACATTTGATGTTTCTTCTGCTCCTGCTCCTCCTCCTCCAGCATTTTGGACATGGCAATGGAAGCCAAAGACTTGAACAGACCCCTCCTCTACAGTTTACACAGCTCCAGTACAATGTCACCGTGCACGAGAACTCTGCAGCCAAGACCTATGTGGGACATCCCGTGAAGATGGGCATTTACATTACAAACCCCTCGTGGGAATTAAGGTACAAAATCGTCTCCGGAGACAATGAAAACCTGTTCAAAGCTGAAGAGTACGTCCTTGGAGACTTTTGCTTTTTGAGAATAAGGACCAAAGGAGGAAATACAGCTATTCTCAACAGAGAAGTGAAAGACCATTACACGTTGATAGTCAAAGCAGTTGAAAAAAATACTAACGCTGAAGCCCGAACCAAGGTGAGGGTACGAGTGCTGGATACAAACGACTTGAGGCCATTGTTTTCACCCACCTCATACAGTGTTTCCCTGCCCGAAAACACAGCTGTAAGGACCAGTATTGCAAGAGTCAGCGCCACAGATGCTGACATAGGAACCAATGGAGAATTCTACTACAGTTTTAGAGACCGAACAGACATGTTTGCTATTCACCCGACCAGTGGAGTGGTAGTTTTAACGGGGAGACTTGATTACATGGAGGCCAAGCTCTATGAGATGGAGATCCTTGCTGTAGACCGGGGAATGAAGTTGTATGGTAGCAGTGGTATCAGCAGCATGGCCAAGCTAACAGTTCACGTAGAACAAGCCAATGAATGTGCTCCTGAGATCACAGCAGTGACATTATCACCATCAGAACTGGACAAGGACCCGATCTATGCCATCGTAACCGTGGATGACTGTGATCAGGGTGCCAATGGGGAGATAGCGTCCTTGAGCATTGTTGCAGGTGACGACCTTCAGCAGTTTAGAACGGCAAGGTCCTTCCCAGGGAGTAAAGAATATAAAGTCAAAGCCATGGGTGGCATTGATTGGGACAGTCATCCTTTTGGCTACAATCTGACACTTCAGGCTAAAGATAAAGGGAACCCTCCCCAGGTATCTTCCGTAAAAGTCATTCATGTGATGTCCCCACAGTTCAAAGCAGGGCCTGCTAAGTTTGAAAAGGATGTTTACAGAGCAGACGTAAGTGAATTTGCTCCTCCCCACACACCCGTGGTCATGGTAAAAGCCATTCCTAGTTACTCCCATTTGAGATACGTGTTTAAAAGTACGCCGGGAAGAGCTAAATTTAGTTTAAACCACAACACTGGTCTCATTTCCATTTTAGAACCAATTAAAAGGCAGCAGGCATCTCATTTTGAACTTGAAGTAACTACAAGTGACAGAAAAGCCTCCACCAGAGTCTTGGTTAAAGTCTTAGGTACAAATAGCAATCCTCCCGAATTTACCCAGACAGCATACAAAGCCTCCTTTGATGAGAACGTGCCCATCGGTACCACTGTCATGAGCGTGAGTGCCGTAGACCCTGATGAGGGTGAGAATGGGTACGTGACGTACAGCATTGCAAATTTAAATCATGTGCCGTTTGTGATCGACCACTTCACTGGTGCAGTGAGCACATCAGAAAACTTGGACTATGAACTGATGCCTCGGGTTTATACTCTACGAATTCGAGCATCCGACTGGGGCTTGCCATACCGCCGGGAAGTGGAGGTCCTTGCTACCATTACTCTCAATAACTTGAATGACAACACACCCCTGTTTGAGAAAATAAATTGTGAAGGCACCGTTCCAAGGGATCTCGGTGTGGGAGAGCAAATAACCACTGTTTCTGCTATTGATGCTGATGAGCTGCAGTTGGTACGGTATCAGATTGAAGCTGGAAATGAACTAGAGTTGTTTAGCTTAAACCCTAACTCTGGGGTATTGTCGTTAAAGAAATCACTAATGGATGGCTTAGGGGCCAAGGTGTCTTTTCACAGTCTGAGAATTACAGCTACAGATGGAGAAAATTTTGCCACCCCATTATATATCAACATAACCGTGACTGCCAGTCGCAAGCTGGTAAACTTGCAGTGTGAAGAGACTGGTGTTGCCAAAATGCTGGCAGAGAAACTTCTGCAGGCAAACAAACTGCACAGTCAGGGAGAAGCCGAGGATGTTTTCTTTGATTCTCACTCTGTCAATGCTCATGCTCCACAGTTTAGAAGTACTCTTCCGACTGACATTGAGGTAAAGGAAAACCATCCTGTGGGGTCTGATATAATTTTCATGAATGCTACCGACCTTGACACTGGCTTCAATGGAAAACTGGTCTACTCTATTTCTGGAGGAAATGAGGATAGTTGCTTCGTTATTGACATGGAAACAGGAATGCTAAAAATTTTATCTCCACTTGACCGTGAAACAACAGATAAATATACTCTGAATGTTACTGTCTATGACCTTGGTGTACCACAGAAGGCCGCTTGGCATCTTCTGGATATCAGAGTTCTGGATGCCAATGATAATGCTCCTGAGTTTTTACAGGAGAGCTATTTTGTTGAAGTGAGTGAAGACAAGGAGCTCAGTAGTGAGATCATTCAGGTTGAAGCCACAGACAAAGATCTAGGGCCCAATGGACACGTGACATACTCTATTCTTACAGACACAGATAGGTTTTCAATTGACAGCGTGACTGGTGTTGTTAAAATAGCACGTCCTTTGGATCGCGAGGTACAGCATGTACATTACTTAAAGATTGAAGCCAGGGATCAAGCCAAAGAAGAACCCCAACTGTTTTCCACGGTCCTTTTGAAAGTATCACTAGAAGATGTTAATGACAACCCACCTATGTTTATTCCACCTAATTACCGTGTGAAAGTTCGAGAGGATCTTCCAGAAGGAACCATCATCATGTGGTTGGAAGCCTATGATCCTGATCTGGGTCAGTCTAGTCAGGTGAGGTACAGTCTTATGGACCATGGAGAAGGAAACTTTGATGTGGATAAGCTCAGTGGAGCTATTCGAATTGTCCAGCAGTTGGACTTTGAGAAGAAGCAAGTGTATAATCTCACCGTGAGGGCCAAAGACAAAGGGAAGCCAATTTCTCTGTCTTCGACTTGCTATGTCGAAGTGGAAGTAATTGATGTGAACGAGAACCTACACCCCCCAGTGTTTTCCAGCTTTGTGGAAAAAGGCATAGTGAAAGAAGATGTCCCTATTGGCTCATCAGTGATGACAGTGTCAGCTCATGATGAGGACCCAGGAAGAGATGGGGAGATCCGCTATTCCATTCGAGATGGTTCTGGTGTTGGCGTTTTCAGGATAGATGAAGAAACAGGTAACCATGTTTTTGCTGCTTAGGTGTGATGTCCTCTTCAATTAGTTCCTCATTGCTTTGTGATAGTTCCTTCACAATTCCCGAGTAGTCCCTATTCAGGCTCAGTGCAGAAGTATGGTACATGTTAAGTTGTCTTGTTGCTGTAGATAGATGTATGTATGTGGAGCTGGAACCAAAGGAGCCTGAGTGATTAAGGGGATATCAGATGAGTGAAAAGGACAGGGGAAAATCAAAATTGTTACCACAGATACTGATCTCTAAGTTTGTTCTCTGAATTACCAGAAGCATCACTGTGGTTCTGTTCTGTTGTAACTTAGAGAAGCCTTTCCAACGTTTTTCAAGCTAGCGTGCCTAGATACTTAGAACAGCCACCACTACCACCTGGCATGACATCCAGAGATTATTCAGCAGTGCGCACAGAAGAGATTATGTGCTAAAACGCCTTATGTATGATCTGTGGTACTTACTCCCTCCTTCAGGTTTTGTTTGAGAGGCAGGTAGAGGGTAGTGGAATGTCGAACCAAACTCTTTGCTTGAAATTCTGGCTTCTTCAGTTACTTAGTAATCTTGAACAAGTTAATTACCTCTTAAAACTAACTTTTTTCATTTATAAGATGGGGACACAATTATCAAAAGATGTTTGGGTAAGTGAAATAACACGGGAAAGGTCCTAGTATGTATTAGATTTGTTACGTGTTTTGGAGATGGTAGCAGTACTTGGCCATGATAGTCGTTGACTTAGAGTAAGGTCCTTTGACTGGGGCCTCCAGCCAGCCAGTTCACGTTAGAGTGCATGTACTGTTGTACTGCAGCAGTTCTCACGGACACTGCAGTTACATGTCAGTTTCCTTGGCCGACTGTGAGCCATGCATATTTATTTAGTTATTTATTTTTAAGTAGAGGTTTTTGCCTAGGATGCGTGTGCTCGTCAGAGAGAGAAAGAGACAGACAGACAGACACAGTGAGAAGGAAAGTGAGAAATCACTCCTCAGGGGGAACGGCCACACTGCAGTCCCTTCTCCATTCTTCTTCTCTTAAGATCTTGGAGACTCCTGCATACTTGTCTGGCGTGATTTTCAAGTCACGGGGTCCAGGACTCGAACTGCAGTTGGCCATGTAGGAGTCCAGGGACAGAACTGCTATGCTATCCACTAGTCCCAGCTCATGCGTTTTTTTGTCTTTAGCACCTAGGGAAAAGTGCTTGGCACATAGAAGCTGCTCCTTTAATAAATGTTAAAAAAAATTGTGTATATAAATGAGTATTTTGGTTTTGACTGTCCTTTTCTCCCACAGTGGTATTAGGAATAAAAGGAAAATGGCTAATCACAGAACTAACCAGGGATGAATGGGGGCTTAGTTTGTTTGTTAATCTGAGCAGTGTTTCCCTTATAAATCTATTATAAAAGAGATTATTTTTTATTGCATTAAAACTTTATATATCAGGACCAGCAGTTAGTGTAATGGCTATGTCGCTGGACTCCCACGTAGTCGACCATAGTTCGAGTCCCGGACCCAGTGGCTTAAACTCACACTGGGTGTGTGTGCGTGCGTGCCAGTGCGTGCGTGGCCAAGATCCCGAGAGGGGAATGGAGGAGAAGGGATTGCGGTGTGGCCATCCCCCCTTGGGGGGGTGATTTCTCGCTTTCTGTCTCTCTGTCTTTCTCTGTCTGTCTGGCGAGCACACGTGCCCTATAGCAAAAACTTCTCCAAGAAAAAAAAAAGTTTATATATTCTCTGTCTTTGCATCTGTCTCTGGCAAATGCACATTATCCTTTACTAAATTAAACATCGAAACAAAAGCTGTATATATGCAGTAATACCACACACCCATACAAAACCACACACCCAAAATTCTTCAGTCAGCACCCTTCTCCGCACCCACATCCATACCTAAATGTGCATAACACTTGAAAAATATGATTTGTGTATTAGAAATAAGTTGTTTTGGAGACTGTAATATTTTTATTGTACCTTTATTGATGTCAGAATTCTTTTCCTTTTTTAAAAAGAATTACTTTATTTAACTGTATTTATTTAGTTAAATTTGACCACAGAGAGAGAGAGAGAGAGAGAGAGAGAAAGTGAGAAAGTGTTGCCAGGTCCAGGAATTGAACCATTGTCAGCCATGTGGGAGTACAGTGCCCATAACCACCACACCACCTGCTGGCCCCAGGAGTTCTTTTTCTAATTGATTATATATACCACTACCATATGTTAGGTACGTATATCACTTATCTAAACTACCCTTAACTAGTTTAATTCAAGAGAAAGCATAATCAACAGGGTTTGGTAATCACTCATCCGAAGAATAGAATGGGTTTTTTCTTTTTTTAAAATTGTACTATCTAATATCGATTTGGATTTTCAAGTACAATGTCAGCACAGAAAAATTACCAAGAGTTAATAGCTGAAGTGCAAACCATGATTTTTAAAAAAAATTTTCTAGGGACACTTATTTCTACATGTTTGCTTCCTTTTTTCAAAGTGGGTTTAAAAGCCTATAAATAGCTGTTAAAAGTTAAGTTAAAGTTGAGACAGAACATAGAACCAAAAACTTAAGTTACATTTTCTCATGACTTAAATTATATGAACTTTGTTTTTATTTCCTTGCAAGTAAAAAGAGTATTTTTATTGTTGCTTTTTAAAGAATCTTGTAGGACTAGTATTTTCACCTATAAATGTAAGGAATTGGGATATTCTTAAAAGGGAAAAAAAGAGGAAACAACTAACCAAGCAAGGTAGTATCTTGAAATAGATCTGTGGCAGTTTTCAGACTTGAATGGTAGTGTTACCTTTTCTCCAATAGTAATTTAGTGGGAGGGCAGGAGAGGTGTTGGTATTTTGGGCAGTGGGGTTGGTAAATGTGTAAGAAACTTATGCATTTATAAAAATATTCATATTTAAAGGGGAGAAAGAAACTGAAAATTTCTAGGTCTTTTATTTTGTTGTCCTTGCTTTGCGGAGGGAAATAATGAATATGTGATGTATGGTAGAGTTAGGTTCATATGCTTTCTGAAATTGAATAAAAGCGCTAGAATAATTTAACACTTCGATATGCATTACAAGATACATTTTTGGCGGGAGAGTTAATCAGTCCAAATTATTTTAGAAACTCCCAGTAGAGCAATTGATATCACATGAGGGGACTTGAGAGAGTTCCTGGAAAAGTGAAATTAAAGTACAAATTTATACTCGTGCAAAAGAGTTGTACAATACATGCATAGTTTTTGCATAATACCCATTCTGTGAACCTTTTTTTTTCTTTTTAATTTTCATGAGAGAGAGAGAGAGCATCCCCAAAGATCCATCCTCAGCTTCAACTAGCTTGGGTCATAGACACGCTTGTGTGCTCCCCATGTACAGGGAGGCTTGGGGATACAAACCCAGGTCCTTCCTATTATGACTGGCTGGCTGTCCAGGACCTTTGAAGACCTGTCATAGTGTAGAGTTTTTAGGAAGAACTATTTTGTGCATTTGAACTTTCTGTTTAGAGTTTGCATGACTAATTCCTTTTTTTTTTGGAGTTTTTTTTTTTTTTTTTTTTGCTTCACTATAGGACACATGGGCTTGTCAGAAAGACAGAGAGAGACAGAGAGATAGAAAGCAAGAAATCACCCCGGGGCTAGGAGGGGATGGCCACACTGCAATCCCTTCTCCTCCATTCTCCTCTCCATATCTTGGGCACACACGTACACGAGCCTGGCGTGAGTTTAAACCACTGGGTCCAGGACTCAAACCACAGTCGACTGCATGGGAGTCCAGCGACATAGCCATTACACTAACTGCTGTACGTGACTAATTTCTAGGGAGGGTGGAAGTATGGAGAGATGTCAGTGGGATGAAGAAAAGTAAAGGCCATTCAGAACATCAGTAGTGATGCCAGAAAGATAGCACTGACACTCAGGGTGAATTGGAGCTGACCAGGCTCAAGGCAGGTTAGCACTTTTCTGAAACTTCACTCTCTCTGCTCCTTATCCATTTCCGCTGGGCTCTTACTTTTTTTCACAGTGCTGTGTTTAATATTGCTAATAGATAGGGTGCAAGACCCTATCTGGCTCCGGACAGCAAGAAACCGCCTACCTTATTGTTTGCATCTTGCTTATGACTCAACTTTGTGTTGGTTGAGTAATGTAGCCACATTTTCCCACTATTTTACCTACTTGGACATTGCCAAATTCACAGAACTGTATATTAGTAGATCTAGCAATCTGAATTGAGCTCATACTATTTTTAATATTCGTATCTTTAAGTATGTTTAAGTTTGAAACATCCCCTGAAAAGTAGTTTTTATTTATTTATTTTTGAAACAAAAATTCTGTGGACTGCCTAAATTATGACACCAAATATATAGTTCTTCTAGTTCTGGATTTTGTTTGTATTTTTGCTTAACTGGGTTTGCAAAGGAGGCGGGTGCAATTAGTGTGGGGGTGACAGTCATTTGACTCCTGATAATCTCTCCCTGTATCATGCTTTTCCTGGAGGGCCTCTGGGTATTAGTTTAGTGAACTATTCTGACAAATCCGTGTCCACGTGACTGCTCTTCCGTTTGAGGTTTGAAGGGTAGAGTTTTATGTGAAAAATTACTTGGAACGTCAGTTTTGTTAGAGGGCCAATCTCTAGAGCTCTAATTAAGATTCTCCTCTGTAATTTTCTCTCTTTAATAGCTACGGTAAGGACTGTAAAGTAGATTTAACAAAAATGTTTAGTGGGGTAAATATCTTCGAAGCATGTGTAATTCCACATTTAGGTTTTGGCTTTCCTGGCATACTTCTGCATGCACCCTGTACTTACTCAGATAATGTTCTTAGTTGCCTTGTTGTAAGCTTCGTAATTAAGCAGAATAGAATTGTGTGCATGCTTCCTATTGACTTGTGGAATTATTGGGTTGTTGGGAAAGTTCTGATGCATTTTTTGCATAGGAAAACACTCAAGGTTGTCATGAGTTTCCTGACAACCTTGTTTGGTACTCTTTGAGTTAATTATCGTGTGAGCACCAATAAAATGTTCCAGCTTTTTGTCGATTTTCAAAACTAAGATACTGTTCAGAAAAATGCTTAGCCAAAAGATTTTTTAAAATTGTTACTAGATACTTGGAGGAAGCAGTGTCAAGCAGAAGTTTGGTCCCCCGATGTGTGGGATGACCTGAAGTGTAGGTTTCACCAGAGTACAGACCTGCGTAGCTTAAACCACAGGTACACATTCTGGAAAATGTGTCGTTAAGCGATTTTATCCTGTCAATATCATAGAGTTCATTCATACAAAACTGGATGGGGTAGCCCGCCACACATCTCGGCTGTAAGAAATAGAGCCTGTCGCCCCACCTTTGTATAGGAGGCCTGTTGGCCAAAATGTTGTGAGTGGCACAAACGTGTAGTTCAGTTGATAGTTTCTGGCTGTTAGTGCAATGCAACCCAGTAAGATTTCTGATTTTACTTATAAGGGGAGACCATGGTTTTCATTAAGATAAAAGCCAGTTTCTAAGCTTATTAGTCCCGTGTTACTCTAGAATTCCAATCATAGTTTTAGGACTAAAATTTACATTTTGATGAAAAGACTTGGAACCAGTTAATAAGGAGGTACAGCTGTTGGAAAAGATAACTCACCATTCAGGAAATATGAGGGTAAAGGAGGACTATATTTTTCTTAAGAGAAAATGGCTATATTCTCATGGACAAGTGTTAGTGCACCATTCCTGTTACCTCCCTCTTGATGTCTGGCTCCTTGCCTAGACTCAGCGACTTGGAAAACATGCCGAGCATGGCTGTGTACATACCCCAAAGTCACAGGAGAGTGGAGGAGAAGGGATTGAGGTATGGCCATCCCGCCTGGTGGGTGATGTCTCTCTTCTCCCCCACCCCCTTATTTTTTGAGAGGTTTTTGCTATAGGGTGCGTGCGCTCAACCAGAAAGACAGAGAGAGAGACAGAGACAGAAACCGAGAAATCACCCCCCAGGGAAAATGGCCACGTTGCAGTCCCTTCTCCATTCTCCTCTCGGGATCTTGGGCGGGCACGCACACACAGGCGCCAGGCGTCTCTCTTTCCCTGCATGGGAGTCCAGCGACATAGCCATTACACTAACTGCTGTACGTGACTAATTTCTAGGGAGGGTGGAAGTATGGAGAGATGTCAGTGGGATGAAGAAAAGTAAAGGCCATTCAGAACATCAGTAGTGATGCCAGAAAGATAGCACTGACACTCAGGGTGAATTGGAGCTGACCAGGCTCAAGGCAGGTTAGCACTTTTCTGAAACTTCACTCTCTCTGCTCCTTATCCATTTCCGCTGGGCTCTTACTTTTTTTCACAGTGCTGTGTTTAATATTGCTAATAGATAGGGTGCAAGACCCTATCTGGCTCCGGACAGCAAGAAACCGCCTACCTTATTGTTTGCATCTTGCTTATGACTCAACTTTGTGTTGGTTGAGTAATGTAGCCACATTTTCCCACTATTTTACCTACTTGGACATTGCCAAATTCACAGAACTGTATATTAGTAGATCTAGCAATCTGAATTGAGCTCATACTATTTTTAATATTCGTATCTTTAAGTATGTTTAAGTTTGAAACATCCCCTGAAAAGTAGTTTTTATTTATTTATTTTTGAAACAAAAATTCTGTGGACTGCCTAAATTATGACACCAAATATATAGTTCTTCTAGTTCTGGATTTTGTTTGTATTTTTGCTTAACTGGGTTTGCAAAGGAGGCGGGTGCAATTAGTGTGGGGGTGACAGTCATTTGACTCCTGATAATCTCTCCCTGTATCATGCTTTTCCTGGAGGGCCTCTGGGTATTAGTTTAGTGAACTATTCTGACAAATCCGTGTCCACGTGACTGCTCTTCCGTTTGAGGTTTGAAGGGTAGAGTTTTATGTGAAAAATTACTTGGAACGTCAGTTTTGTTAGAGGGCCAATCTCTAGAGCTCTAATTAAGATTCTCCTCTGTAATTTTCTCTCTTTAATAGCTACGGTAAGGACTGTAAAGTAGATTTAACAAAAATGTTTAGTGGGGTAAATATCTTCGAAGCATGTGTAATTCCACATTTAGGTTTTGGCTTTCCTGGCATACTTCTGCATGCACCCTGTACTTACTCAGATAATGTTCTTAGTTGCCTTGTTGTAAGCTTCGTAATTAAGCAGAATAGAATTGTGTGCATGCTTCCTATTGACTTGTGGAATTATTGGGTTGTTGGGAAAGTTCTGATGCATTTTTTGCATAGGAAAACACTCAAGGTTGTCATGAGTTTCCTGACAACCTTGTTTGGTACTCTTTGAGTTAATTATCGTGTGAGCACCAATAAAATGTTCCAGCTTTTTGTCGATTTTCAAAACTAAGATACTGTTCAGAAAAATGCTTAGCCAAAAGATTTTTTAAAATTGTTACTAGATACTTGGAGGAAGCAGTGTCAAGCAGAAGTTTGGTCCCCCGATGTGTGGGATGACCTGAAGTGTAGGTTTCACCAGAGTACAGACCTGCGTAGCTTAAACCACAGGTACACATTCTGGAAAATGTGTCGTTAAGCGATTTTATCCTGTCAATATCATAGAGTTCATTCATACAAAACTGGATGGGGTAGCCCGCCACACATCTCGGCTGTAAGAAATAGAGCCTGTCGCCCCACCTTTGTATAGGAGGCCTGTTGGCCAAAATGTTGTGAGTGGCACAAACGTGTAGTTCAGTTGATAGTTTCTGGCTGTTAGTGCAATGCAACCCAGTAAGATTTCTGATTTTACTTATAAGGGGAGACCATGGTTTTCATTAAGATAAAAGCCAGTTTCTAAGCTTATTAGTCCCGTGTTACTCTAGAATTCCAATCATAGTTTTAGGACTAAAATTTACATTTTGATGAAAAGACTTGGAACCAGTTAATAAGGAGGTACAGCTGTTGGAAAAGATAACTCACCATTCAGGAAATATGAGGGTAAAGGAGGACTATATTTTTCTTAAGAGAAAATGGCTATATTCTCATGGACAAGTGTTAGTGCACCATTCCTGTTACCTCCCTCTTGATGTCTGGCTCCTTGCCTAGACTCAGCGACTTGGAAAACATGCCGAGCATGGCTGTGTACATACCCCAAAGTCACAGGAGAGTGGAGGAGAAGGGATTGAGGTATGGCCATCCCGCCTGGTGGGTGATGTCTCTCTTCTCCCCCACCCCCTTATTTTTTGAGAGGTTTTTGCTATAGGGTGCGTGCGCTCAACCAGAAAGACAGAGAGAGAGACAGAGACAGAAACCGAGAAATCACCCCCCAGGGAAAATGGCCACGTTGCAGTCCCTTCTCCATTCTCCTCTCGGGATCTTGGGCGGGCACGCACACACAGGCGCCAGGCGTCTGATGTGATTTTCAAGCCATC
>NW_006160208.1:4234637-4252367 GCF_000334495.1 Tupaia belangeri chinensis | reverse complement strand
CCCTCTTATTCTGTCTCTCTCCAGCAAGTGAATGATCTCTCTGGCAAAAATCTAAAAACAAAATACAAAAACAAAAACCCCCTATTCTTTACTTAATTTTTTCTTATAGACAGGATTTTGCTATGTTGTGGTTCTCCTGCCTTCAGCCTCTCCAGTCATTGGGACTGCAGGCATGTGCCCCTGTGCTTGGCTGTCAGGGTGGACTGAGAGTCAAACCTGGGCCTCCCATGGAGTCTCCAGCAGCGTCCACTGTGCTGGCTAAAGTAAGACATTCTGCCTACAACCGCACACCTGAGTTTTCTCCTGCAGCCTGTTCTCTTACAGCAGGAAATAGAGTAAGCCCAAGAATTAGGACTACAAACTCTGTAAGCATGGCCAGGAGCGTGGCCAGGAGCAGGACAGCCCAGCCTTAGAGATGTGGGCAATGTGGTGGGACCAGTTACCTCTGTTGGTGCTGGAATTCCTGGCAGCAGCAACTTTTAGAGAGACTGGTGGGAGGCCTGGTTAGGGAGTTAAGAAATTTGCTGGTGAAAGGGCTTTTGTGTTGCAGTGTCCTCCCTTAAGTGGCAGCAGCTGCTGTCCTCTTCGCTCTTTTTGTTCTCCTAGGAAAGTTAAGGAGAAAGAAGCTTATTTCCTAGCCTCCAGGAGATTGCAACTCCAGCTCTGGCAGAAGTGATGTTATGATAGTGTGCTGCTGCAGTGTTTGGAAGTGAAAATCTGCTCTTTTGTATCTGTGTGATTCTCATGGTAATAATTTCTACTAGGGACAGATCCTTCTTTGAAGCAGAAAGATTTTAAGGTAAAAATAGAATCTAATTAGAAATCCGAAGGAAATTCCATTTTGTTTTGAGAGAAAACAGAGGATCAGCTTTACTCTAGTTACTTGAGCTATAATAGCAAGTTGATGGTTTAAGTACTGATGGAATAAACCTGGTTAGGAGAGCGTCAGGATCTAAAACCATGGGCTGTGTGTGATTTAAGTTGATATTATGTTGTGAAGCAGAACATGGTGCTGTTGTCCAGTGTTCTCATATGTTTCCAAAGGCTAGCTAAGGCTGGGCCTGGTGGGAATGGACTCGAAACAACTTGTAGAAATAGCATGTTCTCCTTGGCCTCATGCTTTCCATTGGAAATACATGGTAGCCATGCTGATGAGGATCAGTGCAATGATAATTCACAGACACTTAGTGAGTTTAAAGCCAGGTACCACAGCAAGCACTGTGTATATTAATTTACTTAATTCTCACAACTGCCGGATAAGTGATGATATCCCTATGTTACAGAGGAGACATTTTATGGAGAGGTTAAATAACTTGCCCAAGACCACTTGGGTACTAAGTGCAGAACTATTAACACACTTTATTGCCTTTTGGCCTTTCAAGAAGGAGGTAGAGACACTCTGTGGGAGTCCATTTAAGGACTAGTTGAATCATATTCTGGACGGAGCCAGGTTTTGCCTGGTTGAAGACTGGAATCCTAGCCTTGAAGCATGGTCTCGATGTTGTCTTGAATCTAAGAATCTTCCAACATTTTTCCTCAGCATGATGTGTCACTTTTTTACACACTTAGAACAGGCTTTTAGAATTACATGATGGTAGTATTAATTTAAGATAATTTCAGTGACGTGATGGGCAGTGGGTGAATCATGATGAGTGAAGATAGTGAGCTTTACTACCCGGCTGGACCATAAAGAACTGGACAGGTGTCTTTCTTAGGCTTGCAATTGTGAAAGAATGATTTTCTCATAAGTAAAAATGCTGCCTGTCTGAACTGTAAAGGTCATTAATTGCTTGTAGCCTTTTTTTTTTTTTTTTGGTCAGAACAATCTTTTAGAAGGTTGTTAAGGTCCCAGCTAACCTTCCAGATCAGTTTAATCCTCAGTATAGCTAACCTAATTTGTATTTCTCCTCTCATTTACACTGGTAGTCATTTTTCTCTGGCATTACCCTCCAGAGTGCCCTGGCTTGAGCAGCCTCACCAACCACTGAGCACATGGTAAGAAAGCCAGAGTGAATATTGCTCTCCTTCTCTTCCTTCTTGGCAGGGGATATTTTTTTTTAATGTTTCAAAAATGTTTAAGAATCGAGTGTTCATCATTTGGTGAGTGGCCTGTGTATATAGAGATTGATTGTTCCGTTGGTATCTGGTCTGTTCTTTCCATGTAGCTTGCCTTGCACAATTAAGACAATTGAATAAATGTAAAAACTTTAGGTGTTTGTCCATGTTGAATTTTTTTTTTTTCCTTAACCATTTCGTTTCTATTGTTTTGAACTTGGGAATCATTTTAGTTTGAGAGATTGGACCACAACTTGGCATTTGCACCTCTCTCTGTCACCATCATAAATGACATTTTCTTGCTCTTGGCGTAGAAATCAGAAGTGTTCTCTGGTCTCCAGCATGGAATCCACAGGTCATGGTATCACGCAAGTCGACATGATGTCATACAGGTCAAACAGGTCTTCCTTTGAGCTTCTACAGATCTGGCTGAAACAAGACCATTCAGCATTTGATGGATGGCCACGTGCAAAGCATTTAAGACTTGAGAGGATAGAGCACACCAGGAGTACTGATGTGACCACTAAGGTGTACCCCTTAACAAAGTTCCTGTGAAACAAGCTGAAATGAATTAAACAGGTTAAAGTTCAGACCACATAGTCAATTCAACAGTCTTTGAGCCTCGTTGTCTGGAGTGTGATGATAATTGAGGACCATAGTTCATTGTTAAAAAGGTATTTATCTTTGTTGTTAGTCTAGTAATACAAGTCATAACAACCTAGAGGCCTACTGGGAGAAATAAGAAGATTAAAAAAGCCTTGAAGAACATAAGCCTGCCATTCACCATCTAGGATGCCTATAAACTGACTATTAGTTGCACCTGTAAACACATCACCTGTTCTTACTCTTGAGAGACATCTCTGATACATCTGGTGGCTGAGTCTAAGGAAGCAGCAGTATCAGCCACTTTAAACCATTTTGGTATTAAAGTCAGGAGAGAGGTAGGTACAATGTTTTTTTGGTATTAAAGTCAGGAGAGAGGTAGGGAGAGAGGTAGGTACAATGTTCAGCTTTGTATTAAACATAAGCCAGTAACTTAAATAAAAAGAGTATCTAAAGCTGTATGATATTTTATTAGTGTTTTGTTAAACTTGTATGTTAATCATTCACTTTTTGGAGGGTGGCTTTTCCCACCTGAAACCCCAGGAGGTCTTATTGGCTATAAATTGAAAAATTTCTCCAGTTTATGGATAAGCTTTAAATACAACCAGTACCCCATTACTGCCAAAAGTAAATCCCCAGGAATGTTACTGAAATCTTTTCCACATTAGTCTATAAACTTAGCAACTGTTCTGGCTTTGCGTTAGGACATAAGTTCAAATTAAAGTTAACTACTGATTATGGTCCCATGGATTTCCTGTGGGGAAGAGGAAAGAAATAAGACATTAGGAATTGAGATTTAAAAAAAGGAAAGAAGAAAGTAACAGCATGAAGTTTTCATGATGGCAGAGAAGTCTCGGTCTGTGATACTGGGGCATAGCTGTTCATGTCCAGGATGTCTGTTTTGAAGAAGAAATTTTCTTGTGCAGTTTTATCTTAAAGTCCCCAACAGGTACACACTTTTAAAAATCTGAAGTAGCTCTTCTGAGTTGTGAACCCAGAGTTCAAATTCTTGAAGCTCTACTGCAGTGTGAGTAGTGAAAAGAATTTGGTATGATGTCTTTTAATAGGGCTCACAGGTGGTCTTTTTCTGTTGTCATTTCCAGAAGACCCCTACTCTGGACCATGAAGGGTTTGATTGTCTTCAATCAGCAACTCACAAACAGCATTCTTCACCTGATGAAAATACACTTTGGCATAATGCATTAGAGCCTAGCAGAGTTTAGTTACCTTAGATTTCTCCAGAAATGTCTCATGAGAGAAACACATTTTCTGATAACCTTTTGAACACTGTTACAGCATTACTTTCCTTTATGGAAAAGTCCCTACACAACTAAAAATAGGTAATGAAAATGACAACAAGTGAAATCCCTTTATAGTGGCATATCTGATAGTAGAAATGTACCTGGAGTCTTTACTACCTTTTTAATAGCAAATTCACAAACTGAACATTGGCTATAAGATGTTTTAGCAATTTTTAGAGCAGTTGCTACACTATACTACCATATAAATTATCAATTTTTTAAAAAAATCTGGATTATTTTTGCTATTTTGTGAGTCATGGAGCATAGAGGTTTTATAAGCTATAAGGAGAACTAGGTGGCTGTCCATAGGCTCTCCATGAGTTCATGCTTAACTATGGATTTATATCCTTTTATATCAATTTTACCTCTTTAATTTAGACATGTAGCATAGCTTAGTAAATCGATTATCATAGGTAATTTGATTTAGATCAGTTTTATGGAATTCATTTAAATTACAGACCTTAATTTACTTTTGATCTTCTACAGCAGGCCAGGAAATACTACATAGCTTAACAATTTTGATATTGGCTACTTAGCATGTAATTCTGTCAACCGCTTCCTTGCTTCTGGCTAATTCTGGTTCTGCTGAATGGTTGGCGTAGCACTTCAGAGACAGACTAGTTTCTCCATAGAAAATGAAAATTTTAACCCAGTTAAATGATTCAGTTATCAGAAACCTGTACTTGTAAGAATACATCCTCTTTGTGAATTTCCATAAAGACATAACACATTAGGGTTATAGCCATCGGAGAAAGCTTTTAGAAAGGCATCAAACAGAGCAGTTAACCATGGACAGTAAGACTGAACCAACTGTAGTTAAAGATCTGACAAGAGTTTACAACTGAAAAAGAAATTTGGCTACATCTGTGACATAGACCAATTTAGCATAATAATCTACAACGTGACATACCACATTATACATCTCCGGAAATCCCAGTTCATTTTGGCACACAGTACATATACAAATACATACATAAACACACACACACACACACACATACACATTACATGTCCATATATATATAATTCATATACAATGTAAAGAAAATTTAAATTTCTCAATTTGACCATGTTTCCCCTATCATTTAACTTATTAAAATAAGTCGGATTGGTTCTAACATCTTTCTTTTGAATGTTTCAGGGGCCCTTTGTAAACATCCAAAAGTTATTTTAAGATAAACTAATTTAGAACTTGATTTTGGAGAAACCATGTCAAATATAGCAAAAAGCTTACATACTTAACTGTCAGCAGAAAATGAAAGTTAAATGTTCTCCAAGCACCTTACAGATGAAGAAAAGAAAAGGGTGGTTAACTCAGTGTCTGCCTGCACCACAACTAAACACAGAATACATGGTAGACTACAGCCTCCAGATAGGACATCCTGAGATAACAACAAAACAACCCGAAGACCAACATATGGATCACGGAAATTTTCCTTTAGGAGATTTAGTTTTTACCACTAACAGTCATTAGTCATGTAAATGAACCATAAAAGAAGTCTTTACCACTATTAGTCATTAGTCATGTAAATGAACCATAAAAGAACCAAAAATCGAACTCTAGGAAAATCAGTCTTATTTCAGCTTATTTCAGCACTAGATGTGATTTTTAACCATTTTACCCTGATTTTCTGTGAGAAACAAAATATTAAAAGAGGCTAGTCATTAATCCATTGTTTCCTGTTCAGATATCCACCATATTACATATAAATACTGTTTGATTAAACCAGCCATATTAAGACAATTACTATATTGTTTGCTCAATAAGCCCTGAACAAATTATATGTTAGAAACTGTCAAGATCTTCACTTATTAAACCTTTTCCTTTTATCGTATTTGAAACCAGCTTATTTACTTAAGTCAAATGAGCTTGAAAAGTATTTCAATTAATTTCTGTGAGCGCTCTTTTAATAAATTGAATAGAATTCCTTAAGGCCTTTTATCGCATAGGCGTACAACATACCACATAACATACACAGAAAGAAAAGATTTCATAGCTTTTTTTGAAAGTTCTTTATGTTTCCCTCCCCCCCCCAGATAAGAATGCTTCATATTTTAACCCTGCCGAGTCCTTACAGATACCTGTATCAAAGGAGGATCTAAGAGTCATGTTGATTAGCTCCGCCCTGGCTTCTGCAGCCTTGTCAATCATTGCTTATCTTCACATTCCTTGCAAAGAACTGAAACTGGTCCTTCCTCCCCACTTGCCCAGAGGAGAAACCCCTTAATGCCATGAATGATATAATCAGATTTTTTCTGACTCTGTTGAAACAATGAATAACTTGCTTTAACTTCTGTATATACCCTTAATAAGTGTCTTAGCATTACTTTTTAATTGTTAATTTTGCCATTGTTTTAACCTGAATACTTACATAACAGGTTCACTTTGTAGGTTAGACAAGGTAGAAAGTTTATATTTTAAAGGCATGTAACAGAGGTGAGATGGTTAAAGGTAAGAATTGTTATGCAGATGAATTGCCAGAGGGCAGGCGTCCCTGTTAGACTGAGAAGCACTCCCTATAGGGAGGGGTTACACAGCAATCCCTATATCCATTTTTCCCTAATGGTAGAGGTTTAGGGGGCATGTATACATCTGCCTTTTTCAAGCAGCGTACAAGGGCTAGGATTGAACCCAGTTGGGTTTCTTTAAGCAATGCCCTGAACAGCTGCACTGTTTGCAGTTGGCTTGTGGTATACATTTCAACTTATGCATTTTCCACTCTAAGAAACTTTAGTGACCTACCAGGGATGTATGTGTAAATATGTGGAAGTTTTTCCCAAGATTTTAAAATAGACACTAACTGGCCAGAAAGTTGTATTTTTGAAGACCAATTTAATTTAAACTCAGCAGTTTCTTAATTACTGATTTTTAATTTTTAATTTATTATTTTTTTGAGAGAGATTTTTGCTATAGAGTGTGTGCACTCACCAGAGACACACAAAACGAGAAATCATCGCCCAGCAGGGATGACCACACCACAATTCCTTCTCCTCTTGGGATCTTGGGCACACATGTATATGCACCCAGCCTGAGTTGTAAGCCACTTAGTCCGGACTCAGACCACAGTCAGCTACATGGGAGTCCAGCTATGTAGCCATTATGCCATCAACTGGTCCCTATTAATTATTGATTTTAAGGTGGAGCCCATTAATGAAGTCAAACCATGTTCAGTATGTGTAATTTAGCATGGATATTGCTCCAATATTGCTTAAAAGGCAACAACCCAGTTCGATCTGTAGATATATTTTAAATCATTTTTATAAATCTTTCATCTAGCTTTCTTTTTGCTTTGGGCAGGCTGGTAACAAAACAAAACCTTTGGTAGGATTTTTTATGTCACTTAAACCTATTATTGATTGATAGAGTCTCAGATAAAATAGAGTTACATTTTTTAGAAGCTTCTGCATATCAGTGGACATCCCTGGATGGAGCTCGATTGGGAACCCTCAATTTTAATTATGCTTTTTAAAGAGCGATTTTGTTTATATAAAATGTTCTTCATAATGGCCACAGTAATTTCAAATCATGTTAATAAGATCTCACCACTTCTGTAAATATTGGTGCTTCCGGGAAGTACTTTGATCTTTAGAATTAGGAATTCCATCTTTTACATAAATTTTGAATCTCTTTAAGCCAAGAAAAACCTAAGTGAGAAATCATTTATCCTGGCATTTGCTCTGAGCCTTTCTTTACCACTTTAACTAGTGATCTTTCTCTAAGCATGAAAAAATAAACTTAGATGTTGAACATAAAAATCTCATGAGAAAAAGAAATTTTTTTAAACCTAAAACTTTGTTGCAACCACCACAGTAATAGCTACTTACTGCTAGTTTCTGTCTGACCCAGTCAGACAACTGGATCCAATCCAGTTAATTACCTAATCCAATTCAGTCCTGGACCCAGTCCTGTTTCTGTTGTAACCCCAAACCCAGTTTGGACCAATATTTTCTCATATAAAACTCAGAGAGCTCTAAACACAAGTCCAAGGAGTTCAAATCTGAGAGAGAACTTCCTAGGATCCCCAGTTGCTACGAGAGCAGTGGATGACAAGAGGGTCCCATGGGTACCTGGCTTGGTCACTCACAGCTCCTGGGAGTCACTGGAAGCTCTCCTTCAGATCCCACTTCTGACACCAACACTGTTAAAAGAAAAATAAACCAGTCAATTTAGTAGAGTTTGAATAGGGCGGATCTTAACATGATTTACATCGGGGAGTTGTCCTGGACTTGGGGACAACTCCGTCAGCTGCGTGGTTAACTCCGCCATTTAAGTTGGCAGAACAGGAAAGTGTCATACATAAAAAGTAAGTGAGGGAGTGAGGTAGGGAAATCATTGGTTACGTTCTGAAGTTTGTCTGCACTAACATGGTTTAAAAGGGGGGATGCCTGGGGTTGACTGAAGCCTAGCTGCTGTGATTGGCTGTAACTTAGCAACCAGCTCAAAAACAGCCTAACATGCATGATCTCAGCTTATCCACAGAAATCAACGTGTCGGAGTACACCAGCTGTTTTAGGCCCAAATAGTCGAACAACTTCATAAAGCTGGATTTGTCGAGTTTTTATTTATTTGTATTTTGTGTACTACGTTACTTTGCCGTTACCTTTATTTATTTATTTAAGAGACGTTTTTACTATAGGGTGTGTGTGTTTGCCAGAGGGACAGAGAGAGAGGCAGAAAGCAAGAACCTCCCCCTGGAAGGGGTGTGCAGGATGGCCACGCCGCAATCCCTTCTTTTCCATTCTCCTCTTGGGATTTTGGGCATGCACACACACATGCCTGGCACGAGTTTAAGCCACTGTGTCCTTACTCAAACTGCAGTCAACTGCATGGGAGTCCAGCAATGTAACCATTACGCCATCTGCTGGTCCCAACCTTTATTTCTTTTTAAATACCATACTATGTTGGTTATAAATAGTGCATGCTCACCAGTCACGCCACACCTAATCTTTCATGTCTTTGTTGCCGTGACTTGGAAAACGGACTTGGAAAGGTTTTGCTGTTCAAGGTCATGTGTGTGTGCTTGTTTAATGGGCAGCTCTGCAGTTTGATGGCAGCGGTAAGCCGTCTAGCAAACTACTCCCATTTATATTTTAAGGACCAGTCTTATCAGTTAACGTGACTTGCCCTGCCAGTTAAACTATACCGTATCTTCTCAGAGTACCTGATACTGTATTTAAACCTGTTTCATTGCTAGGTTTCTATGTGGAAGAAGGAACTAACCTGTTGAGTGGAATTCTTTAGAATGGCCTTATCTATTTTACCCTGGGAAAGTCTACTAAATACCGTCTTGTTAGTTGGAAACTAGTCGATATTTTTCAAAATAAAAGTTACCCAGCTATTTTAGTAGTTTCTAAAACTTCTTTCTACTTTGTAACAGGTCAGGCATACTCTTAACCACTGGTACGTTTTTTTCTTCTTCCTCTATTTCTAATTGACAAAGGACGGTAGAGAGAACACGTGGTCATGCTGCAGTCCTTTTTCTTCCACTTCTCCGTACCGTCGGGATTCTGGGTACACATGCACACGCACCTGGCATGTTTTCAAGCCAGTGTGGTGGGATTCAGACTGCACTGGGGCAGTGTGGGATTCAACTTTCAGACATAGCACTTAACTGCTATGCTCTGGGGCAGGCCCAGCCTTTTCTTCTGTATCATCTTCAGTGTGTAGTTACGGTTCACGTTTATTGAGCACTTACAGTATAACTCATGAGTAAAATGAGATGATGTTATACTTTGTTCATGTAGTTCATGTCTATGTTACATATAAAATTGGCAAATAACGTGGATTATATCGCATTATAAAATGTGACACATGTGGATTTATATTGCTTACTGACTCTGCAGTTGAACTTAGGAGTGTATATATCTTTAAGTTAAGTAGCATGATGGAAGCCGTCGTGGTTTAAAGCGTGATACGTTCGATGAGGGTATTCTGATAATACAGAGATGACTCTTGAACACGGCTATTTCCTGGAATTCCCCTTGCACCTTGCCAGTGTCTTTGTGTTGCGTGAAGTCTTACGCTCTTTAGTGGAGGCTGTATCACCCTAATACCCTCGCTTCCCTCTCTGTTTTCTTTCCCTGGGATCTCCGCATGAGCTCTCATTCACCCTCCAGTGCTTTCACTGTCTGGAGCCAGCCCTGCCACACAGCCCTTCACCCCTCAGTGCCCCATTGTTTCATGTCTCCTTGTCGTTGGGTACACATTGATCACTTGGTGAGCTTTTTATGTGTCATAATTCTGCTTAATGGAGATTCCTGACAAGCCTTTTTCTTCATATGAAACAAATTATTTTCCTTTTCTGTCTTATTTTTTTTATATATAACATTATCACAAGAATCACTCTAGTGTAATTGTTTACATGCCCTTTCCTTCCAGATTCTCAGGTCATTGTGGGTGGGTTCCAAATCTTCGCTACTGGATTCTGATAACAGGCACTCCATAACTATCAGTTAGACTTTGCTTCTCTGTTTCAGGAGCACATTCTGTATGTTCTTCTGTGACAGTGAATGACTCAGGGCACTGTTTATCTGCCTCATATCTCTCTGCCCAGACTCAAGGACAGAGTTCATCCTTAATCATCTTTTTACCCTGCCCCGTGCAAGCAGCTGATCACAGCAATATGTAGTGGTTCGCTCATTACACAAATCGATTGTACCATCTAGGAGCTGTAGTGAAGACTGAGCAAAGCTGCTCTTCCACCTGGTATCTACTTCCAGACCTCAGAACAGTGATTTTTAAATGTTTTTGGCATCACAGTAACTTTCGAGAATCTGTTGAAAGCCGGGTATTTTCTGTTGTCTCTCAGAGATAACAGCGACTGGAGGATGGTATTAGTAGTGCCTGAAGTTCGGACCCTGTAGGCATGACCCCGGGTGTCCTCGGATCCCTGGTTTAAGAGCTTGTGTTCTACAGGTTCCAAAGTTGCATTCCTCACAGATTCTTATAAAGGAGGACCAGAGGCTGGGGATAACGGTGGTGATGACAACGATGACAGTCATCATGCCATGCATTTGTGTAATGCTCTGCAGCCTGCTGAGATTTCCATGTGCGCTATATGACAGTCTCATGTCGGAATGCTGGTGTTTACTGCTGCTTTATAAAAGAGCTAGATAAACCTCAGATGGACAAATCATTTTTCTCTTTCTATATATTTGTTCATGTACCTAAAATAATTCAAGAGGAGCTATCATTCAAGGCTGTTTCCAAATGAAATAATGTAGTTCTTTATATGCCCAATGCAATGGAAATAAAGTAGATCTAATATATGTATTTAAGGTAAGCCATTCTTTAGGCCAGGATTTGGTCTTTAGTTTTGCCAACTTACCGTGGAGAGCCTTTGTTGCACGACTGCTAGTATTCCTTTATTTATTAAGGTAAAATGATCTGTCAGAAAACTCTAGACTTTAAATAATAAAGTTAGCTTTCTTGACAGTCTGAAATTCTATTTAAATCAACCTAATATCAAGGTATTTAGGATTTAGTAAACCATTATATTAGAGCTGTCAATAGCCCCTGTAGGCAGACCAAAAAAAAAAAAAAATTCTACATGAATAATGCTTATTTTTAAAGATGACTGTTCATTATAAAAACATAAATGTTACAAGAAAGATGAAATTATGGCTGTTTAGCCAAAATGTTCTGATCTGTGATTTATAATTATTGGTAGTCATATCGTTTTTTCTTGTTTTTGCTGCGGGACATGTATGCTTACTGGAGAGAACCAGAGAGGGGTAGAGAGGAATCACCTCCCCCTGAGGTGGATGGCTACGCCACAATCCTCTTCTAGAGGTCTCCTCTTGGGATTTTGGGCATGTACACAGAAATGCCCAGTTTGATTTTCAAGCTGCGGCGTCCAGAACTCGAACCACTGAGTCAGCCACGTGGGAGCCGGCACCTTAACCTCTACCCCACCTGCTGGCCCCAATAGTCATATCACTTTCAGGCAAGCTGTTTCTTGCTCTGTATGGATAAACAGCTCTACCATTAATCTTAGCTTAAAAGTTCTCCAAAGTCCATGCGTGGCTACTGGTTTGCTTATAGCTCTCAATTATTTTTATTACTTGCCTTGTCTCAGATGTCTGTAATTAATATTAAGTAACTGTTCAGTGATGTTCATCCTTTAAGAAACCCAATACTGTTTTTTTTTTTTGAAGAGGTTTTTGCTATAGGGCGCGTGTGCTCGCCAGACAGACAGAGAGAGACAGAGAGATAGAAAGAGAGAAATCACCCCCCAGGGGGGATGGTCATGCCGCAATACCTTCTCCTCCATTCTCCTCTCAGGATCTTGGGCACGCATGCACACGCGCCTGGCGTGAGTTTAAGCTACCAGGTCCAGGACTTGAACCGCAGTCGACTACATGGGAGTCCAGCGACATAGCCATTACGGTAACTGCTGGTCCTATCCAATATATTTTAGTCAAGATGTTGATATTCTTCTGATTTGTTGCCCAAATGAAAATATTTATGTATTTAAGTGTAAAAAGAGATGAGTTTGTCTTGTAATCTTGTAAATGCCAAATTAGTTGGATGAGGCAACAAAACATAAATCAGTTATTTTTAAAATATGTAAAGTTAAAAAAATAAGTGTTTTAATAGGGTGATAACCTCCTATGAAAGATGGAAACTAATTAAGATAGCATTAACATGAATGTCACCATAGTTGGTTTTAATTAGCTGAAGATTTCAGGAAGAATCAAACTAAGTATCACATCTACAGAGTATTAGAGTATGAAGGGTTGTGATTTAAGGTCAATGATTTTTTAAATATACATTCTATGTACGGTATATATCAAGAATTGTATGGGGGTGATAATGGCTATTTCTTAAAAAACTGCCTTTGGGGGCCGACAAGTGGCATGCATGGTGGTTAAAGGTGCCAGACTCCCACATGGCCAACTAGGGTTCAAATCTTGGACCTGGTGGCTTGCTTTCTTACTTCCTCTCTCTCTCTATCTCTCTCTGATCAAACTGGAAAATAATAATGATAATAATAAATAAAGTTAAATAAAATAATTCTTTAAAAAAAAAAAACTGCCTTTGTCATTTGTCTTTGACTAGAATTAAACTTCATGAAGGTAGAAACTGATCTGTTTCTATCACCTGCTTAAAACTGTGCCCGGCGTGTAGTTACCCAGGAATCACTTGTTAATTATGTAAAATTTGAAATCGAAATAGATTGTTATGAAATATTAAAGGAAAACAATTATCTAAATCACCGTTAGTGTGAAAGACCTTTTAAATTTGTTCTGTTGCTCTCTTTTAATATGGGTAAAACTGATCTTACACTTAAAATACTCTGTCTCTTATTCTCTTCCAGAATAATAGGAATTAGAACAACAAAATCATTCAGTAGCAATACAGGTTTCTTTTTGTTTATATTTCGTTTTGTCTAAAAGCAACTAGAGTACCAAAGTCTAGAATTAGAAATTCTGATTTTTTTGGTTTTCTAGATGAAGACACTTGGCTTATGCATTGTTTTCATGAGCTATAGAATAGTGACATTGCCCATGGCATCTTTATGGATAGAAAAATATTTCCTCTGTTCTGAATACAAAAGATGAGTTCTATCTGTTTACAGTGCGTTATTGAGAAGAGTTGCGCATCTAGACAAATGGGGTGATAATGGCTAGGTTAAGTTAGGTTAGATGAAAGGTTGGAAAAAGTCAAACAAGTGAAGGCAAATCCAACACTGAACTGGAGATCCCTCCCTCTTACCTATTTCCCGCCCCCTTTACCATCCCCCTTCTGGACAGTCCAGTAGTACCTACAGTTGGCTTCCCTGCTGGTACACCTTCCGGCCTTTCCAGGTCTGCTATAGAGTGCAGACATTGTGTATGGATCAAGTGGGGACGTACAATGCCACTCCTTCATAGTCTGACTTTTTTTTTTTTTTTTGGAGAGATTTTTGCTATAGGGCGCATGCGCTCACCAGAAAGACAGAGAGAGACAGATCATTTTTGGACTGTTAATAAGTCTTGAAGGACACAACCAAGACCTGTGTAATTTGGCCTTTTGTTGAGAAACAAACCATCCTAAACCTTAGTTGCTTAATATATCCACATTTATTTAATTTACTGCAGTTCTGTGGGTGGGAATTTGGGCTGCACTTGACCAGTCGCGTTTCCTCAGCGGGTTTCAGTGGGGCTGACTAAGAAGTTCGCTCAGTTGCTGTCCTGCTTCTGGGAATTGACTGCATGTCGGCTATGGGCTGGGATTGCTGTGTCTGTACCGTTGAGCAGCTTGGGCTTGTGCACAGCTGGTCTGAGATTCAACCTGAGCTCAAGGAAAGAAGTAAGCTGTCTGGATGCCTAGGCTCAGAACTTCTCCCACGTTCTGTCAACTCAGTACATCGATTTAACAACAGGAAAATAAGACTCTGGCTTCTTCTGGGAGGAGTTGCAAAGTATGTTCAGTTGTCAGTCTACTACCTGAGGCACTTTTTGTGAGTCTTTCCTTGGAGGATCTTAAATGTGTTAAATTTAAAGGCCCTTCAAAACAGTTTGAAATGTCTGTGGTGTCTTGAAATATTTCTGCTTTATATGATAAGCCATACTTTAGGTTTTTAATATTGTTAAAGCATAGTGCATTAAAATACATCTTTAAGTTGCTTTCATTACATTTCCATTTAATCTATAGAACCTAAGCAGAGACGCCAGGGATATGCGAGAAGTCTACAGGATCTCCATTCGCTCAGAATTTCAGTTTCTGTGGCTAACATTTCTGAATTTTATTACCTCCGAGGGAATTTCAGAATCCCAATTACTGTACATTGTTTTAACGCAAAAGGAAGGGGAGTTGAGCTTGGTAAAAGGCAACAAGGAGTTGACCTACAGATGTTAGTTTTGCTCATTAGCAATGCCTTTCTTACTAATTAATTTGTGACAAATTACTTCATGTATTGCTCTCAGAGGATGGAAGACTTGGGGGAAATAAAATTGGAAGTAAGAAGATTTTAGAGACATGGAACTAGAACCTGAGAGAGGGGGAGCTATTATTCAGAGTATTGGTTTGGTATCATTAGACTTAGTGCACATTTGTGACTTCTCTGCTTAAGATTCAGCTTAGAGGACTGGCAGGTGGTGTGATGGGTGAGTCGTTGGACTCTCACATGGCTGACTGTGGTTTGAGTCCCAGACCTGGCAGCTTGCTTTCTCACTTTCTCTTTCTCTCGTCAAGTTAAAATTAATAATAATAATAATAATAATAGAAATAATTATTTTTAATAAAAGATTCAGCTTAAATGGAAATGTATTAAAAATAAACATGTATTTTAATGCCACTTAGTATTATGTTAAGTTTAACTTACATTAGGGTTGTTAGGGGACATGTATGCAACCAGATATGTAGAAAAGTGGTAATGAGTTGAGACAAATCTCAGGGTATGAAAAAGAAACTTAAGGGACCAGCAGTTAGCATAATGGTTATGTCGCTAAACTCCCATGGAGTCGACCGCGGTTCGAGTCCCGGACCCGGTAGCTTAACCTCTCGCTGGGCACATGTGCGTGCATGTCCAAGATCCGTAGAAGAGAATGGAGAAGAAGGGATTGCATGTGGCCATCCCCCTTGGGGGGTGATTTCTCACTTTCTATCTCTCTGTCTCTCTCTCTCTTTCTGGCGAGCGCAAGTGCCCTATAGCACAAAAACCTCCGGAAAAAAAAAAAAAAAGAAAGACCCCCCGGAAAAAAAAAAAAAAAGAAAGAAACTTATTAGCTGAACTGACTCACTAAGCATCCTTAGCATCCTTATGCTGTTTTAGTCTGGAATATGGGGAGTAGATGTCTTTGAACACATGGACATATACATGGAAACAGAAATTTGTGGCCATCTTTCACAGAGGTTTTTTGGTATGGTTTTTATATACATTTAATCATTGTACATCTCTGTGGCATACATTGTGGTCTTTCAAAGCATATTTGCAGTGCGTGTCAGTCAAAGATACTACTGTATACATCATCCCCAACAGATAACTTTTTCCAATCGATCCCTCCCTCCTACCTGCTGTTTCCCGACCCCTTTACCATCCCTCTTCTGGACAGTCCAGTAGTACCTACAGTTGGCTTCCCTGCTGGTACACCTTCCGGCCTTTCCGAGTCTGCTATAGAGTGCAGACATTTTGTGTGTATCAAGTGGGGACATACAATGCCTCTCCTTCATAGTCTGACTTTTAAGTTCTATTTTAGCTTTAGAGGGAATCTTGTATTATAGGCACCTAATAAACATAATCTGTGTAAACTAAAAGAAAATACAGCAAAACAAATCATATCCTAGAGTTGACCATAAAACCATTTATTAGAAATACTCCATTGTTCAGCATTTTATTTAGGTACATGTGCTTCTGCAGAGAAAGCGGATTGATTTCCATAATCTGTATTAACAGTTTAGATTCTGCCATTGTTTACTATTACTCATCACTTTTCAAATCAACATCGACATGATAAGGAAACACTGCCTAGTAGTACTGTCCATCTGTGTCATTTTAAATATTTTAGTACTTAATAAGAGAAAGAACAAATAAAATTTTAATAATATGTTTTATTTAATCCAACATACCAAAAAGTATACTTTTAGCATGTAATCAATGTAAAACAAGTATCAACACCTTTAACATTTTTTTTTTTTTTAGAGGTTTTTGCTATAGGGCATGTGTGCTTGCCAGATAGACAGAGACAGACAGAGACACAGAAAGTGAGAAATCGCTCCCCGGGGGGATGGCAATGCCGCAATCCCTTCTCCTCCATTCTGCTCTCGGGATCTTGGGCACACATGCACATCTGCCCAGCGTGAGTTTAAGCCACCGGGTCCGGGACTCGAACCGTGGTCAATTACGTGGGAGTCCAGCGACATAGCCATTACGCTAACTGCTGGTCCCATCACCTTTAACATTTTTTAAAGAAGGTTTTGTTTTGTTTTTAAGAGAGTTTTCTGCTATAGGGTGTGTGCAGTCTTCAGAAAGACAGGCAGAGACAGAAAGTGAGAAGTGATCCCCCAAGGGGATGGCCAGGCGGCAATCCCTTCTCTTCCATTCTCCTCTCAGGATATTGGGCATGTACGCACACACGCCCGGTGTGAGTGTAAGCCACCTGGCCGGCACTCCAATCAGTCAACTACGTGGGAGTCCAGCAACATAACCATTACTCCATCTGCTGGTCCCCAACATTTTTTTTTTTTTTTTGAGAGAGATTTTCACTGTAGGGCGCGTGCGTTCGCCAGACAGACAGAGAGAGACATAGAGACAGAAAGCGAGAAATCACCCCCCAGGGGGGATGGTCACGCCGCAATCCCTTCTCCTCCATTCTCCTCTCGGGATCTTGGGCACGCACGCACACGCGCCCGGCGTGAGTTTTAAGCCACCGGGTCCGGGACACGAACCGCGGTCGACTACGTGGGAATCCAGCGACATAGCCATTACGCTAACTGCTGGTTCCCAACATTTTTAAAAGAAGTTTTAAAATCTGTGTTTTATACTTAACAGCACAGTTCACTTTTCTCTGGTCCCACTTTAAAATTCTCAATAGAAGGCTTAGAGGTTTGTGTTTTAAATATTATTTTCATCAATTTAAACTTGGGTAACTGGGTTGTCTGTGTGACTGAGATATAATATTTATATCTCAGAGCTACTGCATGCACGTGTGTGCGTGTGCACGTGCACGCACACACGCGTGCACACACACACACACCCTTTCTCAGAACTACTTCTCTGGCCAAGTCACTTAGGTTAGTTTAGTTTTTTATCTTTAAAGAATCCATGTTGGATTCTTTTAGGGTAGG
>NW_006160208.1:4217429-4234622 GCF_000334495.1 Tupaia belangeri chinensis | reverse complement strand
AGGGAAAGTAGTTGGTTTCTGGTTGTTTTTACTTTCTTACCTGGCTCAAAATTACCAGCATTCTCAAGAATACTAAAATTCTACTTCAGGACTAATGAGTGTAATTTATCTCCACTTACTTTTAAAAGTTTCTTTTAGAGAAATAGAGTTTTGAATTCTACATTATAGAAAAGTATTTTTCTGGATATTTATAATAGTCCTACAGTGTTAGAGAAACTGTATATGAATAGTAAGTGAGGAAGAGAAAACTGAAACCTGAAAGGAAAAATGTGGACAACTCTTGCCTTTTGTATTTTGGAGTGATAAGAAAAAATAGGTCTGGGAACTTGTATGGAGTGGTGACTGGAGTGTTCCTTGCAAAGAAAGTCACCTGGTGGCTGAGTTTCCTTGGGGTTTCCTGTGGGCTTTTAAGAGACAACCAGCAACAAAGAAAGGCCCAGTCACCCAGAGGAGGTGCTGTCCTGGCCTCATCCTTCAGGATTGGTTGGCGTGCCCTTGTGGGACAAGGTGATGGCAGAAGGTAAGGGGAGCTTACTGTTGTGTGGGTGCCAGAGACCCTGTTCTGATGGCGTTCAGCAAGGACATTAAAGTCCATCATGCTGCTGTTGCCGAAACTTTCTTTGACAAGGATGCTGATTGCCAAGATCTTGGCAAGGCTTTTAAAGTATTACAGTGAAGCAATTCTTGGCATGTTCCATGAGTGTCCAAGCTAGATGGAAACTGTCATTGGCAGTCATTTGACTTGGGCTCCCTTGCTTTGTGGTCTTGGATGTGGGAAAACAACCCAGCAGTTAATTTTATATGAGAACTTTGTTTGCAGTTAAAAACTATCCAGTAATAGCTTTCGTACAAATCTGAGTAGATCAGATGTCTTTTCTTGAGATAAATATCTGTTACTGAAGTTGCTCCACCTAAATTGCTCTTGGTGGTGGTGGGGGGCATATTTTGAGATGTTCGCCTAATTCTAATTTGATCGACCTATGAGACAGATATTTATGTGAAATTATATGATACCTTAAAATAATATTTTACAGAGTAACTTTTCAAGATGTTTTTAGATTAGGTTCACACATTCCATTGAGGCCAAACCTTGAGTAATTAACAAGTTCCTGTGGGCTTCCAGAATTATTAATCTGTGTAATTAATTCAAACCCAGATTTTTCATACTTCTCTTTAGAAATTAAGTGGCATTGATGAAAAGCAGCTTCTGTACTGTAACCTTGATCTTTGTGTTGTTTCAGTGGTCTGTGTATTCTTTTCAGAGTTAATAAAAAGGTTGCATTTTCAGGTTTGGAATTTTTTGTTTAAATTTCGGGGCATGCACGTTGGGATGCCTCCCTCCCCCCCCCCCCCCCCCCTCTTTCTCCCCCCCCCCCAGTTATTCTTGTTATGATACTTGCTTTGGACTTAAAAGAATACCAAATATTAAAACCTGCCGAGCCATACTGTCACTGCTACTACTGTGTTTCACAAATCTGCCCTTCCGGACTTCAGCAGTTTCGCATCTGAAATTGTGAATGAAGCTTAAGCAAATAATGTCTATTTTGTGCTTGCTGCTGTAGCAGCTGAAGTTTTTTTTTTTTAAACCCTGCTGGGCAAACCATCACTGTGACAGGTAAATAGCATTCCTCAATAAAGCTTGAACTCCCTCCCGTTTGTTTCTTCAAGACTGTTGAATGTAGAGATTGTCTGGCTTGGAACCCTATTGATTAGGTCACTGCCTGGTCTGCAGAAAACAGAGCTGCCCAGGGGCCATCTCACTGCGGGGGATTTGCTAAAGCCCCTGTGAAAGGGCCACGTGGGGGCTCCCGATTACCTTATGAACAGGAATCAGTTCAGGCCGCACAGTACATATTAAGGGCCCATTAACTTCTACAGGCTTCTCTTTGAGTTGAAAAGCACTTGGGAGCAAGCAATAATAAAAGGAAATTATTGCCACAGCCACTGAAGGTGCATCTCGCTGTATCTCTGTGGGTGCATCTGTTGAGTTGCAAATTTATTTCCTGCTGGGGCATCTGCTTAGCTTTAGAAGTCCCCTTTAAAGTCCTGGAAAGGGAGTTGGAAAGGATTACATAATGTTGATTCTTTTCTTGAAGCTTGACTGTCTTAAGCAGCACAGAACTGCACTTACTTTTTAAAATGATCTTTAGTTTTCAATCTAAAGCAATAGATTGTCATCGTAGAAGTCTGGGGAAAATTTAGATAATTGTGAAAAAGGGGAATAAAAACACCTTTTTAATGTGTCAACTGCCTAGAACACTGTTGAAAATTTTTTTAACTTATGTGTACGCACACGTACAACTGTCTACACTGCATTTTAAAATAAAGTGAGCGTAAACTGCACTTATTGCTCTGTTGGCTGCCATTAAATATACCCAGAGTCTTTTCTGATTTTGACTTTTGAGTATTCTTCAAGAATGTGAATTATGGGGCCCAGCAGAGGGCGTCATGTTACATCCCTGGACCTCCATGTAGTCGACCATGGTTTGAGTCCTGGACCCAGTGGTTTAAAACTCAAGCTGGGCAGGTGTGCATACTACGTGCCCAAAATCCCTAGAGGAGAATGGAGGAAAAGGGATTGCAGCATGGCCATCCCCTCTGAGGTTGAGTTCTTGCTTTTTGTCTTAGTCTCTCTGGAAAATGCTTGCACCCTATACCAAAAGTATCTCTTTAAAAAAAAAAAAAAGAAAAGAAAAATGTGAATTGTGGTTTGGTATACCATCGCAGAGAGAAGTGTGGATTGTGGTTTGGTATACCATCGCAGAGAGAAGCGTGGATTGTGGTTTGGTATACCATCGCAGAGAGAAGCGTGGGTTCTTGGGAAAGTCGTGATGCATTTTTGCACAGAAAAATACATCACAACTTTCCCAGTGACCTAACAGTGCCCGGCTCTGAGCTTTGTGTGTATCTCTGAATCCATTCTAGGAAGTGAAATTACTGGGCCAAAGGAATAAATTTTAAAAAGAATTTGATCCAAATTGATACATATTTAACTGAAACTAAAGTCCCATTGGCAGTTTCAGAATGCTCAGATTTCTACATTTTTTGCTGCCACCGAATATTTGGATTTAAAGTGAAAATCAAAATGGTGCCAATTTCATAGATGAAACAAATGACCTCCATCAGGGAGCTGCCATGATCGAAGCATAGTTGTTAATTTTATGGGTGTGGTTTTGGTCTGTTTGAATATTTTGACCTTTTTTTTTGGAGAGGTTTTCGCTACAGGGCGTGTGCGCTCGCCAGACAGAGAGAGAGATATATAGAGACAGAAAGCGAGAAATCACCCCCCAGAGGGGGGATGGCCATCCACAATCCCTTCTCCTCCATTCTCCTCTTGGGAACCTGGGCATGCACGCACATGCTCCCGGTGTGAGTTTAAGCCACCGGGTTCGGGATGCGAACCGCGGTCGACTACATGGCAATCCAGCGACATAGCCATTACTTTAACTGCTGGTTCCCCAATATTTCGACTTTTATAAACTAGGTTTTTTGGTATAGTATAGTAGTCTCTGATTTAGCCTACCTTTTTCCTACCTTTATCCCCAGTGGGATCTTTTTTTTAAGAGAGATTTTTTTTTTTTTGCTCCAGGGCATGTGCACTCTCCAAAGACAGACAGATAGGAAGCTAGAAGTCACCCCTCTAAGGGAGGATGGCCATGCTGCAGTCCCTTCTCCATTCTCCTCTTAGGATTTTTTTGGCATGCACATACATGGTACCTGGCATGAATTTTTTAAGCCACTGTATCCGGGACTTGAACCGTGGTCAACTCTGCGGGAGTCCAGCAAGTTAACCTTACGGCTATCTGTTGGTCCCTCCCCAATAGGATCTTAAGACTTATTCTGTTCTGTTACTATTTTTAGAAGTGTATGTATGTCTCTTTTGTGCCAAATAAAGGTTCTGTGGGGGGAAGAGAAACTATGAAATGAAGTTTTAGGATTTGTTTCACTTGGCTAGATATAGATACTCCTTCTATAAAATCATATGTTTAGTGTGAAATTTAGTTTTAGCTGCTATGAGAATTTTCAAATAAAAATGTGATTTTAGTGCAAAAACCAAGACTAAGTTCTCTGGTCTTTCTCTTAATTGGTTCTTATGAATTAATTCACTCTCTTGTGTCCATAGTTAATATATTCTCGCAGCGTCGTGATTGCATTGGGACAGGTATCTTCATGGGATGGTTTGAGAACAGGTTATCAGAGATCTCTTCTCAGGCCATAAGTAATTCCTTGGCAGCTACTAATTTGTGGTAAGGACTAGGAAAGATGGTCCAGCCCGGGTGGGACAGTCCAACGGGTGTGCAGTGCTGGAAGAGACACGGCTCGCTGCAGGTTTGGACCCCAGGTCTGACTGACCTGGCATGCTCAGTGCCCAAGATCCTGAGGAACAAAGGAGGTCACAGCATGACTAGACTCCGACCAGGTGCTTCTCTTTCTCTTCTTCCTTCGCCTCTCTCTCTCTCTCATGTGCACATACCTCTATTATGAATAAACTTAGGAAAAAAAAAGAATTTGGGAAAGAATAGGAAGTAGATAAAACATAATGGTGTAAATAACTGTTTAAAAAAAAAGAAAAGAGCCAGCAGGTGGCATGGTGGTTAAGGTGCTGGATCCCACACGGCCCACTCTGGGGTTCGAGTCCCAGATCCCACAGCTTGAAAAATCACACCAGGCACGTGTGTGTGCTTGCCTAAATTCCCAAGAGGGATGTGGCATGGGTATTCCTCTTGGGGGATGATGCCTTACTTTTCTTATCTATCTCTCTCTCTTTGTCTCTCTCTCTGGGAGTCCATGCACCCTTTGGCAAAACAAAACAAAACAAAATGATAACAAGAAATAAAAAAAACAAAACAAAAAAAACTTGAGGCTGGTGACTTAGGCAGCTTAGATTTAAGAATTAAATATTAAAATGAGATTTGTAATTGAGGCAGAAAGCTGCATTTGACTTAATTAGGCCCAGATGTTAAGAGGTTACTGTATTAATTTAAATATGCTGAGGTGATTTCATTGAGCTCTTGAAAAAACATTCATTCATAAATGAATATTCTTCATTAGCTTCATACGGTATGGTTATGTAATTCTGGTAACTCATGAAAACTGCATTTTAGTTTACTAATAAAATGCTAAGGGCGGGAAGAAGTATGCAAAGAAAAAGTCCTTACGTGCTTCTTTACAATTTGGGTGGAGAAGAAAATTCACAAATAATTATATAGCACACCAACTTTCTGCCTTCCTGCACCCTGGGGAACTCATTCATTCTAAAGGCGGCTTCATTGAATGGATGCATCTTTAATCATCTGGAAGTAAGAAATCCATTATTTTTCCAAACCAGACAGTAGTTGTCTGTTTTAATGGAACAGTTGGTTGATTACAGCTTTTCAGGGCTTTATTTCCCAGTGCTTGCTTCCCTTAGATATTTGAGTTCTAACTGTAGGGATTATCCTGAGTAAGTTAGGGAGTCTAAGAATTTAGAAATCTGATGTTGATTAATTTATTTCAGAGGTTTTTTTTTTTTTTATTTTTAGAAATGCTTTTGTAGCCTCGGGATCAGTTTAAGGGAAGTAGATTTCCTTGTAGCAGATTTCTACAGTTTATATGCTTAGAGTTTGTTGAATGCTGAGAAAAGGAAAGTTACCTACAAATCACAGGCAAGCTTTGTACACCATGGTACAGTTTACCAGACAGAGCAGAGTCCAAGATTTGCCGGTAGGGTTTTGTGGGTGTGGGTGTGGGTGTGCGTGTGTGTGTGTGTGTAAAGAGTAGTACTTCTTTACTGAATTGACAGGAATAAAATAATGTCTTGTAGAAGTTAGTGAGACGTCTTTAGTGTGTTTTACAGTAGCCTATGTATATTGGCTTTATAGAAATTAAGAGTCGTGTTTCCATTACAGAATCATGTCCCATATATAAAAAGCATTGTGCATGTTGAAAAGAACTTTACTGGTCAGACGCTTTCAGCAGTTGAAGAAAGGACCTTCCAGATGTATTCCAAGGAAAAGTCAACTGAAGTTAAAAAAAAAAGAAAAAGTGTTGTCCGTATAATCCTTACCTAAGGAATAATTAAAAACACTAAAGCAAGTCCAGGCAGGTACTTACTAGTTATAAAACCTGCTATGATTTTTTAAGCAGATCTTCACATTTTTCATTTGAAACCTTGATGTGAATTTTTAGGCCTTCAAGCATTTTCTGTTCTTCCTGAAAAATAGAGGTGTTTGACTTGAATTACCTTCTCACTGCTGTCCGCGGTCATTCGGTTTTTTCTGATTGCAGCTCCACATCCTGTCAGCTATTTGATTTTTTTTTTTTAATAGACTTCATTACAGCCTATTCATTCATGAAATTTAAGGCTTGTTCTTCCTTTCCCTGCAAGAAGAGCTTCGTGTGTATACCTTTGCCTTTCTGGAACTCTTTGTTTGATCTAAGTTAATGCCCTTGGAGTGCCCTTCCTGCAGTGAAAGAAGGTGAGGTGAATCAGAGTGACACCAGATAAGACAGGAATGTTGCTCCTTGGTCCTCCTCTCTCGTTCTGCGATGAGGCTGTGCTATATATACACTTCACCTTTCTTGCCGAAGGGATTAGAGAGGGCACTGGCTGGCCTTTTTCCTTTTATGCCATGTTTTGTGCACACATGGGATTTACCTGCTTATTCCTGAATTCATGCATTGGTTTTGGACTTAAAAAGAGTGGCCAATATATGAAGAGATCGACATCTGCAGTTGGGCGAAACCCAACACAGAAAAGTAAATGAAAACCACCTCTCCTTTGTGGAATGTGACCCTACCCAGAGGTTACCCCTTAATTTAACTTTGTTTAATTTTTGTTTAAATTTGTTACGCATACATTGAAGTGACTTGTCTGAAAAGGTTTCACCGTGTGGCCATTACTACCGGTGGGGGCCAAAGGACGTATGGTTCTTTTTCCTCTTTTATACCCACAAAGTTAATCATTAATAGGATCATTCACTAGTGAGAGCATTGCTGATGGCTTTAGAAGATAAATGGTAATTATTTAAAGTTTCCGGAAGAAGTTCGGTAACTGTTTCATTATGTTAAAAGTGAGTCAAGTGTGGGTTGTACTTGCTGTGCATTGGGACGGTCAGGTGTGTACGGCGCCACATCCCCCTGTCAGTGAGCAGTAGCCCGTGAGTCTTGTAGGAGAGCCAACAGGAAGTTTACGGAAGCACTGGCTCCCTCTCACTGCCACCGTCCGGCCTTTCTGCTGTGTTCATTTCATGGTCAAGCACAGCTGCACTCCATGGGCTCGGAAGTGGCATCTCAGTCTGGGACTAATTTTTTTTTTCTTTTGGAGAGGTTTTTGCTATAGGGCGCGTGCGCTTGCCAGACAGACAGAGACAGAGAGACAGAAAGCGAGAAATCACCCCCCGGGGGGGATGGCCATGCCGCAATCCCTTCTCCTCCATTCTCCCCTCAGGATCTTGGGCACACATGCACACGTGCCCAGCGTGGGTTTAAGCCACCGGGTCCGGGACTCGAACCACGGTCGACTACGTGGGAGTCCAGCGACATAGCCATTACGCTAACTGCTGGTCCCTCAGTCCGGGACTTGGTACGGTCATCATTGGAGAGAAGGATCAGTCTAGATTACACAACTTTAAAAAAAAAAAAAGGAGAAGATACTGTAATTGATTATTGTCAGATACACCTAATCCATAATGACCTAATTGAGTGGGTAGTAAGGCTCCTATGTTATGAAGAATATCTTACAGATTTAATGCACTCTTAAATTCATTATATGAGACAAATTCTTCATTTTAAGTAGGTAAGCATATATATGTATATATGTGTGTGTGTATATACACTTTTATTGACTTATTTATTTGCATAAGTGAATTATGTAGCTATCTTTGTTGGCTTAGTGGAATTAATTAAGTAGCAACTCTTACTGCACTATAACTATTGAAAAATCACTGGAAAACTCGTGTATTAAATTTTATATACAGTATTCTGTGATTTAAACACTATTTTTTTTGAGGATTTGGGGGGGAATTGAACCATTTTTATATATCTCATAGGGATCCCTGATCCCCAAAAGCATTAGTACCTGGAGAGTGGGTTGAAAGAATGAAAAACCACGCTCTAAACCAATCATCCCTGATGGTGCCATGACCTTGTGGAGAAGCCTCAGTTTATTGGCCTCGTCTGGAACCTGGTGTGAGGAGGTTGTGGGGAAGTGTCTGTGGCTCCGGGGGCTTCACATCAGCAGTCTCAAGTCCTGTTGTGGTTTCCTGAAGGATGAGGACATTGGAGAA
The DNA here is from genome assembly GCF_000334495.1 of Tupaia belangeri chinensis. Taxonomy (NCBI): domain Eukaryota; kingdom Metazoa; phylum Chordata; class Mammalia; order Scandentia; family Tupaiidae; genus Tupaia; species Tupaia belangeri. Next base: position 4,226,355 of record NW_006160208.1, on the reverse strand, counting down.
ATCACTAGTGGCTTTTCAAAGTGAAACTTTGGGAGAATTTCAGAGGCAGGATTTTAGAGGCTGAAACGCTTAGATGAAGTCTGTTCCTGCAGTTGTTCATCCAGTGATCAATGTATGGTGCTGACTACCTCCCCTGCCAGGACCGTTCTAGGTGCTGAGGAGTCTGCAGTACAAGGTGGACAAAGCTGTGGCCTTCAGGAAGCTTGCCACCTCACAAGGAGACGGCTCATGAACAAGTAGAAAAGCTATGCACACGTGCACAAGCTAACCCAGCTGAGAAGTGCTGTGCAGAGAATCAGTGGGGCGTGCAATAGTGGTTTTCTGCAGGGCATGCACGGCCTCTGTTAGACTGAGTGGTCAGGTAAGGGCTTTTGAGAAGGACATATGAGCTGGGACTGGAATGGTAAGAAGAAAGAGCCAGCCATTTGTAGATAGATTTTGCAGAGGGAGCGGTTGCCTGCAAATACAGTGTATGGCTGGCAGTCAGACTTGAGGGAGGTGAGGTCAGCGTGGGCCAGGGCGTGAGGCTTGTCACTGAAGGCGAGTGTTCGGACTACCTGGGCAGTCAGAGCAGGGCACGGCCTGCTCCATCTCGTGGTTATTTCTTTGGGGACAGCGCCACCTTACCAGAGGTCAGAAGAGACCAGCGTCTTGCCCCCACTGCCCAGTTTTCTGCCAGATGCTTTCCTTTTCCTTTCTGTTGACTGTCCCTCGGTCCCAGAAGGTCCCTAGCTAATTTTATCTCCATCTAAACATGACGCCTGACTCCTCGGGGCCTCCGTGATATCCGATAGTCACCGATGACAAGGAGGAAAGGAGAATGGTCCTTTCTCCATCTTACTGCTCCTTTCAGTTTTGATGCTATGCCAAACCAATTTTCCTCTGTGGTAATAGACTTCTGGATATAAAATCCTTGAAATAAGATGGCTGTTTTAACTACTTTTAAAAAACCATTAAAAGCAAGTTGTTTTTTGTTAGAAGTATGTTTTTTATTTCCAAAAAGTCTCTTTTCATGGATATATTACCTTCATAAAAAATTCTGGATCAGAGACATTTTACATTTTAGTAACTCAGAACGTACATTAACAATACTTGAAAAGAATCCAAGGAGGTGATGATTCATATATTTGCACCTGGGCAGGAACCTACATTTTATTCTATCCCTTAGGTAAAGGGATCCTCTGACCTCTCTTACCCTCCTCCATACACATTGATGACTTATGAACTACTATACAAGGTATACAGTTTATGCTTTAAATTTGTTTAGTAATTCTGGTGCATTCTAGGGATGACATATGTTGAGCTTGGTTAGTTTAATTTGTAAATCTGTAACAACTTCCGAAAATAAATGTCTTAAATTGCAGTTATAACTAAATACGGAGGAAAATATGCTATCAAAGGCAAAGTTGGAATAATATTTTGTCCCAGATATTTGATCACCCCCCCTTTTCATATTTAAGATGAGACTTTATAATGTCTTAGAAAAAGATCTGTACTTCTTGGGGGCTGGGAGAGTTTATGACAGACTTCATTCAAGTAGATCTGTACTTCTCGGGGGCTGGGAGAGTTTATGACAGACTTCATTTGCTACTTTAGCATTGTGTGCATGCTGTATACCTTGAACTATTTTTAAACGTTTTATATATTTATATTCTGAGTTATACATGTTGCTACAGTGTTCTAAATTTGTTTTGCTCCTGCATGTTTCTGTACATTTCAGTTGGCAGTACCAGGAGTGTTGGCCACTGGTCTTGAGAAAAACAGTGATTCTCACACTGTTTTAAACACTACTGTTGTAACTATGTGATTTCCACTAACCAGTTTTCTCTCTGGAGTAATAGCATCCTTACAAAGTGCAGAGGTTAGGGATGGAGGTTTTATACCTTTTTAAGACTCCTTCTAAATCTTGGTTTGTCTTTAGTTTCCCAAGCGTCAAGTGGACTTAGTTACTACTTATATTTTTATACTGATTACCGAATGCCTAGAACCCGTCTGTATCCCCCTCTTTCTATACAAGAGGAAGCTGAGACATAGAGTAATAGATCACCAAAGGTACACATTTATTACAGGGCAGAGCTGGGACAGCTAGCAGGCATCCCGTAAGAATGATTGATTATATTGCTTAAAGACCAGTAATTTTAAGTAACAGACCTAGAAAACAAAATGTGGTTCTCTTGAGATTGTTTCCCTCTCCAGTCCGGAAATAATCAAATAATGCTCTTCAGTAGTGATTGGGTGTGTGATTAAATCAAAGCCATGGGGGCCCGTGATGCAAAGTAGGGCAAGGGGCACTTAATACTTCGGATCTTGTTGGCAAATTAGTAACTGAGATGCTCCACTGACCTTGCTTTTCCTCAGACCAGTCATTTCCCTCTCAACTCGGAAATGCTACATTTTACTTCTATTCGAATGAAAGCAGCAAACATTTTGCTAGCAGGTGCTATTCTTGAGCCTACCTTGGGGGTTCAAGAGAATTGGAGTCTAGTTAAGACTTTGGTTAAAGCTCTGAGACCTAGTAGCAAGTCGTTTACCCTCTGAACAGTTGGCTTCCTCTGCAAAATTAGAGCATTGGACTAGATGATTTTTCAGTGTTGGTATCTTTTAATTTCTCTCTCTCTTCCCTTCTCTTTCTCTTTCTCATTCTTTCTTTTCTTTCTTTCTCCTTCTTTCCTTCCTTTCTTCTTTTTCTTGTTTCTTTGGTAATTTACAATAACTAATGCCATTCTTTAGAACTTATTTTGGGTCTGGAACTTTATAAAGAAGTGTTTCCAGAGAAGGTGAGCTCCCTGTGGGTGCCTTTGTAAAGGTATTCAGGATTATAGATCCAGTACATTTCTTGGGGAGAAGGTGGAGGGGTGGTGGGTAAGGAGAGGGACGTTACAGAAAAGAGTCACCGTAACCAGGTAAATCCTAAATGTAAATTCACTCATATTCAGGTTTCATGGTTGTCAAGACGAGCAATATCCTTAGACTCTTCGTGCCTCATCTGGAGAGCATCCGTCTGTTTCTGTCTCGCTCCTTTGCTTCTCAACACTTGCTTTCTTTCTGCACTTCTCTTCTTTTGAACAGGTTTCATCTGTTGAATTATATTTCTTTTTCACGTACAATAATCAAAGTGGATATTAAGAAAACCATTATTTCAGAATAGGCTTGTAAAGTGACCGTCTTTCAAGTTCCTTCAATATTTGGATACATTAATGGAGATTGTATTGAAAACGTAAGATTGCATTTTTTTTTTCTTTCACTTTCTAGTTTGATGCTGAAACACTTGGGAATTAGGTTTCATGTTCGTACTGAATACAGTTAGAAGCAAACAGGATAGTTTGATGGATCCGAATTATAGTTGATTGAGAATTTGCCAACTCAGTTATCATGTAAATGATACCTTTTTAAAAAAAATTGGAGGATTTTAACAAATAGCCCGGTACTGTAAATCAACCAAAATAGTAAAATAACTGGGGAAAAAAGTATGTGACTGCTTTTCTGCCCGTTTCATAAGTGGCTGAATGAAGAGGCAAGTCCATCTCGGAGTTTAGGACTAAATTATTTTTCAAAAAATCATTTTTATAACTACAGACTTGAAAAAATTTAAATCAAGGATTGTAGATCTAGTTATGAATACGTTCTTTGGAAGAAAAGAAATTTGAAAGTTTAAATCAAGTTTGATTTAAATCAGACTTAGTTTAAAAATAATTAAAAAAATTTAAAAATATTGATTCAAAATTAAAAACTCTGAAATGATATAGCTGGTGTTCTATTAGAAGCCATGTCTCTCATATAACTAGAAATATTTGAACTACTTAACAAATCCAACAGTATTTAAGTACTTTTTTTTTTTGGTTCCATTTTTTATTTTAATTTTTGGAATAACTATTTTGGAAAGTAAAGTTGTTTATTTATTTTTTTTAAAGAGAGTTTATTTATTTATTTATTTTTAATAAGAGTAATTGTTGCCATAGGGCACATGTGCTTGCTGCAGAGAGAGACAGACAAGACAGTGAGAAATCACCCCCCAAGAGGAATGGCCATGCTGCAGTCCCTTCTCCTCAGTTTTCTCCTCTTGTGATTCTGGGTATGAACGCACACATGTCCAGGATGAGTTCGAAGCTGCCAGTTCCAGTTCCCAGATTTGAACCGCAGTCGGCACGTGGGTGTCTAGCAACATAGCTATTATGCCATCTGCTGGTCCCAGTAAAGACAGTTTTCAAAACAAAGTGTAAGGCGCTTTATTTTGTTGACTTGCCATTTACTTAAGTTGTTAAAAAAGAATTATTTAATTTGTTATTTTTAATTGGACCAGAGAGAAGCGAAGGGAGAGGGAAAGTGAGAAAGCCAGCTGCCAGATCCAGGACTCAAACCATAGTGGGCCATGTGGGAATCCAGCACATTAACCACCACGCCACCTGCTAGCCCTTACTTAGCTATTAAGGAAGACATGCTTTTGTGTTTTGCTTTATTTATTTAGTTATTGCCATAGGGCACACATGCTCGACAGAGAGAGACAGTGAGAAGGAAAGTGAGAAGTTCCTTCCCACAGAGGGATGGTCCTACCCATACCACAGTCCCTTTTCCTCCTGGGATTTTAGGCACGCATGCACACACACCTGGTATGATTTTGAAGCTTCCTAGTCTGGGACTCAAACCAGTTTACCATGTGGGAGTCCAACACTTTAAAAACCATGCCACCTGTTGGCCCTGGAAGATATGTTTATAATGTTTTATACTTTGAACTAATTAAACCTCTAATCAAGAAGGTTTTGTTTTTATTGTTAATTTGTCTCTTTATCTTTGATAAGTGCATTTTAGTAAACCTATGTACTTTGAATATATTCTTTTCTCGTGGTTAATTTGGTTACTCCCTTTTCAAGTATCTGTGGCTACATGACAAGATGTCCCAACGATGCTTATTTTCATATTTTGTATCTCTCATTATCACTTTATTTTATTAGTGGCTAGAAGTATTTAAAAAAGTCACTTCCCCTCTGCCTGTAAGATGCATGTCTTCCTTAGAGAGAGAGAGAGAGAGATAGCGAGCCTTCTAGGGGGCATGGTCATGTCACTAAATCCTTCTCCATTACTCCATGCAGTCGTGACATTGGACACACACACACACCCATGTATGCCACACAAGTTTTTTAAGCTACCAGGGCCAGGATTCAAACCACATAATTGACCATGAGGGATCCTGCTTCCTTCATCACCAGATCACAGGACTGGCCCTTGCCCTACTTTTTTCAGCGTAGACACGTAGACAGTTATTTGTACTCATCAGTCTCTTCTTTGTCACTGAATGTCTCAAGTAAAAATTATATCTTCATAATCTACAATGATGAATTACCAAGTCTTGCTCCACCTCCTTTAATTTGGTGTTTCAAAGTGCTGCATTTTTTCTGTTGTTTTTCCTGTTTCTCGATAGAGTGCACATTAGATCATTTATATGTATGCATCAGTTTCCATTCAGAAATCGCGGCTATGGTGGTTCTGTTGGTGAATGTGTACTGGATAATTGAGGAGACTTGAGTTGTTACCTCTGAATTTTACAAGCACTAGTACAAGTATGCTACATTTCTTATGATTAAAAAAAAATTTAATGATAAATCTTTAGCCATACAGGTATGTCACATTCTATTTCATAAAAAAAATCTGAATATAGAAAACAGGTAAATTAGGGGATTACATATATTTACAAATTGACGTTTTGCCTTAATAAAGATTCTTAATAAGGTTTAATCAAATCCTCTAGTGCATTTAGAACATTATTTAGGGGTGTTTGATTTAAGTTGAAATGTTTGCTAACATTAAACTGGCATACTGGGGTCAGCTGGTAACCTGGTGGTTCAGATGGTTATGGCCAACTGCAGTTTAAGTTCTGGCCCCAGCAGCTCAAAACACATACTAGGCGTGTGTGCGTACGTGCGTCCAAAATCTCCCGAAGTGGAAGAAATGGAGAAGGTATTGTGGTGTGATGACCCCCATAGGGGCATGTGTTCTCACTTTGCTTCTTGCCGTATCTATCTGGCAAGCACCTGTGCTCTCCAGCAAAATTTTAAAAAATGAGCTTTAAAAAACAGGCTGAGCAGCACATGGCATGGCGCTTAAGGCACTGGATTCCCACACGTCTGACCATTATTTGAGTCTCAGACCCAGCGGCTTGAAAATCATGCTGGGCGCGTTTTATTTGCTTGCCCCAAATCCCTCGGGGAGAATGGAGAAGGGGGATTGCAGTGTGCCTGACCTCCCCCACCCCCTGGTGGGAGGGAGGGAGTGATTTCTCTCTCTCTCTCTCTCTCTCTCTCTCTCTGGAGACTGATTATATCTTCTGGCAATCCCCCTAACCCCCCAAAAAAGGCATAGAAGTTGCTTCTCTAGGTGATCAGTGAATCAGTTCATCAGTAGGTTAGCTTGGCCTGGGTTGTTGCCGAGTTACCGTAGGTGTTGGATTTGGCAATAAATTTTATTATTTTTATTTTTTGCTATACAGTGCGTGCACTCGCCAGAAAGAAAAAGAGAGACAGAAAATGAGAAATCACCCCCCAGGGGGCATGGCCAGACAACAGTCCCTTCTCCTCCATTCTCCTCTCGGGATCTTGGGCACACATGCACATGCACTCGGCGTGAGTTTAAGCCACCGGGTCTGGGACTCAAACTGCAGTTGACTACGTGGAGTCTAGCGACATAGCCATTACGCTAACTGCCGGTCCCATAAATTAGTATTAAAAGTAGCTGGATGTTCATAAATTATTTAGTTTGTAAAATGATTTGTATTTTTAAAATTTAAAACCAACTCAGTGGTTAAAATACAGTTTAATAGAGAAGTAGTTTTTAAATTTGATCAAAAGTGGAGGCCTCGGTAAAAGAAAATGCCACTTGAAAGTGGATGAGAAAAAAGAGGAATTTATATTAGTCCATTACCACAGGCAGCAAAAAGCGAATGGGATTTTTTATTTGCTTCGGTTAGTATTCAGTTCCCTTAGATTACACTTTCCTTTTTATATGACTGAATTGCATACAAGTCTTAGGCCTTATTTTAAGAAAAATAGTTGCAGTTTTCTGTATTTAGAATCTGTTTTCTAGGAGCCTAAACATACCTTAGAAAAAGGAAACTTGTTCTTCTCCTGGCCTCCTGTAGTCTAGGCCTCTGGAGACAACTGTCTCTTTTGAAAAGTGCTGTTTATGCTCTGACCAGTGTAATGCCTGACTGTAGCAGGAGGAATCTCATTCCATTCCTTCTTTAGCAAGGGAGTGCTTCAGAGGGTTTGGCATGAGGTTTAGTCATTTCAACTGACATTTTAATCATTGAATAGTGCCTTGTCTTCATAGGAGAACATACTTCGCAGTAGAATGCTTTAGGCAGTTGTTATTCAGCTAATGAAAACCTGTAAGTCACTCTTAACTTTTCAAGGTTGCTGCTACATTTCTTAAATTCTTTAAGTTCTTACATGGATACATTGTGGATTAACCCTTTTTATTTACACGGTGGTTTTTAAAAATATTTTTATACAATGCATATATTTTCCTTCTAGCAAAGTTAGGAAATGGTAACATAAAGAAGATAAAATTTTTCCCCCCATCCCAGCATTTTTAGCACATCTTTTCTACTACCTGTTTTTTTCCCTTAGGAAATGACATTATGTCATATTTTTTCATTGTTAAAATTATTTTTAACTGGCACATAATACTTTTACATATTCATAATTCATGTTATTACATGTCTCATAAAATTCACGTAGGACCTATAACCTAAGAAAGGAGTTATTTGCCTTTTGTGTAAGTGCTATTTATAAAATAAATGGGAAGTAACTATTAAAGCGGCTAGTTGTTAAAATATTACGTTGCCCTTCTTAAACAGGTGCTCTTTTTCCTCTTCTCCCTGCTGTTCTGGGGAATAAATGACTTTTTTGTTTAACTGTCTCTTCCTTAGACCTGCTTTTCTCCTTTTTTCTTTAGCACCTGCATCCTACCTGACACACGGTGAGAGCTCATTGTTTATTTGTTGAATGAATTAAAGCAGTGTGTCTCGACAATGTTAGGTTGCAGGTTCACTTCTCACTACGTTCAAGTGTCTGTAAAGAACATGACATTTTTCTTGATGAAGGCGTCATAGGACATCATTTTTTAAAAAAATTTATTTCAATTTTGAAGGTATGAAAGTAAGACAGATTTCTTTTCCTAAGAGTAGCTTTTTGTTTGTTTGTTTGTTTGTTTGTTTTTTTCAAGAGAGAGATTTTTGTACTTGCAAAGAGAGAGAGACAGAAAAGGAGAAAACCCCCCCTGGGGGTTGAGGGTGGCCTTGCCACAATCCCGTCTCCTCTCGATTTCGGGCACATATACACATGTGCCTGGTGTGGGTTTGAAGCCACCAGGCCTTGATCACAAACTGTGGTGGACCTTGTGGGAGTCCAGCGACGTAACCATTACGCCATCTGCTGGTCCCGAGAGTTAAACATACATTTTTTTCTGCCACACAAACTTCACAACTGATTTACAATTTAGAACTCTGAATCTCTCACCTACTACTCAGTATTTAAAATGAATTACAGTCATCTTAATTTACAACTCAGTGTTGATATTCTCACAGTGATACTCAGTAATATAATGTTTTATACCTATGTTTTATTTTATGTAAATTTAACCTATGCATTTTTACATCCAAAGATGATATGATAAATACAGTGACTTTGTCACGATAGACCAGCATTGGATTCTCTTTTATATCCTTTTTCCTTTTTTATCCTTAGCAGACATAGTCACATGGTATTCTTGAACTTTGTATAGGGATCTCTTTGGCCTGCCCTGAGTTTTTCATTGCGTTGAGTTTATAATTTATATTCCTCCCACCATGGACAAGGGCTGGTGAACTTTGGTTGATGTGTTGATTTTTTTCCTACTAACAGTGATGGATTTATGAAGATCACCCACAGGGGCT
>NW_006160208.1:4209829-4217415 GCF_000334495.1 Tupaia belangeri chinensis | reverse complement strand
TGAGAGGCACTTGTGGGGGTCGAATTAAGCTCTGCCTCCCCCCGCCCTACAGGGATGGCAGTCTGGTGGCTCAGGAGTGGGTCACCCAGTGTGGGGGTCACAACTCTGCCGCTAAAATTGGGTAACTTAGGGCAGCTTACTTAACTTTTGATCCTTACGGAGTTATTAGGTATATAGGTCTTACATGACTAATTGGTGAAGTCATTCATTAAGTCATTGGTTAATTTATTATGACGCGAGGGTGGTAAATAACTTTGGCCAGTGACTTTTCAGACTTAAGTCTCTGTTCCCATAAATGGAAATGGGAGAATATCACCAAGCTGACAGTAATTGTGAATATTAAACAACAGGGCGTGTCTAAATCTTTTGCTGAGTGTGTGTCCAGTATATCCAAGGTAGGAAATTAATCAGCAATGAAAACGTGTCTACCCAAGTTTAAAACAAACTGCTAGAAACATCACCGATGGTGTATCAGATATATCCTTTGGGTTTTATTGCCTTTAAAGTTGTCTCGTATGTGTTGTTTTTGTATTTTTTTTTTTTTTGGAGAGGGTTTTTTCGCTATAGGCTGCATGCACTTGCCAGACAGAGACATAGAGATAGAAAGTGAGAAATCACCCCCCAGGAGGGATGGTCACACCGTAATCCCTTCTCCTCCATTCTCCTCTCGGGATCTTGGGCACGCACGCACATGCACTCAGCGTGAGTTTTAAGCCACCGGGTCTGGGACACGAACCGCGGTTGACTATGTGGGAGTCCAGATACATAGCCATTACGCTAACTGCTGGTTCCCTCGTATGTGTTGTTTTTAACATTTACTTTTTTACTTTTTTATTTTTTGAAGTCTATTTCTTCCATGAGAAAGACAGGCACACCCAACAGGTGTGGTGTTGTTGTGGTCCACCCCCCAGTCTCAGCCAGACTAGACCATGGTCACAGCATGTGTGCCCACGGAGGTCCTTCACTGTGGGTCCAGTCGTGTTATCACTGTGCCACCGCTTGGCCCATTTTGTATGTAGTTTTGTCAATTAATAGGTGTTGAAACGGTAACTTTTTTTTTTTTTTTGAGAGGTTTTTGCTATAGGGCGCATGCGCTCGCCAGAAGGAGAGATAGAAAGCGAGAAATCACCCTCCAGGGGGATGGCCACGCTGTAATCCCTTCTCCTCCATTCTTCTCTCGGGATCTTGGACACGCATGCATATGTGCCCGGCGTAAGTTTAAGCCACCGGGTCCGGGACTCCAACTGCGTCGGCTACGTGGGAGTTCAGCTACATAGCGATAACGCTAACTGCTGGTCCCGAAATGGTAACTTTTGATAACTAAGGGTGATCCTCTTAAAAGAGAGCTTATCCATGAAAGCCCTCATTAACAACATTAATGATTCTGACATGGAAATCAGAACTTGGAATCATTTCTCAACAAAACATGAAAATGTGGTTTAGCAGAGCTTGCCCTGGGAATGACTCTGGAAAGCTTAAGAAATCCCTGGGCTTGCAACTTGATGCTTAAAATCTGATTATGAACTTAATTAATACATGTTTTAGTAAGTTTGTAACTCAGAAAAGCTTCCTCAGCTAATTTTAAAGTTATTGCAACAATTTTAATTGAAAGGGTTCCTAGGTATATTTTAATTAAAATGATTTAAAGGGCACTCTAAATAATGAAAAAAAAATAGATTGACAGTTGCTATATAAAATACTTTCCCTTTAATTATTAACTTATGACCTAACTGTGGACAGTGTAATTATAGAATGGCCCAGACCTGAAACTTTGTAAATAATTTGATATAGAAATACTTTAAATTAATATGGCCAGAGACTGTCTTCCTACATGTCAGACACTTTCACAAACTTTCTGAATTCCACTCATTAGCAAGTATGCCCTGCTAGGACTGTTACAAGCCCCATCAACATGATTATTCTTAGTTAGCTGAGTTTCCTTTTTTCTCCAAATAACAAATGGCCCCTCACAAAATGACACTCAGGGCACGTCATTGATTTTGAAAGATCGGGTGACGGTAAGCCTTAGCATAGCTGTAGTTAAACTAGAGAGAGAGAGAAGTCATACACACGTTACTCTGTTGTTAGCTGTGAGACTAGAGAGAGAGATCTGTTGAACCATGAACCGAACTACCTAGCAGTAGTTTGCTGGCCCATCAGGAATCTTTCTTCGTTGACTTATTTTCTCTTTATTTTTTTTTGTGTGCCAGAAGATGGGGTAGGGATGGGGTGGGGAGCAAGAGCACCCCAGCGGGACTGGTCATGCTGCAGTTCTTCTTTGTGCAATTGTCCATCCTGTCAGGATTCTGGATGCATGCCTAGCATGGTTTTCAAGCCACCAGGCTTTGTCTTAAAGCAAACTGAGTAATAATTTTCTTCTTTATACTAAATTTAGAAGTTAACATGCAGACAGCCATATAATTTTTAAATTAGGTTATTTAAATCATTTGCCGCTACTTACAAGGTTTCTTACGTTCACATTAGGATTCTCTTGAGGTCTCAGAAGATGCAGAAATATTAGTAAGCATTACCAGTCTAAATCTAGTATTTAATAAATATGGGATCAAAGCAAGTTCAAAAACAATTTTTTTTCCTTCACTCACATGAGGAAAAAGTTCATCTGTAGTATGAGTGCTGGTAGATATCTCTTTTAAAAATTTTAAATAGTTTTACAGAAAAATGGAGCAGAAGGTAGATAGTCCCTGCATCATCTGACCCGCACCCCGTGCCCCCGTAGAACTAGTTGCTCTCGCCGTTGGCATTTTACTTCAGTATGGTATCCGTTACAATGGAAGGAGGCGAGATTGCTGCCTTCCTGTGAACTGAAGTCCATGGCTTATCCAGCTTTCCTCAGATTCTACCTTCATGTGCATGTTTCGGTCCAGGATCCCCATTCCATGTGCTTGTCTTGTCTACTTAGATGCCTCTTAGTGACGTCTGCTTCTCGTTCTTTTAAATGAACAGTATTTTTTTTTTTCTTCTATAGTGCTCACCAGAACGACAAAGAGAAAGTGAGAAATCACGCCCTCCTAGGGGGGATGGCCATGCCGCAATCCCTTCTCCTCCATTCTTCTCTCAGGATCTTGAGCACACACACATGCGTGGCATGAGTTTAAGCCACCAGGTCCTGGACTCGAACTGCAGTCGACTACCTGGAGTCCAGCGACATAGCCATTACACCATCTGCTGGCCCCTAATGAACAGTCTTTTTCCAACGCGTGTTTATTAGGCACTCAGTATTTATTAGTGAACACAACAGGTAATCAAACTTTGTCCTCAAAAAGTTTGTGTTCTGGTGCCAGCAGGTGGAATGGAGGTTAAGACGCTGGACTCCCACATGGCCTGCTATGGTTGGAATCTGGACCTGACAGCTTGAGAGTCATGTGGGGCTTGTGCATGAGCACCCCTGCAAACTCACAGGAGGAGAATGGAGGAGATGGGATTGCGGCATGGCCATCCATCCCCCCACGGGGGTAATTTCTGATTTCTCACTTTCCTTCTCTTTGTCTCTCTAGAGAGCGCACACACACCCTATGACAAAAAATCCTGTTGGGGGTGAGTTTGCATTCTAGTAGGTAGCTAATAGTATACTAATTTATTTGTTTTTGATTGTTCAAGGGCATATATATAAGAGAAGACAGAGTGAGAAAGCACCGCCTAGCTAGGCCTGGTCACACTGCAAATGTACTTTGTAAATTTCATTTTAAGGAAGAAGGAATGTCTTAGCAGATTATGATAACAATTTAGCCACTTCTGATTTTTCAATGCTTAGCAAAAAAAAATTGAATAATTATTTATAGATTACGTACATAAACACAGATTTTATACCTCCAGTGTTAGTATCTTTGCCATTGTTGAGCATTATTTTTATATATGGGGAAATACTTATTTCCAAGAGTTTTTCTTGTATGTTGAGGATATGGAGTTGGGGAAGAGGAGTTAGTCCATTGTTGCCTGTAGAGGAAATATTAAAGATTATATTTCATGGGGCCAGCATGTGCTATAGTGGTTAAAGACCTGGACTCCTATGTGACTGACCGCAGTTCAAGTCCCCGATGCCTTGAAAATCATGCCGGGTGGGTGCGTGTCTATGCCCAAAATCCTAGGAGGAAAATGGAGGAGAAAGGATTGCAGTGTGGCCATTCACCATGGGGAGGGGGTGATTTCTTACTTACTTCTCAGTGTCTCTGTCTCTCTCCTGCAAGCGTGTCAGCCAGCACACACGCACCCTATTGCAAAAACCTCACAAAATTGTATTTCGCATTTAAGTTTTTTCGTGTATGTGATTGGGCAAAGCAGCTTTTTATATAATTGTTCTCTTAGCTTGGTTTTAGAAAAGTTTACCAAAAAAAAAATATATATATATACACACACACATACTGTACATGTACTCTATACGCGTGTGTGTGTGTATGTACTGACATGATATATAAGAAAGGAGGGTAGGGATTACTAATGATTAGAGTTGGAGTACACAGTATATATAATATGTATATAAAATATAGTGTGTGTGTATGTACTGACATGATATATAAGAAAGGAGGGTAGGGATTACTAATGATTAGAGTTGGAGTAACTACAATATCAGAAATAACGAGGCTTTGTTGAAAGCTTTGGCATTAGTGGGGCCAGCCTGTGGCTTGGTTGAGGTGACTGGACCCTTCATGGCCAGCCGTGCAGTTTGCATCCCAGACCCAGATCCTGTGACTTAAAAAACACACTGGGCACATACCTCGCCTACCAAAAGGAGCAAGGAATGGAGAAGGGATTGCAGCATGACCATGGGGGTGGGGGTGGGGGACACGTGCTTTCTTCATCTCCCTCTGTCGATCCCTCTCTCTGACTCTGTGGCCAGTACACATGTCCAAATTTAAATAAACGAACAAAAAAAAGAAGGTGGCTTTGGCATTAGGCCTTATAAGGGCCTTGTACATTTCAAATAAGGAAAATAGGAAAATTCCAGGAGCAAAGGTGTTCTGTGGCTATGAAAATTTGAATCAGTTTAACTCCTCTTGGCAGCTCTAGTAGCTAAACCTATGAGTTTATTTTCCTTTAAAAATTTTCTTGCTTGGGACAGCCAGTGTGTGATAGTTAAGGCGGTTAGATCCCCCACAGCCAACTGCCTGGTTCTAGTCTTGAACCTGGTGGCTTGAGAAACTCACTAGGTGTATGCTCGCATGTGTGCCCAAAATCCCCAGAGGAGAATGAAGGAGGATTGCAGCATGACTATCCCCCTTGGGGAGTGTTCTTTTTCTCTCTCTCCCCCGTTTTCTCTCCCTTTCTCCAGAATGGCATACACCCTCTAGCAAATTTTTAAAAGTGTGTCTTGTTCTACCTGTGTTCAGAGAAGGAAATGCTGGCCTTTTCTCTTCAAGGACAGTATCCAGGTTAGTAGCAATGGTACCCATCAGTTGTGTGTAGTAGGAATTATTCTTGGAACTGCTTCTTTTAAATTTTTTATTAATAATTATTTTATGCTAGAGGACACATCCCTGCGCATGAAAGAGAGACAGAGACATAAAGAGAAGGAAGACATCCTCAGCCACGCCGGGCCACGCCACAGCCCTTTTTCTTCCTGTTCTCCATCCCATCAGGATCCTGGGAATATGTGCCCGGTGTGTTTTTCAAGCTGCTGAGACCAAACCTCAAGCATTGTGCCATGGGACTGGCCCTATGCTTGGAACTTAGATTTACTTTGGGACCTTTTATTTGAACAACTAATTTTTAACTCTTTAACCTTTGAATAATCAGGCTATGGGACTATAACATCAAGATCAGTTTAAATAAATAGATGGACCTTAGTTAATCCTTCTAGGAAGAAATTTTGCTGTGTATTTTTAGCTACGTTTGGTCAGACTCGTAAAAATGACATGGTTTCCCCTCCGTACTCTAGTTTTTCCACTTTATGCATATTTAAAATCAGTTTCCATAGTGACATCTGGTGGAGGTTTTGAAATCCTAGGGTATGTTTGGAATGATAAATATTTTTACTTAATAGCTCCAGATTTCCTGGTCCTTTGAAAATTTTCAGCATATTAAAGACTCTTTCTGAAAATGTCTTCATTGTATTCTCCAGGTTGGAAAACTAGGCATTTATTATTTCTGTAATCTTTCATTACAGTAAAGGCATGACTCCAGACTCCACTGCCGAGTGGTGCATTGAACAAGCTTGACTTCTATGCTCAAAATACACCTCATAGCACGCGCATTGGCATCCTTTCTGGCCTCACCGCCTGTCCCTGTAATCCCGTGGCACAGCCAGGGTCGCTTTCCCTGTTGCCCCCTCTCTGGCCTTGCTGCGCTTCGTCTCTGACTGGAGAGAGTTCTGGGGAGGGTCGGGGCTGCCACTTCTCCCTCTGGGCATCCTGGGCTTACCAGTTCTGTGGCTGTGTATTATTGCTGCTGCTTCAGGGTGTGAAAAGGAAATAGAGAAGAGCAGAAGTGGCTGAGAAGGCAGGGAGCCGAGAGATGTTGGAAGACAGCAGGGAAGCCTTTGTAGATGGGTGTGTATGAGGTGTATGACTGTGTGAGAAAAAGATTTGTAAAAACTGTAGTTGTTGTGGGTTCCTGATTTTTTTTTTCAAGAAGAGTCCGTGTATAAGCCAGTGTTCAAGAAGTATTGAAAGCTGACTGGGAGACGGTTACAGATTAGGAGTTTAAGTGGGGATACAGATTTTGGAGACTGAACCCAGTCGTTTGATTCACATTCCTGACGGCTAGGTATTTTTAGACTCATTTTTTAAATTTGTTTTTCTCTGTGTTCAGGGTCCTAATTACAAGTCCTCATAATGGAAATTTGAAAATTGGTTTCTCTTTATTGAATTAAGGTAACTGCTAGAGGAACTGCAAAGAAAATCAACGTGTATTCTTTAATCACTAGTTGTGGTTTTGGGAACCACTTGTAAAAGGAGGACGGTGAAGCAGAGGAGTAAAGACTGGCAGCGCCTGAAGGGTCAAGCCGGCTTTGGGACACACAGCGAGGTGGCTGGTATGTTGGCCATCTCAGAAACCAGGACTCCTTTAAAGAACGGTTTGGCATCTGATGAATCGCTGCTTGAGGAGATGCCCTAGTCTGCATTTAGCTTCCTAAAATTAGACAAACCATTTCCACTTGAACAACAAGGGAGGTACACAGAGGTCTTCTAAGCTGTTCCCAGCCTCTCGTTCTTGTTTCGAGATGGCGAAGGCTGGGTCTGCGACTGGTCTGCCTTCACGGACGAGGCTCTTCCCCAGCCTTTCCTTGACTTTCCTCTGATCTAAGTTCACGGAAGCTTGTGGGTCTCGACCTGACAGATTTGGAGTAGTACTTCATCACTGCTTTAGAGGTTCCCATAACTTTGCATGTTTACGGCTTCTTTTCAGGAGTAGGGTTGTGAAGGGAGTCTCAGTGCTATGGCACTGCCCCCTTAAACCCAGCAGCCAAGCAGGGTGCTCCAATCCTCTTCTCATTCATTGTCCTTGGGGCATGAGGGGGCCCTTCATCTCACCAGCCGAGAACCCCCTGCAGCCTCTCCGTGTGGTCGCCCCCCCCCCCCCCCCCCCCCCGTCTCTGTCGTCCCCTGGGGCAGCACGTGCGGGCGCACGCA
>NW_006160208.1:4198790-4209516 GCF_000334495.1 Tupaia belangeri chinensis | reverse complement strand
GCCCCCTCCGGGGGGCCCCCCCCCCCCCCCCCCCCGCCACACTCCGTGCTGGGCAGTGTGGCACAGTGATGCGGTGGAAGGTACACGGTGCCGCCTGATGGTGACCATCCTAAGTTCTGGAGGCAGACTGTCCAGTTCAGCCCTGGACTCCACCATCAGCCGCTGACTGTGACCCTGCTGCTGCTGCCACTGCGTCTGTTAAGTTCATTTATTTATTTGTTTGTTTATTCCATGAGACAGGCACAGAAAGAGTGACAGAGACAGAAAGAGACAGGCATCCCCATCAGAGTCCAGATCACAGGCGTGTGCTCCTGGCAAGAATGGGGAGTTCTGGGATGCATCCCCCACGCATGAAGGTCCAGGTGTTACCACCGCCCGGCCATACCGTGCTCCTCCAGTGCATTCTGCCCTGCGGGATCGGTTTCCGCAGCCTCTAGGCTACGAGACTGGCCCAGCAGAACCGATGTGTTCTCTACCATCTAACCTTCCGTGATATCTAGGGATGACCTGGGGCTCTGAAAATCCCCTTCCTGACTGTGACTAGGGGGTCACGTGAAGAAGGGTATGGCTGTTCCTTTCCTTGCCCAGTTGAAGGGGAGAAGGGCTGTTCCCATCCCATCCTTGTACACTATAGTCTAGACATTTGTGGACCCAACTACTCAGAAATGGGACAGAACGGAAAATAAATACCTGCTTTTATTCCTGATCGTAAGGCTCAGAATGTATTTCCATTTTATATTTCTTTTTTTTTCCCCTTCCACCTTGAGACTAGAGAAAGCTATTGTATATCAACTTTTAACACATTCCTTCAGAATACTGACACGTTAGGCAAATGGATGGAATGTGAAGTTTGACTCGTCTTTTCTCAGTAATCACATTACGCTGTATGTGTTCCACTTTTGTCATACTAACAATAGAACTGACAGGGAATCTCGCTGGCTCTGAAATCAGAGATTTGTGGTGTCCAACTGCCATTTACCGTAACTCTGGGGAAGCTTCTCAACTCTCTAAATCCGAGTGTTTCATCAAGGAAATTGGGATAGTGGCGCTGCAGATGTAAGCAGGTGAAATAAGATAATGCAGAGATGACACAACGCCTGGCATGGAGGAAGCACGGAGCAGATGATTTCTGTCATTACTGTTGTTTTAAA
The DNA here is from genome assembly GCF_000334495.1 of Tupaia belangeri chinensis. NCBI lineage: Eukaryota > Metazoa > Chordata > Mammalia > Scandentia > Tupaiidae > Tupaia > Tupaia belangeri. The sequence continues at coordinate 4,208,365 of NW_006160208.1, read as the reverse complement.
ATGCCTGTAAATCAAATTTAAAGGGGCCTGACTTTAAAAAGTAGGTAGCAGCATGAATTATTTGAGGATTAGAACTCAAGAGAGTTGACTGAAAGCACCGCATTATCTGCCTTCTCGAAATGTCTATTAACACGTCACCTGTCACGTGAGTTTTATTGCATCTCGGTGTAGTGGCAGAACACAAAGATCATGTGCGTGTTTCATGAATATGTCATCCTGGCGGACTGTCCCCCGATTTCTTTCTTACCAGTCCTTAGTGTGATGAATAAGGAAAACTCCAAATGTTTATGTTTTCGACTACAAACAGATACAGTTTTAATAATTTAGTGAATGGGTTTAATATGCATGGATTATATGTGGACCAGAGAAAAGGGGAATGTGTTTGGTTTGTTGTTGTCTGCTGTAAAGAGAGGCTATTTACTTCTTTTTTTTTTTTTTAAAGAGAGGTTTTTGCTATAGGGCATGTGCGCTCGCTGGCAAGACAGAGACAGAGAGACAGAAAATGGGAAATCACCCCCCAGAGGGGATTGCCATACCCCAATCCCATCTCCTCCACTCTTCTCTTGGGATTTTGGGCACATTCGCCCAGTGTGACTTAAGCCACTGGGTCCAGGACTCGAACTGTGGTCCCCTACATGGGAGTCCAGCTACGTAACCATTACACTATCTACTGGTCCCAGCACCATTTTATTTAGTTCTGAGGTTTAATTCCATTTTTCTAGAAGCAGTAGTATACACCCCTTTGACGGTTCAATGAAGCAATAGAAAATAAATACTGGGTCATCAGAAAAGTCACGCTGCATTCTCACATAGAAACACATAGAAAAATCATCATGACTTTTCCGATGACCCAACACCATTTTCTAAATGGCAATAAACATTTTATGATCATTTATTTCACATTTTGTTATTAAGTTTTTGAAATTTATTATTTAACTTTAATTATTTTAATTTGATCAGAGAGGGACAGAGAAAGAGAAAGTGAGAAAGCAAGCCACCAGGTCCAGGACTTGAACCATGGCTGGCTATGTGGGAGTCCAGCACTCTTAACCACTCTTAACCGCCGGCCCCTAAGTTTTTTAAGTGACATTCCTTGGGGAGTGTTAGGTATGAATATCTTGCATTCAAAATACATGATTTAACCTCAAGTAAATGTTTAAATTTAAGTAATGATCAAAAATATGGGGAACCAGCAGTTAGCGTATTGACTGTGTCGCTGGACTCCCACGTAGTCGACCGCAATTCGTGTCCCGGACCCGTTGACTTGAAACTCACGCCGGGCGCGTGTGCATGCGTGCGTGCCCAAGATTCCGAGAGGAGAACGGAGGAGAAGGGATTTCAGCGTGACCTGGGGGGTGATTTCTCGCTTTCTGTCTCTCTGTCTCTCTCTCTGTCTGGTGAGCGCACGCGCCCTATAGTGAAAAACCTCTCAAAAAAGAAATATGAAATACATATTGGTGTTGAGATAGACTATTTCATTGCTGAGTGTAGATGAAATTTATCTTTATTCTTTTCTCATAGTATTTTGCATCAAATGGGAAATTTTAGTGAATCTTGAGTTGTAGGATTTTCAAAATTCAACCTGAACCATGATGTTGAACGCTAAAAGTATCATTACTCAGAATGATCAGTCTTTGAGGAAAAAAACATAATGATATTTTGGTGGTCAGAGGGCAAGAATATACCATTGAAGGTAAAGAAGAGATTTACTCAAGAGAAATGGGCATTTCTACTTGTAGCTATCCTGAGAGGATGGTAGTCTTGTGATTAAGTAAAGTTTTGACTGATTTCATTGACTGGGCAAAACGTTACAGATACTCTTACCCTCTTTGTAATCATATAACTCCATCTTTTGCTAGTTGATTTAATAAGAAATGTATCCCTCTTTGGGTTCTAGTTGAGGACTTTACTGAACCAACCCGTGAGAATATTTATACTTTTCTTTCATTCATTTAGTAAATACTTGTGGTTTTTTGTAAGGTGCTGGGAATGATGACATAAGAGAATGATGTGGCCTTTTGGATTTATGCCATGATTGGAGAATTTATCATTTTATAGTACACTGGTTGTCTTTCCATTTGCTTAAAGGTGATTACAAGAGATAAGAACTTAAGCACGTCAGAGACCTGAGTGGTTCCTTACTCTGGCCTTTGGAAAACTATGCTCTCTTGAGACAGCCGATGGCTTGGTAGTGTAAGGCAGCTGGAACCCCTGTGGCCAACTGTGTGGTTCGAGTCTTGGATTCAGAATCGTGAGGACACACCAGTTGTGCACATACGTGTGTGTGTGTGTGTGTGTGTGTGTCCGAAATGCTGAGAGCTTGGAGGGGAAAGGATTGCAGTGTTGTCATCTGTCATCTGCCCATGGGAGGGGGGATGCTTTTTTATACTTTCTCCTCCCAACCCTTGCAAGTGTATAGCAAAAGTAAAAAATAAAATAAAATAAAATAAAGAGGTTCTGCTCTCCTTAGCCACTGTGGAAAGGGGTGTGTATGTAAACTAGAGTGTCTAGAGGCATTTGTGCCTAGCTTCTGTCCCGACACCTGTGGCGGCGGTGATCAAATGAATGCAGTGTGGGGGACAGACTCTGGGGACTCGGACCTGAGCCCTAACTTGCTTCCAGGAAGTTGACAAGTCCCAACCAACCATAAATTTAAATTTCACCTTTGTAAAAACGAAGTATGGAACCATTACGTCATTGGGTTATTTTGAGATGGAAAAAATTTAATATTTTAAAAGTGCTCTGCCTAGTACCTGCCAGCTAAGTGTAACAATCGCAAATACCTTTATAGTCTGTGTTGCATGCCAGGGGGTGGTCTGCTCATGGCGTGTGCATGTGCGCTACTTCGTTTAATCAGCCTATGAAGAACATGCTGTTCCTGTCTCCATTTTTTTTAGAAAAGGAAACTGAGGCACAGAGACACTAGTAAACCTGCTCGTGATAATGCAGTTAGCTGGTGACACGCAGACCTCAGTCAGCTGGAATTATTATTCGATCGACACTTCCTCGTAATGTCTGTGGTGGATGTGCTTCTTGATGTTTTTCTTTTCTCTCTCTAGGTGTCATAGAGACTTCAGATCGACTGGACCGTGAGTCAACTCCCCATTACTGGCTAACAGTCTATGCAACCGACCAGGGGGTTGTGCCTCTTTCATCGTTCATAGAGATCTACATAGAGGTGGAGGATGTCAATGACAACGCACCCCAGACATCAGAGCCTGTGTACTATCCGGAAGTAATGGAAAATTCCCCCAAGGATGTATCCGTGGTCCAGATTGAGGCGTTCGATCCAGATTCTAGCTCTGATGACAAGCTGATGTACAAAATTACAAGTGGCAATCCGCAGGGGTTCTTTTCAATACATCCCAAAACAGGTACGTATTTAAAATAGAAGGTGAAATGTCCGTGCTTATGTTCTGCTGAGACGGGGACCGTTCATGAAGAATGACTGTTTATCCTTTGCAATCTTCAGGTGTTAAAAGTTGTTTTCTTTTTGAGTTACTCCAAACAAGTATTTATTGTCAGATGAAAATTTAGAGCCAGTGTATTTTTTTCCTTCAAATTTGCTATAAAAGAAAAAGATGTAAATATTTTGAAGAAAGTTCTTCCGTGTCACAGAGAGAGAAAGAGGCGTGAGTCTTCGTGCCGCAGTCCACCCCTCGCCTCGGCCAGCTCATATCACAGGTGTGGATGTATACAGGGAATAGGGATCTGAGGACCGAACCCAGGACCTTCCCATGTGGGCACAGCATTGCAGTGTTGTGTTGCTGTTGCACCCCTGTCTTGAGTTTGGGTTTATACAGCTGTTTTATAATCTCGCTAATTAGCAGAGTCACTTTCAGGTTAAAAAGCAAATCTTGCCAGTTCAGTAATAACTCCTCAATTGGTAAGCTATCTTAAACATACAGCAAATGGTACTGCTACTAAATATTTGAGTTTTCCTAATTCTGGGGTTTTTTGGTGAAAAATATCAAGAATTTATTTAATAATTTACTAATATTTTAACGTTTTTAAGTTTTTCCCATGGAGCAGTGCTATTTCTCTGCAGGCATGGAGGATCAGGATTAAAACAGTTTTTAAATTAGAAGCAGTTACTTTCTTAATCTGATACCTCAAGTCTTTTCCTTCTATTCTTTTCTCCTCTCTGTGTCTGTGATCCCTTTCTTTCAAGAAAATAGCTCCTTGACCTTAAAATCCTCTTCCAAAATTCTTTTTTTTTTTTTTTGAGAGGTTTTTGCTATAGGGCTTGTGCGCTCGCCAAAAAGACTGAGACAGAAAGCGAGAAATCACTTCCCTAAGGGAATGCAGTCCCTTCTCCTCTGTTCTCCTTTCAGGTCTCGGGCACACACGCACATGTGCCCACTGTGAGTTTAAGCCACCAGGTCTGGGACTCGAACTGCAGTTGACTACATGGGAGTCCAGCGACATAGCCATTATGCCAGCTGCTGGTTCCCCTCTTCCAAAATTCTTAAAAACGTCTCTTTATTGCTCTTGTTCTTTTAAGGATGTTTTCTTTTTTTCTTCGTTCTTAGTTCTCTTTTTTATTAATTCACGCACTAAGAAAGATGTATAGTTTAGCTGCCATTTGGGTAGTGAAAACTTAGCTCTCATTCATGCATTGAAAGCCTTGCATGTGGAGTATAGTAAACTTTGATTTATTGATCAGTTAAGCTAAGAATCACCATATGACATTCATTGAGAAGGCGGTTTATTTGTAGAAGATAAAACTGCTTATCAAATAGATTACTAGTCTTAAATGAAGATGCGGTGCAGTTATTCGACCCCTATCAGTAGAATCTAATTAACAGAATTTTAAAGAGAAAGATTTATTTAATAATTTACATACCTCTCTCATGCCTCTGTGTATTGTGTCTTTTCTGATTCCATGGTAACTGGCCCGCGCACTTACTAGATTGTCCATTTGACGTGTCAGGGAAAGAAAACATAAAAATTAATACTAAGGAAGCATCCTTAGCTTCCTTATTTGTCTTTGTTATACTTTTCTCGTGTCATTCTTCTTTCTCCTTTTTTTTTTTTTTTCTTGTCTTTAAAGAAGTTCCGCCTTAGTGCCTGTGTGTTCGCTGGAGAGAGAGGGAGGGGGAGACAGACAATGAGAGGGAAAATGAGAAGTTGCCCCCAGGAGGGGATGGTTCTGCTGCAGTTCCTTCTCCTCCATTCTCCTCTTGGGATCTTGGGCATGCACGTACATGTGCCTTGCATGATTTTCAAGCCACCGGGTCCAGGACTGGACGGTGGTCTGTCTGTGGGAGTAAAGCAATGTAACTGGTATGCTGTCCACTGGTCCCACTTGCGTCATTCTTCAATTCCTTTTGGGGTACTTCAACAAAAGCAGTTCTTCGGGTGAAGAGAAGCTTAAATTTAAGATGTGTAGCAAATGTCCGTAGGGATAGCTGCTGGAGATCATGGAGGTATGCAATATTTTCTTCTTTGAAAAGTATGTTAAAACATTAGATTTTAAACCTTTTGTCAGCATATTTCACCCTGACTTGTGTAAAGACTTGGTTGATTGTTAGAAGTGAACACAAGTTCAAAATTTCTTTTGAATGTTTTAGTTTCGCATTTGTTTTTTTGCTTTGAGACAATTATACGCTAGACTTTTGGATAGCTTCTGATAAATGCAAGTTCTGGTATCCTGAAGAAAGGACAGGGTTTTGAATTTTCAGAAGACTGGTAATTGATCATTAAGGCTGATTGAGCTTTATAGGAATTTACTAATACAGGAGTGAAATTTACAGGACCTGAGAATTCCTTACCTTTGGAAGCATTAGGTGTAGGACACTGAGCACAAGAAAAAAAGGGCTTCAATTAAGACAGCATATAAAACTTGAAAAAGCTTTTGTAAATAATTAATACAACTAATTATTTTAGAGCCAGTCCATGGCCTGGTGGTTAAGGTGACTGGGTACCACATGATCAACTGTGCAGTTTGAATTCCAGATCTGGTTAGCGTAATGGCTATGTCGCTGGACTCCCACGTAGTCGACCGCGGTTCGCGTCCCCGACCCGGTGGCTTAAAATTCACGCCGGGCGCTTGTGCATGCGTGCCCAGGATCCCGAGAGGAGAATGGAGGAGAAGGGATTGCGGCGTGGCCATTCCCCCTGGAGGGTGATTTCTCGCTGTCTCTTTGTCTCTCTCTGTCTGTCTGGCGAGTGCACGCACCCTATAGCGGGGGGAAAAAAAAAAAAAAACCTCTCCAAAAAAAAAAAATACACTGGACACTTGTAATGCATGCCCAAATGGAGAAAAAAGGAGAAAGGATAGTGGGAATTGTGGCATGACCCAGCTTCTTGGAGGTGCTTTCTACTGTCCCTGGCAAATGCACTTGCTCTCTGCCCCTCCCCCCCCCAAAAAAAAACCAGAATAAAAGAAGAGAAAAGATGAGAAAAGAAAAGGCTTATTTTTACGGTGTGGTTGGTTATATACTGTTTTTCACTGTACAAGTGGTAAATCGTTTACCCTCCTTTTTTGAAAAGAAGAAGAAAGAGAAGCAGAACAAAGGCATTTTTAATTATAAAAGAAGAAAGTTTCAAGAATTTTAGAGGTGGATTTTGGAGTCTGGAGCTTATGCTTAGAAATGGGTTGGTCACAGATCTAGAGAGAGAGACAAATCTGGATGTAAAAGACTTGCGGTGGTAATTTAAGACCATTGCCCTTATTGTAGAATCATTTTAGGAATGAGACTTAAACATTTTCATCTTTCTTACGTCTTCTTCCTTTCAGAAAGGTTAAGTCCCTTGTGAAGAGACTAATGAGTGAGCAATCAAAGTCCTTTTGACTATCTGAGCAAATTCCGTAGGGCTGGGGATAATGTATATCTGAGGAGAAGGAGGGGAAAAAAACTTAAGCAACTATACAGCTGAGAGTTGTGGGGAGCCTGGAAACCTCTGTTATCGCTGGGGCCTGGGAAGTGATGATATGGCTGCTCTGGTGTTGTGTCTTCTTGAAGAAACACGATTAATATGGCATTGCCACTCCCGGTTAGATCTCTCTGTTGTGACATCTCTTAAGAAAGCATGTCTGCAGAGACGTCTGCATTCTTCTTTCTTTTCAGCAAGAATAGATGCCCTCCGGGAGTCCACAGCTAGCCCCCAGCCGCTGGGTGGGAAGCACATGCATCCTACTGGCAGGACAGTGGAGAAAATTCATTAGGGTTTCTGAAGAGGCCTTTGTTGTTAGTAATGAATTGAAGACAGATAATAGTGGAGAATAACTACAGTTCGAATAGCGATAGAAAATACTTTATAAATCATATGGTTAGTGAAGAAGGCTGATCACTTCACAGATCACCTTAAGACTCTAAAGATCAAGAAATAACCATATTTTAGCATGGGCTGTTTTAAAAGAATATAGTATATACAGCTTGACAAGCTGTCTTGTGGGTGATTCTGTTCCCACACACAACAGAAAATTTTGGCTTTGGGCAGGATCCTCATAGTACAAAGTGTGGAAGGCCTTACCTTCCTCCAAACCTTTAAGCAGGCTACTGTTTTTAATAGGTGAGGCAGTGAAAGCTGATAAAAGCCAGTCTGGTAGAAGAAAGCTCATATGTATTTGCTAGCCCATAATGCCATCTGGAGACTCTAAATCAGGTTAATAATTGACTGGGGGACTGGCAGGTAGTGTAGTGGTTTAAGGCACTAGACTTCTACAAGGCCCTCCATGGTTCAAGTCCTGGACCTGGAGGCTCAAAATCACACCAGGTGCGTGGGTTTGCATACCCAAAATCCTGAGAAGAGAATGGAAGAGAAGAAACTGTGGCATGGCCATCCCCCCTGGGGGATGATTTCTTACTTTTTCTCTCTCTGTCTCTCTGGTGAGCACATGTGGTCTATGGCAAAAATCTCTCTCACTTAAAAAATAAAGTTATTTACTGACTGAGAAAATAATGGGACTGAAAATCAAGCAATCTGGGCCATAGTGAGGCTTTACCTCTGGCATCTTAGGGAAAAAAAATTTTTTTTTTTTTGAGAGGTTTTTGCGATAGGGCACGTGCACTTGCCAGACAGACAGAGAGAGAGAGAGAGACAGGGAGACAGAAAGCGAGAAATCACCCTCCAGGGGGGATGGCCACACCGCAATCCCTTCTCCTCCATTCTCCTCTCGGGATCTTGGGCACGCACGCATACGCGCCCGGCGTGAGTTTAAGCCACCGGGTCCGGGACTCGAACTGTGGTCAACTACATGGGAGTTCAGCGACATAGCCATTACGTTAACTGCTGGTCCCCTTAGGGAAAATTTTCTGGGTGCAGAGCACCCAGCAGCCAGAGTCACTTATGGGAAGGTACCCTGCCTGTTTCAGTGGCATGGGTTACAGTTGCCCTATTAGTGACTAGAAGACAATCATAACTTCGGCAGACTGACACACGTGTGCATCTCCTTTGGATAAACACATTTTGGTAGAATAAAATAGGCCTGCCTGCTTCTTAGTGGTAAAAGATAAACGTGGGAGCCTGGTGATTATTATCATGTCCAGCAGTTGGTAGGAAAGTTGACCGTCATTGGAAGAGTTTGTTCGAGCACTGAGTCCTCACTGAGCTTCTGCCCTGTATACAGCACCTTCAGTTTGCAGTGTGCAAACGTGAAAGAGTAAAAGAAAACAGGCAGGAGAGTGTGACACAGGCTCTAGTAAACCTGTCTGGAGGAAGTGAGAAACTGACATGGGTGTGATTTTTTTTGTTTTTGTTTTGAGAAGTGTTTTTTTTTTTTTGCCATAGGACGTGTGTGCTCACCAGAAAGCGAGAGAGAAAGAGAGATAGACAGAAAGTGAGAAATCACCCCCTGCCCAGGGTGGGTGGCCACACCACAATCCCTTCTCCTCCATTCTCCTCTCGGGATCTTGGGCACACACGCACACATGCCCGGTGTGAATTTAAGCCACTGGGTCTGGGACTCGAACCCTGGTCTACTACATAGGAGTCCAGTGATGTAGCCATTACGCCAACTGCTGTCCCAGTATAATTGTCTTTTTAAATTGCCTGAGGGCACATGGGGGGTTGGAGATGGCACCCTTTAGTGTGGGGTGGCAATACCATAGTCACTTCTCCATTTTTCCATTCTGTTGGGATATTGGGGACACATAGGCTTGGCCAGTGGGACCAGCATTCAGACTGCAGTTGGCCCTCTTTATAGGGCCAGTCTGACCTGAGTATGATTTGATGAAGGTCCTTGGAAAAGTTATTGGACTGAATTTGAATGTGATGATAAATCTGGAGAGGAAGTAAGGGCTATTTCGTCATGTTGGGAGACTATTTGAAGAAGCTCTGAGTATTAGAGACCAAGAGGCCAAGGTTAGAGGAGTGTGTGGGAGATAGCTACCCTTGATGGGAAACCTTGAATACCGGAGGGATAAAGATAATATTTGTGTTAATTTTATAAATAATGACCTGCTTTTGAGGTCTGTGTACAATCTCTTGGAACATATTGAATAAACTTTACTCAGATGATCACTAAAAGTTATTCTGCATGAGAGAAAACATCTTTTCAGTAACTTTTCTCGTTTTGCCATAGTATGACAAATATTTTACAAAACCAGAGCAAAGGACTGGGTTCAGCA
>NW_006160208.1:4197354-4198759 GCF_000334495.1 Tupaia belangeri chinensis | reverse complement strand
AGCAGGGTCTTCTGAATTAGGGGCTCTAAACGTTCACTTGAATAAACTTTAAGGTTTTTTTTTATTATCTTTCAAAATTTTTATGCTGAATAAATGTTGCCAGAAACTTTTTACTTCTCAGACACTTAAGAGTAGGATGATGGTAGGGTGTGTGTGGTTTTCTTTCTTTCTCTCCTTCCTTCCTTCCTTCCTTCCTTCCTTCTTTCCTTCCCTCCCTCCCTCCCTTTTTCCTTCTCCTTCTCTCTCTCTCTCTCTCTCTCTCTCTCTCTCTCTCTCTCTTTTAAGAGAGATTTTTGCTATAGGTTGCCAGCACTCACTAGACAGACAGAAAGCAGGGAGTCACCTTCCCAGGGGGGGATGGCCATGCCGCAGTCCCTTCTCCATTTTCCTCTTAGGATTTTGGGCACACACCCAGTGTGAGTTTTAAGCTGCCAGGTCTGGGACTTGAACCGCAGTTGACCAAATGGGAGTCCAGTGATATAACCATTATGCTCTCTGCTGGTTTGCCAGCACTCACTAGACAGACAGAAAGCAGGGAGTCACCTTCCCAGGGGGGGATGGCCATGCCGCAGTCCCTTCTCCATTTTCCTCTTAGGATTTTGGGCACACACCCAGTGTGAGTTTTAAGCTGCCAGGTCTGGGACTTGAACCGCAGTTGACCAAATGGGAGTCCAGTGATATAACCATTATGCTCTCTGCTGGTCTCTCTTTTTCTTTCTTTCTTTCTTTCTTCTTTTTCTTTTTTTGCTACGGGTACATGCACTCAGTAAAGAGGGAAGTGAGAAATCAGACCGCCAGCCCATCTCCTTCATTAGCTCTCGGGATTTTGGGTATGCATGTATTCACGTTTGGCATGTTTTCCAAGCTGCTTGCTCCAGGACTTGAACTGCTCATTTGGCCACGTGGGATCCAGCCACCTTAACCACTATGCCATGTGGCCGGCCTGGTGGATTTTCTTTTTTAGCGTATATATACAAAATTTTTCTTTTCTTTTTGTGATACCTACACTTTTGTTGACAACATACATTTTTATAACATTTTTTTGATGATGTCCAGTATCCCTTAAGATAAATTGGCTTTTTAAACATGAATTGTTTAGTTGTTCAAGGTCGGAGAGAGACAAGAGCGTAACACGTTCGATTATTTGAAGCCTTGACAGCCCTAGGTCCTGCGAACAAAAGTGTCACGGCTTTGTGATATGTCAAGGGCACGGAAGAAGAGGAGTCCTGAACAAAAGGGGCCAGTGTGCGCTTCCCAGATTGCATTAGACACATGCAGCCTCGGGAAACTGACACTGCTCTCGCAGAAAGTGTCTCAGTAGTTGAAGTTACTGATGTGAACTTGGGGGGGTTGACATGTGACTTACAACTGGCAGATAATTTCAAAGTGTTACTTTTTAGGAAAG
>NW_006160208.1:4174166-4197323 GCF_000334495.1 Tupaia belangeri chinensis | reverse complement strand
AAGAGTGGTTATTCTCTTATCTGCATTTGGTATATTCCAAGCTTTTTATACAAAGCAAGTATTGTTCTTTATTTTTAGCAAGCTTTTGTGGCGTATAATTGACATATTTAAAGTCTACAGTTTGGGAAGTTCTGAAAGAGCGGTACACCTCAGAAACCACCACCACAGCTACACAGTGAATACTTCCATCACTCCCAAAAGGTTTCTCATGCTTCTTTGTGTTCCTTCCCTCTCACACCTCGCTGTCCTCATCCCTAGGCAACCATTGATCGGCTTTCTACACTGTAGATTGGTTTCCATTTCCTAGAACTGTGTATAAAAGCATGCATATGGTATTTATTCTTTTAGTAAACTTTTTGCACACAGCATTTTTTTTTCTTTTTGGAGAGGTGTTTGCTATAGGGCGTGTGTGCTCGCCAGCAAGACAGAGAGACAGAGAGATAGAAAGTGAGAAATCACCCCCCAGGGGGGATGGCCACGCCGCAATCCCTTCTCCTCCATTCTCCTCTCGGGATCTTGGGCATGCACACACACACACGCCTGGCGTGAGTTTAAGCCGCCGGGTCTGGGACTCGAACCACAGTCGACTACATGGGAGTCCAGTAACATAGCCATTTTGCTAACTGCTAGTCCTTGCACACAGCATATTGATCCTGAGACTCATACCTTGATAGTGTTCATCCCTGCTATGTTTCCTTTTATTGCTGTATATCCCTCTGCTAAGTACAGTTGACCCTTGAACAACATGGGGTTAGGGGCCAACCTCTGTATATAATCAAATATAAGCAAAAATCTCCTTATAACTTTGGTCTCTCCAAAAGCATTACTGACAGCACATATTTTGTATATTACATGTATACTGTGTTCTTAGAGTAACATAAGCTAGAGAAAAGGAAATGTTAAGAAAATCGTAAGGAAGAGAACATAACCTACAATACTGTTTTTGTTTTCAATTAATTGGGGGGGGGGGGAAACCGCGTTAGTGGGCGCATGTGGTCCAAACCCATGGTCAAGGGTCAGCTCTACTGCAGTTGGTTTTGCCTGGCGATGGACATATATCTGTTGCTACATTTTGGCTATTACAAATAAATCTGCTGTGAACATGGAGCTTAAGGCTTTACATGGGTGTGTGCTTCCATTGCCTGTGGACCTGGGGGGTGATTTCTCGCTTTCTGTCTCTCTCCGTCTCTCTCTGGCGAGCGCACGCGCCCTATGGCAAAAATCTCTCAAATACATAAATAAATAAATAAATAAATAAATAAATAAATAAATAAATAAATAAATAAATAAAATCTCTATTTAAAAATACTTAAGAGGCAACCAGTGTTGACCTTTTTTTCACATGCATGTAAACATGTATAAAAAACCATTTTGTAATTCCTCATGCGTTTCCACAGGTGGGAGCACACCGTACGTATCATGCACACTTTTCCTTACATGGAAGGCCTTTAGAAAAAACACTTCTATTATAGTTATTGATGTACTTGGAGCATTGCTCTATAAATATGTGTGTGTGTCTGCATGGCATTTTACTGCCCAGCTGATCCATTGATTCTACAGATCTAGTAAAAAGATTACTTTTTTTAAGAAAAGAATTATTTTATGTATTATTATTTTTTAATTTGCTATACAACATGCATGAGAGAGAGAAAGAGAGAGAGAAAGCAAGCCACCAGGTCTAGGACTTGAACTACAGTTGGCCATGGAGGAGTTCAGCCTCTTAACCACCATACCCCTGCTGGCCCCAAAGCATTACTTTTTAACCTCTTCCTATTCATTGGTGTACATCTTTCTGTTTGGGAATAAATACAAGAAAAAAATCTTATTCTACAGCTAAAATTAAATTCATCAGAAATGTATAGTAGGTAAAAAAAATAAAAATAGAGGCATTCTTTTTGAATACATTTGTATGTGATTTCTGTCTACGCGTGCATCTTAAAAGGGTTTAGGCTCTTTCACAGCTGCCGCATCTATTTCTGTTCCCGCAAAATTTTAAATAGTTTAAAAACTATTTTGAGTCTGTTTCAGCTTAATGTTTTTAGCGTTTTTTGTCGTCAGTTCTGTAGGGTTGAACTTCCTTGAGTACTGGGTATGATTGTTACCCTAAGTCTCATCTCACTGTAGGATTGGAACACGTTGCCCACTACATTCTTGTAAGCCCCGTTGGACTTCTCTCTCTGGGCTGTTTTCCTTTGAGAGTTGAGCTCGAGGGGAGACAGCCAGAGAGAAACCCATAAACCCAAGTTTTCCTTTTGCTACGCTCAGTCTTATTTACTGATTTTTCTCTATACCACTCTTCTGCTCCTCTCCTGTCTCTGCACCTCATTTTTGGATGGGTCTGGAACAAAAGTTTCATTAGGAGGCAGAAAGACATTGACAGGTATACCTTATATAGACATAAAAGCAACTTTCACATTGGGGGCCAGCAGGTGGCGTGGTGGTTAGGGGCACTGGACTCCCACAAGGCTGACCACGGTTCAAGTCCTGGACCTGGCAGATTGCTTTCTCTTTCTCTCTTTCTTACTTTCACTCTGTCAAATTTAAATAAATATATACAGATAAATAAAATAATTCTAAAACAAAAAAAGCAACTTTCACATACGTAATCTGTACAGGAAGCCCTGTGAAGTAGGTAGAGACGACACATACAAAGTTTACTATGTACCTGTTTGTATTCCCCTTCCCCCTTTTATGAATAATTACATGAGGAAGAAAGGTGAAAGCTGCCCAGAGGTTGAGCCAGACAGGCATGGAGCACCATACCTGCTGCTTCTCGGTACACGGTGTCATCCTCTTTCTCTGTGCCTTTGGATTGGGGATATCAATGTGGTTTGGGGGCCTGGTTTTGTTTTTGTTTTTGTATTTTATGTATTCTTTGTATTAAGGAATTTCTATATCACATATAATTTATTAAAATACTTTTTTAAGACAGATTTTTGCTATAGGGTGTGCGCACTCACCAGAGAGAGAGAGACACAGAAACAGAAAGCAAGAAATCACCCCCCCGGGGGGGATGGCCACACCACAGTCCCTTCTCCTCCAGTCTCCTCTGGGGATTTTGGGTACTCAAGTGCATGCACTCAAGGTGAGGTAAGTCGCTGGGTCTGGCACTGAACCCTTAGTCGACTACGTGGGAGTCCAGTGATGGAACCATTATGCCATCTGTTGGTTCCTCTAATTGATTTTTAAAGTTATATTATTATTTTACCTTCAGGCCAAAAAACATGGTTTCTTAATAACACTAGATATTTCAGTTTTATTAACTGTGTACTGCAAGAGTCATTAAACTAAATATTATAAAGGGACCACATAGTATTTCTGCCATAGGATGTGGGCCTTTGCCAGAGAGACAGAGATGGAAAGTGAGAAATCACCTCCCAGGGGGATGGCCATGCTGTAATCCCTTCTCCTCCATTTTCCTCTTGGAATTTTAGGCACATATATATACATGCCCAGTGTGATTTTCCAGCTGCCAGATCTGGGACTTTAATCCTGTCATTGGCCATGTGGGAGGCCGGTGACTTTACTACCATACCACTTGCTGGCCCCGAGGGCACAGAGTACCTTGAACTTGGTGGGCCATGCAGGCTTTGTCACAGCTACTAAAATATGTTACCGTAATATGGAACCTGCCATAGACAGTATAGAAATCAGTGACCAGGGCTGTGTTCCAGTAAAACTTATGTACATGGATATTTGAGTTTTATGTACTTTTCACATATTACAAAAGCTTTTTCAACCATTTAAAAATGTCAAAGCCAGGACCAGCACGTGGTACAGTGTTTAAGGTGCCGGACTCCCACGTAGCCAACTGCAGTTTGAGTCCTGGACCTGTCAGCTTGAAACTCACCCTGGACGTGCATATGTGTGTGCACAGAATCCTGAGGAGAATGGAGGAGAAGGGACTGTGGCGTGGCCATTCCCCCTGGGGGGCTATTTTTAACCTCCTGTCTCTGGTGAGTGCACGTGCCTTGTAGCAGCTATCTCTAAAATAAATAAATAAAAAGTAAAAGCCACTTTTAACTTATGACCCATACAGAACAGTTAGTTTCCTGACCCCTTGTCCTGTCCTATCGCTGTATTTACTAGTGGGGCTAGTTAATTTTTTTTTTTTTTTGGGAGGGTTAGTCTGTTTGGTATTTCTCAAGTAAAAATTTACTATTTTTCCCCATTGCTATGAGCAAGAATGCTTCAGAGAAGGTGATCAGTGTTCTGCTTTTTCAGGTTTGTAAAGCATTCCTCTTTAATGAGTAGCAACTAGAATATTACTGGGTCATCTGAAGAGATGCATTTTTGCATAGAAAAATATATCATGATTTTTCTGAGGACCCAGGAGTTATCGAGGTTGAAATCTCCACTAAGATTTAACAAGGTGATAGAGACTGTTAGATCTCTTCTAGTTTGAGAAATAACTATTTTCATGAGAAGATAAAATGTTTCTACATTTTGAGATTTTCACTTGTCCGTGCTGGTGTCTACTGCTAAAAATATTTCCGAGCTCCAGATTTCAGCTTGCGTCGTTGGCTGTACGTGAGCTTATCAATCTTCACCATTTCCTGTGTTTTCTTTTTTCATTTCCTTATCCTGCGTAGAGTTGTTGAGGCTCCCCTTACTAAATTACGACTTCATATGCTTTGTAGAGGGCAGCGTGACACGGTGACCTGTTTTTCATCCGTTATTTAATTTTATATTCAGTGTAAAAATGGTGATTCGGTTGTAGTTCGATTTGGCAGCGAGTGTGTTCTGTAATCCTAGCACACCGGCCAGTCACACGGTGCTGTCACAGCCAGGAGGTACACCAGCTACTCGAGGCCTTTAGCGCTTTGCAGCTGTTTTTTTCTGAACCAGCATAAACGGCATTTTATTGTGGCTGGAACAGAGACCCAACAAAGTGCAATAGGAAATAGCTACAGCTGCAAACAACTTCCAAGGGTTTCCGGTAACACTTGATCGCTGCAAAGGAAGGAAATGAAGGGCCAAGTGCAGTACAATGGCAGGAATTCATTTAAGGAAAAAAAAGGAGTTTACCTATTTGTAGTCTTTTTTTTTTTTTTTTTTTTTTTTTTTTTTTTTTTTTTTTTTTTTTTTTTTTTTTTTTTTTTTTTTTTTTTTTTTTTTTTTTTTTTTTTTTTTTTTTTTTTTTTTTTTTTTTTTTTTTTTTTTTTAACCAAGGTATGCAGATACCATAAGGAGGCATCTATAGATTTTTCTCACCTGCTCCCCGGGTTCGGGTTCGGTTTGGCCGGGAAGGGCATCATGGCTCACATCTGAAGGAAGTCCAGTGTCATCAGGGTGTCTGCACACAGAGATAACACGCTTTCCCCCCAGAAGTCGGTTACCTCAGATCCTGAGGATACAGTCTATCAAGAGGTAGTCTGCTTTGTCGCTAAAATTCTATTTAAGATCCTGCATTATGTGAGCTCAGTCCTTTTATGTCAGCGGGATGGGTTGGCCACCTTCCTCCGTTCTCGCCCTGTCCTGCGTTTATAGGAATGCTGAAGGCCATTCATTCCCTGTACCTTGAGTTTGGTTTTTGATCTTACGTTTAATACCATCCATTTCCAGTGAGAAACAGCGGGTAAGGCACAGCTAAAACTAGAAGAGAAGTCTGGAGATTGGAGGGTAAAGCTCACGCTCAGCTACCCTCTGGGTGACTTCAGACTCGTCATTTGATTACGTTTATTAGTGTTTTCTGTGGAGCTCAGAAAGTTTGAACTAAATGAGTTCTGAGCTGCTTTCCAGTCTTGACAGCCTATGAATAGAATTCCATTTTTGGCTCCCAGCCTAATCCTGCCGGCACCAGCACTGCAGTGACAAACAATAGCTGCTCAGATGGCCGCAGCTGCCAGAAGAGCTCCCGATGGGCTGCAGTTGAGTGTGGCCTCAGAACAGCCCCGAAATAAAGACCGCGCGGGGCTGCAGCGGCTGGAGCTCTGCGGGCTGGGTGCCGAGTGATAACTGCAGGAAAAGCTGGACAGTGCTCGTGACCTCGAAGGCAGTCTGTGATTTTAGGATGGGGAGTCGAAGAGAAGCACCCCCCTGCCTCCTTGCCATTCTTTACAGACGGGCCCTGCCTTTGCATTTCTGGTTCTTGTCTGAGTTTTGTGGGGATCCAATCCTGGCCCCAGTCCTTATGGACCAGGTCCACCTCTTATTTATTTTCCATGCTCTTCCTAGTCACAAGCATAATACTGGGTGTGTGGTTGCTGCTCGCTACCCACGTTCCAGTTGATTGATAAAAAGATTTTTAAAATGAGCCATCTTTGAATGCTTTTCACTTTTACTTGTTAAAAGAGGAGTCTTAAGAGTTGAATAGATAGGCCGGATGGTGGCATAGCGTAACCCCGCACTCTTCAGTGCTGGGCTCCTGTAGGTTGGCCCCGGGTCCCTCGTGGGTGTGCCCATGGTCTGGACCCACTCAGGGCAGATTGCTTGTGAAGACTCTGTTGAGGGTTCCTGCATCGTCTCCTCATCCCTTCTGAAAAAGTTAAGAAACTTTTAGAAAATGTGTGAACAGATGAAGGCCTTTTCCTCGGCTGTTTCTGCTCCTCGTCTGTCTACCAGTGTGCCCTCTATTACCCGTTAGTGGGGCCTCAGGACTGCAGCTGGGTCTTTGTCCGCTGCAGTGAAACAGCCTGTTCTCGGGCCACGTTGATTTCCTGAGAGCTGGTTGGGTGCACATCTGTGGAGCAGAGGTTTTTTTAGAGTGTTCAGAGGTGACAGTCACGTGCTGTGTGGAGTCCTGCTGTCGGTCACCTGCCGCTGCATCTCATGGGGCTTTGCTTGCTTTAACTCTTCATTTTAACATTAAAATAATTACCAGTCCTATTTGTTTTCTGTACCTTTGTCTCTTCTCTGTAGTTGTCTGGTAGCTGAAATAACACTGAGGGTTCTATTTCAATACTTTACCATGGAATTAAAAAAAATTTTTTTTTCAGGTGCTCAGGGTTTGAAAGTATATACCATAAAGTTCAAAAACACTCATTTAAACCCTCACTTTTCAAATAGTCTACGTTTATTGTATATAACTTGTTCATTTTTCTGTAGAGTAGACTTTTTACTATCACCTCTCCCACCCCCTTGACTTCTGTGTAAGAGAAACAAGAAGGAATGACTAAAATAGAAAGGATTGTTTTGGAAAATAAATGATAAACACAGGTAAATTTTTCGGACTGGAAAATAAATGATGAACACAGGTAAATTTTTCAGACTAAAGAAGACATTTTATTAGGTAAATTATTTTTGAAAACAATTTTTTATGGATGAATTTCTTTGGAGCCTGAGGCCCATGTTACCTCTTAAATGAACTCTTAATAGAACACAGAGAAATTGTTTTCAGTTTAGAAGAAAAGGGTCTTTTCTATTTTGCTCCTTAGTTGAAACAACTTTGTAATTAGGATTGTATTTTATAGGCATTAGCTAGTATTTATGATTATTGTTAATAAGGTTACTGAAATAATATGTAGGCGATTTGTATTTCCTCTATTATGGAGAAGGAAATAGTATGAGAAATAATATATTCAAAGATAGAACTTATATGGATGTTATGATATATTTTATGTATTAATAACCTTTTTAAAAAAACAGATAAGATTTTACATGTTGTGGTTCTCAGCCACAAATGTTCGGGAGGTCCTGTCTCAGAGCTGGAGCCACCTGTTTTCCCTTCCTTTTAAGGAAAAACATATGCTTAACTCGAATTATTTGGCTTTTTTTTTTTTTCCTCCTAAAATCATCTTTGGGCTCAAGGCATTTTTTTGTTTAATCCTCTGCTTTTTAGTTGTCTTACATATATAGTAATAACCTATAACGCCAGAGAACATTTCCAGTGAAGACAGTAATACAGAAAGTAACAAGAGTGCTTATCTCCAGATTATGAAATTATTTGCTGATTCACCGAATTCTTTCTTTTTCTTAGATGTCTGAGTATAAAGATATGTTAGCATAAACCAAAGGTATCAAATACTGTACATTGGTAGTGCAGTTTTGGGTGTGATACCTCGATGTAACTGTGAATTAAAAGTAGATTCGTTTTTTTGGTTTTTTGGGGGTTTTTTTGTTTTTTTTTTTTTGAGAGGTTTTTGCTGTAGGGCGTGTGCGCTCGCCGGACAGACAGAGAGAGACAGAGAGACAGAAAGCGAGAAAGCACCCCCCGGGGGGGATGGCCACACCGCAATCCCTTCTTCTCCATTCTCCTCTCGGGATCTTGGGCGCACACGCGCCTGGCGTGAGTTTAAGCCACCAGGTCCGGGACTTGAACCGCAGTCAACTACATGGGAGTCCAGCGATATAGCCATTACGCTGACTGCTGGTCCCAAAAAAGTAGATTCGTTTCTTAAGGCCGTCATAACAAATGACCTCAGAGGGGGTGCCTCGAAACAACAGAAATTTATTTTCTCACGGTTCAGGGAGCCAGAAGTCTCAAGTTTAGGTGTCAGTGGGGCCACGCTCCCTCTAAAATCTTTCTTTTTTGGGGGAGTGGGGGGGAGTTTTTTTTTTGTTTTTGCTATAAGGCACATGCGCTTACCAGACAGAGAGAGAGAGACAGAGAGATAGAACACAAGAAATCACCCCCGGGGGGATGGCCATGCCGCCATCCCTTCTCCTCCATTCTCCTCTTAGGATCTTGGGCATGCACTCACACGTCCCTGGAGTGAGTTTAAGCCACCAGGTCTGGGACTTGAACTGTGGTCGGCTACATGGGAGTTTAGCGACACAGCCATTACGCTAACTGCTGGTCCCCTCTGAAATCTTTAGGAGCGATTCTTTCTTTGCCCTTTTCTAGTCTCCAAGTGCTCCTTGGATGTAACAGCGGCTCTCCAGTTTCCTTGGTCTCCACATGATCTTCTCTGTGTCTGTGTGACTCACATCTCCCCTTTGTCTTTCTCTTAAAACAACATGTGGCGAGACCAGCAGGTGGCGTGGTGGGTAAGGTGCTGACATTCCCACATGGCTGACCACAGTTCAAGTCCTGGCACTGGTAGCTTACTTTCTCACATTCTCTCTCTCTGTTTCTCTCTCTGGTCAAAATAAACAAATGAATGAATAAATAAATAAAATTAAATAATTATTTTAAAAAAGAACAAAAAAAAATAAACATGAGGCATTGAATTTAGTGCCCACTGTAAATCCAAGGTGATGTCATCCTGAAGTCCTTGTCCCATTTCCAGGGCTCCTTTTTCCAAATGTGCTCACCTTGACAGGTGTTAGGTAGGACGGGGTCCCTATTCAAACTACCCAAAAAAGTACTTCCAAAAAGATGGAAAATGCTGTTAAATGGAAATTTAAATGACCATTTAGGTTCTTTTATGTTGGAAAGAGTATGTTTTCTTAACTTACATTCTAACAGGATTTAATGATTTGGTCAGTAGTCATAGATTTGGCAAGAAGATTCTGGGAGAAGTTTCAGGCTTTATTAAGAATTTAAGAGCAATTGGGATCTTCAGACAGGCTCTCCTATCCAATTCTTTGAAGTGTTCTGCAGTGGTAATTATGGCTTATAAGTACTGTTTATCACTCACATAACCGTCGTCCTGTACTCTGCACCTCAAATGGTATTTTGAAGAAATGGATAATATTCTTAGTTGCAGAATACAGCCCATAGTAATTATTGCAGTGACTCAAAGCAAAACTATTAAAATGAAAGGGAGTCAATTTTTTTCAGCTTCTGTAAGTTCTCAGAAGCAAGGTTAGCATGGGATGCTTCTCCAGACCACCTGGAAGCCTGTGTGAGATTGTCCAGCTGGGTCCTCCCGGATGGAGATTGCAGTGAGGGGGGTGGGGGGCCAGGTGCAGGTGTTCGTACTTCACGATACTGATACACACCGTTAGAACCATAGAGAGATTTCTGAATCTGTGTATTGGTAAGGGCTCAACTCTGGTTCCACTTAGGAATTAATTTAATCCAATTTCCAGATCACGGTAGTAACAACACTGAGGAACTATCCTGTCTACACCGAAGACACCTAAGTTTCAAAGTAAACATTTCCTTTTATACCAGATAGGCCATGATTATATCCCTTAACCTTAGCATAGAATAAAATTTATGAAAGTGCTTCAGAGAACTCCGTGGGGAAAATAACACAGCTAAAGTGTATGCCTACAGTTAAGGGTTCATAAAAACAGTGTGCAATTAATAAAACCCTGAAAGAGTTAAAGAGTCCTGAGGACACTTGCAAATTGAGCTGAGCCTGTTAAGAGAACACTCCAGTCCTAGAATGATGTGAGAAATCCGTATGTATCTCCTGAATCATTTTGTTAAATAATCATTGTACACGTTAAACATATAATTATGATATACGCACTTAAAGTTATTTAAGTGAGTTTAAGTGGCTAGGCTCTGCAATCGGACTGACTTAGGGTCCGCTCTCTGCTTCACTCTGTGCCAGCTTCACCTCTGTACGCCTTAGATACCTTTCAGCCAAGGGGTTATCCCTTATAGGTTGCTGTGATTTTTCAGTGAGAGTGACATATAAAATGCTTAGCCCAGATCTTGGGAAGCCCATGGCCATGGTGTAGTCCCTTCCCTTCCATTTTCCTCTTGGGATTTTGGGCACACGTACATGTCCAGTGTGAGGTTAAAGCCACCAGGTCTGGGAGTCAAATCACAGTCAGCCATGTGGGAGTCCAGTGTGTTATCCACGACACCACCTGCTGGCTAGTTTTGTTTTTTTTTTTCCTATCACCAGCGACAGGAAGTAGAGACTGTTAACGGGGAAGGGATAGAAGGAAGGGAGTATCGCAGAGCACAATCACCTTGGCATAATCACCATCTTGAAAACCTTTGCTTTTATTTTTTGCTCTTTAGGCTTAATATATAGTTGCTTACAATTTTTTTTTCATGACAAGTCCATTTGCCATTGAATTTTTGCTTCAAGTTTTAATCACAGGAAAAGATTCTGAATATTGTAAATGTTAAAATTTTGGTTTTGACATGTGTCAAATTAGAGACACTCTACCTGCGGGACCAGCAGATAGTGTAGTCATTGTGTTGCTAGACTCCCACGTAGTCGACTGTGGTTCGAGTCTTGGACCCTGTGTCTTAAAACTCATGCCAGGTGTGTGTGTGTGCATGTATGTGTCCCTAAGTCCCAAGAGCAAAATGGAGAAGAGATTCTGGTGTGGCCATCGCCCCGGGTGGGGGGTTGTGATTTCTTGCTTTCTGTCCCAAGTCCCAAGAGCAAAATGGAGAAGAAATTCTGGTGTGGCCATCACCCCAGGTGGGGGCGTTGTGATTTCTTGCTTTCTGTCTCTGGCAAGTGTTCACGCCTATAGCAAAAATCTCTCTCTAAAAAAATAAAATAATAAATAAATGAAATTAGAGATACTCTAAAAGGAGTGGAGATGATTAGTGATAATTTAAATGTGCATTATTTTAATTAAATTGGAAATTGAACGCCTTGGGTACACTAGCCACCTTTCAGGTGCTCCACGGCCATGAGCATCTGGAAGCTACCATGTCGGGCACTGCAGGTTACGGAACGTTTCGATCATCACAGAACTTTCTGCTGGGCAGTGCTTTTCTAGAACACGCTCCCCTAGTTCATGCATGAATGGAAAATAAACAAAAGGGTAGAAAAGCCAAAGTGGTTCTAGGGGGTAGAGGAAAACAGAGTAATGAAATGGGCTTCATTGAGTAATGAAATGAGTTACCTAATTCAGTGCGAATTCCGTGAGCAGACTTTTCATTATTTTATTTTTAATCATACTCATACTCCATTTATTCTGTGGTAGAATAATTGGAAAAACGGTTCAAAGTAAATTTCCTACCTGGCAAAGTGAATAGAGCCCCTCACCCCTACCCTCCACCCCCGACCCCAAACCAGGAATTTATCTTTTATAGTTTTGGGTCTTAGATAACGCCTACCGTGGATCCCAAGTACTCGCTCTCATTGCAGTCAGGCCTTCATCCTGTTCAAAAATCCTATTTTCTCCTTTAGCTACCATCTATTTTTATCCACACTGCTTCTGTTCAAACTCGGTGTTGTTTTTTTTTTTTGTTTGTTTCTGTTGTTTTTTTATCCCCCCTCACAGACCCAAAGCCTTCACTTCTTCCTGGTTTCTGTCACATCACTTTTAATATGAACTTACATTGTGATGGTCTAGGTTCATAGAAGTCCCAGTTACCACTTTGCTAAGTGACCTTGAGTAGGTGACTTAATCTCTCTGAGTCTATAAAAAGGGGTGTGCTTTTGTGTGTACACGTGTATTTTTTATTGAGATAAAGGCCATAGCAACATACCTTGACATATAGGAACCCTCATAACCTTAATAGGAAGGCATCTGATGCATTAGCCTTTGCTTTGTAACAAATCACATCAAAATTGAGTGATTTTACAGTAATTCAGTGTCGGATTCTGCTGGTCAGTTCTGGTCTCACTTAGACATGGCTGATCTCATACAGTTGTGGCCAGTTGGTTGGCTAGCGTGTGACCTAAGTCACGTTGGGTGGACGGTTGGTCATCTGCCGTAGCAGTTGGAATGACCAGACATGTGTCTTGTCATTACACCAAGTCCATTCTTTCCAAGAATATCGAGTCTTCAGCCACAGTCCTGGCTCTCCTCACCCCATTTCCACCTGCACCCTGTTCTGTATCTGTCTTACTGCTTCTCAGATGGAGTTTTGCCAGCTCCTAGTCTTCATTCCTGTCTCCTGATAACAAGGCTGTGTCTGAATCATCTGCATTCTGAGTAGACAGTACAACTTGGTCAAACTTGGGACCAGCAGATGTGCGTAATGGTTACATTGCTGGACTCCCACATGGCTGACCGTAGTTCAAGTCCCGGACCCAGTAGCTTCAAACTTATGCCGGAAATGTTTGTGCCCAAAATCCTGAGAGGAGAATGGAGGAGAAGGGATTGCGGTGTGGCCATCCTCCCCAGGGGGTGGGGTGTGGGGTGGTGATTTCCTACTTTCTGTCTCTCTCTGGCAAGCACATGTGCCCTCTTGCAAAAATCTTTCTTAAAAAAAAAATAAGATGAACCTATGTGTACATAAAAATCCCTACCTGTTGGATTATCTCACACATCTTTACCCCTAGTCCTTTGGTATTCACTTTTATCTGCTAGCTACTTTGAAGTCCATTTTACATCTTGAATTTTGAGAAGTTTAGAGATTGTTTTTGGTATTGATTTATAAGAAATGTCAAAGTAAAATTTTATATCGAAGCTTATAGCTAATCTAACATTCTCTCTTGTCTTAAATGAATTCTTCTCTAAATGTCTACAGTGACATTGAAAAGCTATGACTAGCATTTTAATGCTATTAATTAAATACCATAAGATTTGGTTCCTTGGTTGTACATATTATTTTGGGGGTAGATTTGTAATTACTAAATTGGTAAGAAAATACTGTGGCTGTTATCTCAGCCCACCCACATCTATACTAGTCTTGGTATATAAAATGCAATGTTTTACATGACCAAGGAAGAAAAAATTTCTAGTTCCGAGCTCTTCATTTCTGATACAACAGTGCTTGCAGGAAAGGATGATAAGCACAAAGTTACCGAAGAAAGCAATTGCCTATGTATTTTTTTACTTTTGCCCATTCTATTTTACTTTCTAACTTTTTTTGGGGGGGGCTATTAAATGAATAATGATTAATTATTGCTTCTTTTCTTTTTTTTTTCTTAAACTTTATACAAGTCACAGTTCAGAGTTTAAGAAGAGTTGAAATACCATAATGCAGTAAATTATGCAGGTTAGTGTGATAGGGGTAAAAAAAAAAACCTCATCTGAGCCTCAGAGAACTAAATTCTAATCCTGACTTTGCTATTGACTTCCTGATGACCTTGGAAAAATTTAACTTCATGCTCACTCAGTCAGTTGTGCTTGATAATCTTTAAGGTTTCTCTCTAGTTCTGAAATCCTATACTGTTTGTCTTAAGTCCACATCTGTCTGAGACTTAGCAGGAAATCGCACAGGTGAGCACCAGTGTTTAAAATGAAAGAACTGGATATACTTATTAGGACATTTAATACCTGCAAGGTTAATAACACGCAGTGGGCACATGGAGAAGAAATACTTGGGATTCATGTGGAAGCTGCTGTTCGTCAAGGGGGCAAAGCGGGGAGGATTACCGGAGTACGATGTGCAAACGCGCAGAAGCCAGAATGAATGTAAACACGGCAAATTCCACAGCCAGCTTGCTGTGCCCGGAGTGTGTGGTATTCGGAAAGCATCCCAGGGCTGGTAAGCTCTCCGTGGGGTTGAGTGCTCTAGGTAAAGCATACCTCTAAAAATAAAAACAAACGTTCACAGCTTTCTTAATATTTTCCGGCTTCAGTAGGAAGTTATGTTTTCTTTTCAGAGATGTTTTGTATGAAAATGTACTTGGAAGCACTAATTCCTCCTCTTCGCCTGGAGGGATCTGTCCCTCCCCCCCCCCCCCCCCCGTGTGCCCGATCGGATGCACACGCACTGCCTCTCCCCTGGTGATACTCTCCGGGGAGAAGACTGGCACCTTGGATAGGGTTCCTTTGGTACAAGTGTTATGAGTCTGGAAAGCAGGTGGTTTTTTGGTTTGTTTTGTCAGATTGAAATATCTTATTACCTGTACTGCACACAAGAGTAAGCAAACTTGCAGGCTTTCTTATAAGTCCCTAATTTTTTAAAATACAATGGATTTATTTTGGAATTATTTGATGATCATTGTTATTAAATTTGCTATAGGACCGACATGCTCATCAGAGAGAGAGAAAGTGAAAAAGCAAGTCACCAGGTTCAGGATTCAAACCGTGGTTGGCCATGTGGGAGTCCAGTGCCTTAACCAGTGTAGCACCTGCTGGCCCGAGGGCTGTGATTTGTGAACTGCGTTTCATGTCTCAGTCAGTGCTGTTCAGTAGAATGTTTTGCACCACGGGAAAGTTCTGCCTCATTCTGGTGCAGTCACGAGACTTTGGTGGCCGCTGACCATTGGCAGTGTGGCTAGTGTGACAGAAGCTGAATTTTATATTTTATTTAGTTCTAATTAATATACATTTCAATAGTACCATGAGGCTAGTGGCTTTTTTTTTTTTTTGCTCAGGTCTGGATTTTCTTCTCTGTTGATTTAGATCCTTGTAACTATTATACTTAAAAAATACTTTGAATTAAGTAAAGATATACACCTTTTGTTTACACATTTAGAGAAACATTTTGAATGGCTTTTAATTGGCAGTTTTGTAAAATGAGAATTATAGGAGAAAAGAAATTTGAGTGGTAAGGTCTGTTCTTTAATGTGAATTATTTGAAGTGTTTCCTATGGTAAGAAAAATGCTGGGCGGGAGCGAGTTTAGTCCAGGCAGTTGTCTTGCCACAAAGGCTTTCCTTGGTCTTCACGTCTCATATTCAGATCGCTCAGCATATGCCTGTCCACCATCAGCAGAGTTCACCCAGCATGCACCTGTGCACCGTCAGCACAGATGTCACCCAGCATGCACCTGTCCTCCGTCAGCACAGACTGTCACCCAGCATGCACCTGTCCTCCGTCAGCACAGACTGTCACCCAGCATGCACCTGTCCTCCATCAGCACAGACTGTCACCCAGCATGTACCTGTCCAACTTCAGCACAGGCTCACCCAGCATGCACCTGTCTTCCGTCAGCACAGACTCACCCAGCATGCACCTGTCCACCGTCAGCAGACTCACCCAGCATGCACCTCTCCACCGTCAGCACAGACTGTCACCCAGCATGTATCTGTCCACCATTACCACAAATCGTCACCCAGCATGCACCTGTCCACTGTCAACACAAACTGTCACCTAACACGCACCTGTCCACCATTACCACAGATTGTCACCCAGCACACACCTGTTCACCATCAGCAGATTGTCAAGGGTATTTTAGTGGTCAGAGGAATTTTGTCTGTCTTTTTGATGACATACAGGGATATAGTTTATCTATTTTAACCAACTTCTAGGTTCTAATCTATGTTGCCAGTTTAGTAGACAGTTATTAAAACCAAGTTCTAGAAAGAGGTTGAAACTTATATGTATTCTAATTTGATAGGAAAATTGAAGAAATCAAGAATATGGAATTTCACTGAGAATCATTTCTTTTCTTCTATTAGAAATTAATGACTAAGCAATATTACTTGGAGAATCACATTACTTTCTGTAACAGTTTTGAGGGTAGATGATTCAAAGGTAATGAATTATAGTCAACATTATGTTTTCCAGTAGTCCTTTTTAATATAGTTATAGAAATTTCAGTCAGTTTTCATCTCTGGGCGAGTTAAAGGGGTATTAATGAGGTTGAAATCTTATATAACTCTGTCTTACCTTTTAAAAGTCTTTTCTGACAAAATATATAAGACTGCTACCTACTGGGCTAATGAGGCACTTAAAAAAATGTGTGTGTGTGTGTGTGTGTGTATAGTACTTACTAACAGAAAATGAAACCATTTTGAGTTATTTTTTTTCTCTTAATGCTTTTGTAATTTATCCAGTGTTTAAAAAAATCATTAAAGTGAGAAAATGTAAGCTGTGTTGTTATTTGTAAATAAAATAATTAACCATACCTGGGATCTAAAATGTCTTTAGTAATTATATTTTTGTCCCTTGAGGAGCAGCTGCACGTTTGCTCCGACTTTCATGAGAATGTGGTTGTAATTACACCGTTCTCTAATGAACTTCGTTTGCTGAGATAATAAAGCGTTGTCCTTTTACAGGTCTCATCACAACTACATCAAGGAAACTGGACCGCGAGCAGCAAGATGAACACATCCTAGAAGTAAGCATTTCTTTAGATGCAATGATTTAAAAAATAATTGTCGTTTAAATATCACAGGAACAAACTATGTTGTTCCCATTTGCCAGTATTCATAGCTCTTAGTCTTTTATTTTATTAGCTTCTAGTCATTAGTTGGAAAATGTTAGGAATATACTT
Organism: Tupaia belangeri chinensis; assembly: GCF_000334495.1. Lineage (NCBI taxonomy): Eukaryota > Metazoa > Chordata > Mammalia > Scandentia > Tupaiidae > Tupaia > Tupaia belangeri. The sequence goes on along the minus strand of NW_006160208.1, from coordinate 4,180,454 downwards.
GATGCGCCCCCTTAGCCCTCATTCTGTCCCTTGAGTACCTGACCACTATCACAAGTTCTGTTCTCATTTTTATTCTTTATACAGGCAAACGTTCAGCAATACAGTATTTTCTGTATTTATATTGTATTTATAGACAGTATTTGGGTTGTATTTTTATTTATAGAAGCAGTATTTTTCTATATATCATCTATATCTTTTTTTCCTAGGGTTAGATTTCTGAAATGTATTTTATTTATACGGGTATTTATAGATCTAATTCAGCCTTTTAACTCTACGTAGCATGTGTCCAGCTTTTTTCTCCTAAATAGTTGCATTACTTACACATTTTAAACTATGAATTATTTAGTACTTTCTTAAAAGAGATTTTTTGCTATAGAGTGCATGCGGTCAACAGAGAGACAGAAAGCGAGAAATCACACCCCCTACCCCCGGAAATGGCCATTCCACAATCCTTTCTCCTCTCAGGATTTTGGGCACGCACACACATTCACCCAATGTGAATTTTTAAGTTGCTGGTCCAGGACGTGAAGTTCAGCCGAATACGTAGGAGTCCAGCGTCATAACTGTGACACCATCTGCTGGTCCTTACATCTGAGTTTTTAATTCATAGGTTGGGTAGCGTCCTTGAATTCGTTTTCTTGTATGCTAGGCAGAGTTTTGAATTTTCACTTAGTGACTGTAGGGATCGATGAAGGAAAGAATATGTTTACTGAAGAAAATAAACAAATGGGCAAACTATTGACAGCGGCTGGTGACAAGCATTGACATCCCCCAGTCTCCTCATCCTGGTGTATAATTGTGTGCTTAGTTCTGTGCCTCCTCTGGAGCCTTCTTTTCTCAGTGAATATCAAAGTCTAGATTTATTGCTCTCTGACTCTCCAGCCAGCTCACATACGCTATAGCAAAAACATCTCTTTTAAAAAAGAGGTGATGTGTGTCATGTGCCGAGTGAACTGCTGAAGTGACTCCAGATGCCGATTGTCATTAGGAAGAAGGTACTCTGTGTCCTAGAAACATTTGTTGTTCTGTTACCTTTAAAAACCAGGTCACTGTGACAGACAATGGTAGTCCCCCCCGATCGACCATTGCAAGAGTCATTGTGAAGATCCTTGATGAGAATGACAACAAACCTCAGTTCCTGCAAAAGTTCTACAAGATCAGACTCCCAGAGCGAGAAAAACCAGAAAGAAACTCCAAACGAGAGCCCCTCTATCGTGTGGTAGCTACAGACAAAGACGAAGGTCCCAATGCCGAAATCTCCTACAGCATCGAAGAGGGCAACGAGCATGGCAAATTTTTCATTGAGCCCAAAACTGGAATGGTTTCATCCAAAAAGTTTTCTGGAGCTGGAGAATATGATATTCTTTCAGTGAGTTATAATTCGTTTTCAAATTTCTTATGTGCTTTGACCTGGTGTATCGTCCTTTATAATTTTATCTCTATTCAGGAAAAGGCTTCAGTGTTTGTGATCCAGGAATTAAGCCATGCTTGACAGTATTTGATGAGTATGGGTTTATTTTTTTTTTCCTTTTCAATTGTTATTTCAGATGCCTATTATTTATATGACTTAAGGTCATGGAGCGATTGCTCTTTTGATTAGGTAAAAATATCAAGTGCTCGAAATGGGCTCCATGTAACACTGAACACATTCATGGTTCAGTTATGGAATGTAAGTTCTGACCTGCTGTTTTGACACCCTGCGCCCGTATTTTATAGATTAAGGCAGTTGATAATGGCCGCCCTCAAAAGTCATCAACCACTAGACTTCACATTGAATGGATCTCCAAACCCAAACCCTCGCTGGAGCCAATTTCATTCGAAGAATCATTTTTTTCTTTCACCGTGATGGAAAGTGACCCCGTTGCTCACATGATTGGAGTGATATCTGTCGAGCCCCCGGGCACACCTCTTTGGTTCGACATCATTGGTAAGCAATCCTCTTAGTCTCCCTTGTGCCATTGTGCGTGTGTAGGCAACGCGGAGGAGACCCTGCATGTGATTTTTGGATTTTGTACACATCTCAGAACCTAAAATTGGGAGCAAGACCGATAGGTGGAGAATTTGTATAAGCTAATATTTTGATTGCCAATTTTTTCACAGTATGTATCATATATTAAACTTATTTAAGGTAGGCATTCTTTATCCACCAAGTCATTAATATAAAAGTGAGATTTGTTTTGTTTTTTTTAAAGCAGTGCATCAAGGAGTTACATAGAAACCTAAATATTTGGTTCCAAAGAATAGCTTCTTAGCTTTTTGTTTTTTTTCCTTCTATTTGTCAGAAGGTTGTGCACTCACCAGAGAGACAAAAGCACCTCCCCGTGGGACGTGGTCATGCCTTGATCTTGTCTCCTCCATTTCTCCCTCTTGTCAGAATTTTGGGAATGTACATACACACATGGGCCAGGCATGTCTCTCGAACTACTGGGGCCAGGATTCAAACTGCTTGGGAACCGGCTGCCCATGGGCCAGCTCAGCTTCTGAATTTTAATTGTTGATGCATAATGTACGGCATACTATTTTCAGTGAATGTGATCAACACATTTAAAGTAGCTATAATTATATACGATTGTCATGTGTCCATATTTTATAGGAATAAGCTTAACAAATTTTGGGTTGTACCACTTTTAACCGTAGCACATGTTAGACTCGGCTGTCTCGTGGGCTAAGGCCTCAGGGGAGGCCTGGATCCATCTCTCAGCCCACTGTACAGCTGTGACCTCACCTCCTTGGGAGGCTGACACAGCAAGGTCCTGTCTGAAACACCATATGCACATACACTCTCACACCACCAAAACTACTAAATCCTTCTATTTGTCAGAAGGTTGTGCACTCACCAGAGAGACAAAAGCACCTCCCCGTGGGACGTGGTCATGCCTTGATCTTGTCTCCTCCATTTCTCCCTCTTGTCAGAATTTTGGGAATGTACATACACACATGGGCCAGGCATGTCTCTCGAACTACTGGGGCCAGGATTCAAACTGCTTGGGAACCGGCTGCCCATGGGCCAGCTCAGCTTCTGAATTTTAATTGTTGATGCATAATGTACGGCATACTATTTTCAGTGAATGTGATCAACACATTTAAAGTAGCTATAATTATATACGATTGTCATGTGTCCATATTTTATAGGAATAAGCTTAACAAATTTTGGGTTGTACCACTTTTAACCGTAGCACATGTTAGACTCGGCTGTCTCGTGGGCTAAGGCCTCAGGGGAGGCCTGGATCCATCTCTCAGCCCACTGTACAGCTGTGACCTCACCTCCTTGGGAGGCTGACACAGCAAGGTCCTGTCTGAAACACCATATGCACATACACTCTCACACCACCAAAACTACTAAAGAAAAATGTTCTATCTATGTTTTTTTGTTTTGTTTTGTTTTATTTATCACATTTTCAGTAAGAAAGAGGGGTCATTTCATTCTCCAAAGAACTTATTTGCTTATACTAATTCTTTTTTTTTTTTTTTTTTGTCATTTAACTTAGTTTAGGCATAGAATCTAATACCCTATTAAACATACATTACAGAAGTTCACATTAGACTTGGGCATCTTAGATTTTTTTTTCATTCTTTTTCTTCAGAATATTTTATTTCCAAGGATACTCACAGTTAAAAATGGATTTGCGGTTCTGTACTTAGAACGACACTTGTGTTTCCCTGTTTTAACCCTTCAACCATGTTACCCCTGATGCTCTTTCAACATGGTGAGGGCGATGGGATGCTGGCTGCAGAGACCACGGGGTGCCTGAGTCTGGCTTTCCTTCCTGATCGTCCACGTTAGACTGTGGCCTGCTCTGCCTGCTTTTGGTCATTGTATGAAACTGTTGGTGTCATCAACACCTATGAAACCATGATAGCTTTGCATTAAGGGAGAAAAAAAGATTGTTTACATTGTTAACTGTAGTCACAATGCTTGGCTTTCTGTTAATTTTTATTACATTTCCAGATCAGCAGGCTGCCGTTGTGCAGGATCTGACGTCGCCGTGTAATCCTTACCGTGTTTGGAACAGCTTTGACTGACTGTCTTCTTCTGTGCTTGCTTTCCATGCTTTCCTGCTGCTTTTGGGCTGTGCAGGAGAAACACTTGCTAGAGAAGTTTTTTACATCTTTCAGATGACTTGTGACCTGAACTGTACAGCAGAAGGTATCTGCTGAGCTCACATAACTTGCCTGAGCTTATGAGATCTAAAATAAAAGCATTGATTTTTTTTTTAACGTTTTTATTTCCAGTGATGGTTTTTCATTGCTTTTTCTATCCATAATGTGCACGTGGTCACCTGTTTGAATTGTAAACATGTTGCATTTTCACTACATGTCTAGATCCATAATTTTAGGTTTGATAAGACATTGCATGTGTGTGTTTAGTTTTTTGTTTGTTGGTTAGATTTATTAGTAGGACATCATGAGATTAAGATGTTATGTTCATTCCATTTCATTTCATTGATTACTATCTCAAGGTCAATGGATTTGAAAAGATAGTTTTATCTAGAATGTAACTGAGAATTCATTTGGATGTTAGCATCACAACTTTGACTTCAGTATACTTTGCATTTGACAAAAATAGGAAAAAAATTTTTTGAAAATAGTATATAGTAGCCAAGACTAATCGAAGTTAACTGATACCATTTTTTTTTTCAGAATTGGCATTTATTTTTGATAATTATTTTACTAGAGCAGTATTCTCCAAGTATCAAAAAATATTTTTGGAATAGTCAAGTTTTTAAATACCCAATGATGTTTTATATAGCTACTGAGATAAAAATTAAAGAGTTTGCAACTCTTGGAAAACCAAAACATTGCAAAACTCACTGACATATTAGCAGGACTTTTCCTCGTCCACAGTTGTTGCTCTCTCGCTTCTCTCAGTACCTTTTTTTGACGACCAGTTTTGCTTTAGTAAGCATTGTTTTCCTAATCGGCCACCCTTTTGTTGTCTTTCAAAACCTTGCTCCTTGGAACTTCTTTTATCAGAAGTTACTTTTTTTTTTTTTTTTCCTTTCCTCACTGCCATCAAGTATTAGTCACAAAAGAAGTGACAGATTTTCACCTGGTGACCAGTTGTTACTTTGATTTATCTTCACTTAAACTAGGTGGCAACTATGACAGTCACTTTGATGTGGACAAGGGCACCGGAACTATCATTGTTGCCAAACCTCTTGATGCAGAGCAGAAATCTAATTATAACCTCACAGTCGAGGCCACAGACGGAACTACCACCATTCTTACTCAGGTATGTGAATTTCCGATGATGCGTTTATTCATCAGAGGAAGATCGAAGTACATTTGGATTTGAGGGTCCATAGACAATAGGTGCAGGTCATTGTGCCCCAAGAGGTCCTAAAGTCAGAAGTCAGTACGTTGATGTAGTTTACACACAGAAACCCAAGGGGTTTTTCTTAGGGAAAGGAAATTAGCTGCAAATCCTAATTTAAGTTGTTTATATCACTAAACACCTTTGCAAATTTTGACAGAAGACTTAAAAAAAAAACTCACATTGTTACCATAATACCACCAAAGTCTTCTAATTTTATACTCACTTTTGAACTATATTAATATAGTTTATCACTGTGGAGGAAGTCATTTTCATTAAAGCTGGTTAAAGTAATTAATCTTTTAAATCCCTTTATTTTTTCATTTTCCCTTGGCTACTTTTACTAGGGCTGTGTAAAAGGACTGATCAAATTATCTTAATAGTTTCTTTAACACCTTTATTTGTTTCTTTCTAATGATTAACAGGTGGCCAGATGACTGGGATTTCAAACCTAAATGTTAAAGCCCTATGAATTAAATATAAATTCTGTTTTTATTAATTCTCTTTGATTATCCGTGTGGGCTGTTGGAGCTGTCCAAAAACGAAGATTTCTGGTTGAATCATCATGAGGTTTCAGAAGGAGGCAGAAAGTCATTTTTTCATTTCCTTACTTTCTTTTAATGCATTTAATTTAGCTTATAATTTCTTATTTATATTTGATTGATGTACGTCTTTTTGTTACATTGTGGTTGTTTTAAAGCATCTGCTTTGTATGTGGTGGCCACGTCAAGGCTATTACTGTATACATTGTTTTCAACAAAGAACCTTACATTCTTTTGTCAAATTATTGCTTTAAAAGCTCAACAGTGGGAAACAAAACAGGCAAATAACCTGCCCTCTTTTTTTTTTATGTAAAGAGAGATTTTTGCTCTACGGCACGTGTGCTCACCAGAGAGACAGAAAGTGAGAAATCACCTGCCTGGGGGATAGCCACCCCACAATCCCTTCTCCTCCATTCTCCTCTCAGTCAGGAT
>NW_006160208.1:4126579-4173999 GCF_000334495.1 Tupaia belangeri chinensis | reverse complement strand
TCCAGGACTCGAACCTTGGTCGACTACATGGGAGTCCAGCGACATAGCCATTACACTAACTGCTGGTCCCTCCTCTCAGGATCGTGAGCACACATGCACACGTTGCACGGCATGAAGTTTAAGCCCCCAGGTCCAGGACTTGAACTATGTTCCACTATGTGGGAGTCCAGTGACATAACCATTGCTCCATTTACTGATCCCTACCCTGCCCTCTTGAAGCTTAGCATCAGGATGGTAGAAGCTAAAAGCTTATATATAATCTTCTGTGTCCTTAGAGAAAAAGAAGTTAAATGCTAGAAAATAAAGTGCTTCTCAGTTCCCATTTTGTAGCTTTAGATTATACTACTTGGAATCTTAAGTGAGACAGACCACCTGCTAAATTATTTAATTGCTTTAAGGAATGAAATGATATAATTTGTGATGGCTTTTCAATTAAGAAATGAGTAGGTAATTTAAAGCCAGTTGCCAGTTGTACAAATATGTTCTTCATTTGTCTAAATGCTTATAATTTTTTAAAACAATTATTTATTTTATTTTATTTTTATATATTATTTAATTTTGCTGTAGGGCTTGTGTGCTCACCAGAGAGAGAAAGAGAGAAAGCAAGCTGCCAGGTCCTGTATTCAGACTGCAGTGGACCATGTGGGATTCTAGCACTTTAACCACCACGTCCAAACCCAAATGCATATAATTTGTAGCATACATTTTTGGGATTGTTTTGAGACTATCATGTAAAACTTGTCATAAAGTATTAAATTTTAGTTCTCCCAGTAGCTGTTCTCATTCTGAAGACCAGGAGAATCAGTTTTTATCTTTCTTTAAAAATAAGCCCTTGAGGGGCCAGCAGGTGGCGTGGTGGCACTGGACTTGGTTCTGGCTCCTTGAAAGTCTTGCAGGGCACGTGTGTGTACTTATCCAAAAATCCCAAAAGGAGAATGGAGGAGAAGGTATTGCAGCATGGCCATCCCCCCTTGGGGGTTGATTTTTCACTTTCCCTTTTTCTGTATCTATCTCTGTCTCTCTGGGATGAGCGCATGCACCCTATGGCAAAAAATATAAAGAAATAAAGCCTTTGGAGTAAAAATTTAAAATGTAAAAATGAGAATAAAAGCATAAAGAATGGTAATAAATCTCCAGGGATAATTCTGAGACAAGCATTTAAAGTCTATAACTCTGTGGACCACTTTCCACAATCAGTCAATCAGGTATCTAGCAAAAAGAATATAAAAAGTAGTGAAATAACCCTGAGTGTCAAGTATTCCCATTACTAATACATCCAGCTCAGCATGTTCATTTATCACATGAATGAATAATGAGCAGGGCACCTTTTTCTTAATAACTGTGTTTTTTGTTAGTACGGGTAAAACTTGGTCTGAAAAATGGCATACATTGGCTTATATTCCTGTGAAAGCCGTAAATATATTCTAGTGTTCTCAGGGACATGGAAGATCTTACATTTCAGTGCTTTGTTTATATTTCTGTCATTATTTTGAGAATGCCTTTGGAAATATTCATGATAATATCCTCATGAATCACCAACAGGGAAAGGTAGCAGGTTAGAAGAGAACGGATACAGGACCCAGGCTGACCTGCTCAGCTGTGGGACAGAGGGACCCGCGGTAATGAGGTGTCGGTTTCCAGGCTGGGACTGAGGACAGGGAGATAGGCATCTGGGAGAGGGCAGAGGAGCCGAGTCCTTGCCGAGGAACACGGAAATCCGAGCCACGCTGATAAGGCCCGGGGACGCTGCGAGGTGGAGTTCGCCTGTGGTAAAAGCTCAAGAATTGCTAGAGCAGGACCTGCAGTTAGTGTCATGGCTATGTCGCTGGACTCCCATGTAGTCGACCATGGTTCGAGTCCTGGACCCGTTGGCTTAAAATCATGCCGTGTGCTTGTGTGCCCAAGATCCTGAGAGAAGAATGGAGGAGAAGGGATTGCGGCATGGCCATCCCCCCTTGGGGGGTGATTTCTCGCTTTCTGTCTGTCTCTCTGTCTGTCTGGTGAGCGCATGTGCCCTATAGCAAAAAACCTCTCCAGAAAAAGAAAGGGGGGAAAAAAAAAAAGAATTGCTAGAGCAGGTTTGTGCGTCCAGGCCAGTGGCAGCGGGTGCCAGAGATGAGAAGGCTGGGAGGAGCAGCACTGGCCCGGGCAGGCTATGGCAGGTCCTGGGGCTCTGCTGAAACAGGGGATCGTCCTGCTCGCCCGTCCTGCCCCTATGTAGGGCGCTGACCAGTACTGATCACATGGCTGCGCTGCACCTGGTGTCTCAGTTCGGAGCATGTCACCAAACCCAGTTACTGTTTTTTTTTCTTTCTTTGAGACAGTCGCTTTCCGTTTTCCTTTCACTTCCTCTCCCTCATCATCCTCCACTACATGGTCACACCACAACAGCCTGGTTTGATCTCTGCTCCACTCTTGCTCCTACCCAGGGGCACTCTGCGACGTGCCCTGCTTCCGTTTTCTCATGCGGAAATGCAGATGACAGTCATCCTGGTAGTTCCTCTGAGGCAGGAGTGAGGTGACAGGTCTTTACTCTGGAAGGACTTAGCGCCTGTCACCCGGAAGTGCTCAGGCAGCACTAGCTCTTGCACACAGCGCTGGCCTGCCCCACCTGTCACATGCTTGACCCCCTCTCTGTTCTCCGTCCACGCCATTATCTTTCTCAGCCTGCTACCAGCGTGGCCCACCTGACTGAGAAGAGGTAAAGGTGTATTTTCTCAAGGCCAGAAGGTGGCATGGTGGTTAAGGTGACTGGATTTCCACGGAGCCAACTGTGGTTCAAGTCCTGGACCCAATGGCTTGAAAATTCCACTGGGTATGTGTGCGCGTGCATGTCCAAAATCCCAAGAGAATGGAGTAGAAGGGATTGTGGCATGGCCATCCTCCTGGGGGTTATCTTTTACTTTTCCTTTTCTCTCTGTGTGTCTCTCTCCTCTCTGGCGAGCGCACACATCTTCTGGCAAAAAAAAAAATCTCAAAAAAAAAAAAAATGGATTTCCTCTGATCAGAAGGTTCAGCCCCTACAGGGTATGAGGTTCTCCAGCTTCAACCCGGGAGTCAGGGCTTAGCCTGTTTGATCCCCACTTCCTCATGTTCCTTTACTGTATTATCTCGCAGTTTCTAATCTAAAGGCTACCGTGTTTGGTTCCACTTCTAACCTTCACATCTTTGAGTTCTTCCTGATACATGTTCACCAAGGACCTAAAACCTACCCAAGCAAAATGTTACTTCGTTCCTAAGAGCATTTCAAATGTCCCGGCTGATCTCTGGCCTTTTACCTAATAACACCTGAGGCTTAGCTGGGCTTTGCATGCTCAGGTCGCTGCCTGGTAAGTTTGGAAGTTTCTCAAGGGCAGGGACTCCTGTACACTGGTTTTTATGCCCTCTGTGTAAGCAAGTGCTGAGCAGCATAAGTGCCCAGGAAACGTGTTCAAGTTGAATTGCTTCCACAAAAATACTGACTTTCAGCTGGTTACCTAACAGTGATTAGTTCATCGTAGAGCAAGGCTCAACCTTTTTTTCCAACACCCACTTCATGGGAAAACAGTTTATAAATTGATACAGAAGTAAATGTATAATGATTTACTTTACCGAAATTACCTTTATAGCCTTCCCTTCTGGATTATCGTTGACCTTTAAAAGTGAGGCATCTGTAGTTTTAAATGTTTACGTAACTTTCACATAAACTCTTTCTGTGGTTTGCTGAATGCATTTAGTATCCATATAAAATTTAATGTTACACATCCATCCTTGACATTTTAGTCTTCTGCGAGAACGCCGCCGAAGTCTTTATGGAAAGGCCTTCAGGCATATGCCCGCACCCGCGTGGGTAGCAGCTTTACCTGTGTGTTACGGGACTGTGGCCGCCTGCCTCTTGGCCTAGCAAATGCCTTTGTTCCATGTGAGCCGACAAAGCTCAGATTTCTCATTCATAAACTTTAAACCATCTTTCCTAGCTGGTAATAACTTCCATATTATTTTTTCTTTTTCTTTTTTTAATTGTCAGAGAGCACATGTACTTGTTAGAGAGAGACAGAGAGTAAAGAGAGGGAGTAAAGAGAAAAGAGAAGGAACCCCCCACTGGGGTCTGGTGGGGCCACACTCCATGTCCATTTCTCCATCTCGTCAGGGTGTGGGGCATGCACACACACGTGCCCAGTGTTGTTTTTCAAGTCACTGTGTCTGGGATTCAATGGCACTCAACTGTGTAGACTCTGGCTCCCTTAACCACACGGCCAGCCTCATCATTTTATTCTCGAAATTAATCCTCTTACTGTGAAGTATATGGTATTTTTGTTTGTTTTTTAGTTGAGTTTAGGACTGAGTATTTGACATCTGTCTTTTTCTCTCCTAAGTTTTTATAGTGTGTTCACATACTGAAGAGTTTATTTTTTCAGTCTGTTTAGATAGCTTTTAGGGGGCCACCCAGAGGCATGGTGGTTAAATTGACTAAATCTCACATGGCCGACCGTCTGGTTCAAGTCCTCAGCTTGGTGGCTTGAAAAACACACTGGGTGTGTGTGAGAATGGAGAAGGGAATGTGGGATGGCCATCCCTGTAGGGGCGATCTCTCACTCTGTTTCTCTCTGGTGAGTGCACGTGCCCTATAGCAAAACTAAAAATAAATATCTTTTAGGAGGTAAACCTATTTACTTTATGTAAAGGAAGATACATCTCTACCTTTTTTGGTTTATTAAAAAACCTGTTAGCAGGAGTTTAAAGTGTTACAGATTAAAATGAGTAGTAGAGGTAATAGAAACCCTCTTTCTCCCTGACCACAAAACGTGGTAGTTACAGATTCCCATCTGGTGCAGTAAACTAGTCTTCTGTACCTCCTGGTAAATGCTGTTATCTTTGTATGAATGATCTACAGATAACTTCTCTGTGGAGCCCTCAGCAATGAAATCTGCATTTCAAAAACAAATGCTCAAGGTACCAGCAGTTAGCATAATGGCTATGTTGCTGGACTCCCATGTAGTTGACAGCGGTTCGCATCCTGGACCCGGTGGCTTAAAACTCACGCCAGGCGCATGTGTGTGCATGCCCTAGATCCTGAGAGGAGAATGGAGGAGAAGGGATTGCAGCGTGGCCATCCCCCCTGGGGGGTGATTTCTTGCTTTCTGTCTCTCTGTCTCTGTCTGGTGAGCGCACGCACCCTATAGCAAAAACCTCTTCGAAAAAAGAAAATGCTCAATGTAAAAAGTATTTAATCTCTTCAGAGTTAGTTTCACAAATTCAGAAAGATTGTCACGATCACTCATGTTTAGATAAGTAATACAGCCATGCAGATCAGTATTTTTGTTCATTTTGAAGTTTATTAATTTACTTCTCAATGAATGAATGAGAGCGAAAGAGAGAAACTCAACAGGGTCTGGACCCTGCAGTCCACCCCCAGCCCCATCAGCCCTGAATCATAGGCAAGTCGTACCCAGCATCCTCAGGGAAGTCTCTGGACTTGAACCAGAAACACTTGTCTTGTGCGATTGCCTTAAAGAGCGCCTCATTTTACCACTGTACAATGTCTGGTCCAGGAATCAATATTTTTTATTATAGATATTTGTTGCTTTAATAGTTTTAATATTTTTATTTCATTTCCCTAAAGTGTCGGGGTATTCCCCCCCCCTTCCCCCAGTGTACATAATGATTTTTTCCCCTGCTTCTTTAAATATTAAAACAGCATAATTGGAACCAGCAGTTAGCGTAATGACTATGTCGCTGAACTCCCTCGTAGTCGACTGTGGTTCAAGTCCCAGACCTGGTGGCTTAAACTCACGCCAAGCACGTATGCGTGCATACCCAAAATCCTGAGAGGAGAATGGAGGAGAAGGGATTGCAGCGTGGCCATCCCCCCTGGGGGGTGATTTCTTGCTTTCTCTCTCTCTCTCTCTCTCTCTCTCTCTCTCTCTCTCTCTCTCTCTCTCTCTCTCTCTCTCTCTCTCTCTCTCTCTCTCTCTCTCTCTCTCTCTCTCTCTCTGGCGAGTGCACACGTCCTATAGCAAAAACCTCTCAAAAAAATAATAATTGTAAATATTAGTAGATGAGTCACCTTGTCATTTATTATAGGTATTCATCAAAGTAATAGATACAAATGACCATCGTCCTCAGTTTTCTACATCAAAATATGAGGTGGTTATTCCTGAAGATACGGTGCCAGAAACAGAAATCTTGCAGATCAGTGCCGTGGATAAAGATGAGAAAAACAAACTGATCTACACTCTGCAGAGTAGTATAGATCCACTGAGTCTGAAGAAATTCCGTCTCGATCCTGCAACCGGCTCTCTTTACACTTCTGAAAAGCTTGACCATGAAGCCATTCACCAGCACGTCCTTACAGTCATGGTATGACATTTGCTCATTCCTCTGCCACCCTCGGTCCTGAAAGCTTCATGCATTTGAGATTGATTTTTTTTTTTTTTAGCTATAAGCAAGAATCTCCATAAGACTGAAAATGTGTTGACTCTTTCAGGTACGGGATCAGGATGTTCCTGTAAAACGCAACTTCGCCAGGATTGTCGTTAATGTCAGCGACACCAATGACCATGCTCCGTGGTTCACCAGTTCCTCCTACGAGGGGCGAGTTTACGAGTCATCGGCTGTTGGCTCAGTTGTGCTGCAGGTTACAGCTCTGGACAAGGACAAAGGGCAAAATGCTGAAGTGCTGTATTCAATTGAATCAGGTATCTATTTTTTTGGAGAGCTTTTTTTACTATAGGGTGCTTGCGCTCGCCAGAAAGAGAGGGACAGAGAGATAGAAAGTGAGAAATCACCCCCAGGGGGGATGGCCACACCGCAGTCCCTTTTCCTCCATTCTCCTCTCAGGATCTTGGGCACACATGCACACGCGCCCGGCATGAGTTTAAGCTGCTGGGTCCAGGACTCGAACCGTGGTCGGATACATGGGAGTTCAGCGACATAGCCATTATGCTAATTGCTTGCCCGTGAATCAGGTATCTTGAAGCAACGAGACGACATTTTAACTTTATACTTGATAAAGCATATTTCGTCTCTAAATTTGGTTCTAAGTGTTGAATTATTTCTATATATCACCGAAAAATTAATTAAATTGACTCTAGCTACCATTTATATATTAGAAGACAGAGGTGGAAAAAACTTTCTCTGAGTTTTTTAGTTCATCCATAAGCAAAGCTGGAGGACCATGTTTAGGTAAAAGTTTGGACAGTTCACAATACTAGTATAATTCAAGGTCCTGAGAAGTCTTGCAGTCAAGAATTTGACCAACTCAATATTTATGAAATTATTTTAACCACACAATTTTCCTCTCTAACATCAGTTATGAACCACATTAGGAAAAGGTTGGCCTAGTCATTTAATGTTTTATCTCTAAATAGAGAGTATTTTCTCTTGGTCAGTTCAGGGAATTTCATGACAGAATATTGACTCTTCCAATTTGAATTGGGCCAAATCTCAGAAAGTGTGTCATGCCCTTCCAGGTCTAACTTTCTTCTTTTTTTTTAATTTTTAAATTTTTTTGGTGCCACTTTTGTCCTATATACCTTTAACTCTTGAGTTTCATTCATGGAATTGGGTTGTTTCGCCTTGTGGCCGCAGTGAGAGGTACAGAGTTAAGACTGGGACTAGGAGAAATGTTGAAAAGTCCAGGGGACCTGTTGGCCTTGAGGCAGCAAAGGCGAGGAAGACTGCCTAGAACTGTGGTCCTGGGTGATTCTTCTGCTGAGGAGATGTTGGTGCTAAAGTGGACGATCAGCACGTAGCCCCGTGGCAAAGCGCATTGGTTTTGTTCCTGTTCTGTTTTACCCTGCCTTTCACTCATTCATTTATTCATTCCATGGACGGATAACTAAGCTCCTTTTGTGTCAGTCACTGTGCTAGGAAGGTTCCTAGTGTGCTTGTATGAGATCCTGTCGTGGACTGAAACAGGGATCTACTTCTGGACACATGATTTATACAGCCAGAAATCACATTGCTCGGGGTTCTCTCTACTCATGCGAAATAGTACGATGAATGATTAAATATTGAGAAGGCAGTTTAAGTTCGTAGCACTGCCTATTTAGACATTGTCTCTCCTGGGCATTACCATTGGTAGAGACATAGATGAACTATAGATCACCTCACTGATATCAGAGGAACTGGACAGTAATTCAAAAAATACTTCCTGACCTGTTTTGCGTGGTTTCACTATTTTAATTTTTTTTAACATAATTTGAAATTCCATTTACTTCCTTTCAAATGAAGAAATGGAGTTAATTACTTGCAAATAAGACTCATAACATACCAGTGACTGCAGTGTTAATGTGTTCTGTGGTGTGATAAGTGCACTTGAATAAAGATGAAGTTTTTTCCCACTGGTTCAGAAATTTAGCAGTTAGAGCACCAGTACATTCCATGTGTGCATGCCTGAGCATTTCAATAAAGTAATTTTGTCATAGACAAACTGGCTGGGTTTATGTAGGAGAAAATGTTAAACTTTCCCTTAGCTTTCACATAATTTTCAACAACTGGGTGGTTAAAATATGATTGTTGGTGTCCAGTAAAGGCGTGTGCATATTTTGAATGCTTGTGATGACTGATGGGATCAGTGATCTGGAATTCTAAGAATGGCACTCTCTCTTTCCTCAAAGAATAGATAATACCAATGACCTCTTCCAATGTAGAATTAGGACTTTCAAGAAAATATTTGTATAATTTCGGTCATATAAAAATTATGCTAAATAGTTATTTTATGGGAAACCACTACTATGAAAATGCAGTGTAAGTTTGTGTGTGTGTGTGTGTGTATGTGTGTTGGAATACTATGAACTATAAAGCATTCATCCCACCTTTCATGTAGCGGTTTATTCATAATCACCTGCTCCTAATCTGTTCAGTTTAGATTTAATAAACTTCAAAAGACTCCTTATGAATTCAGTTCCTAGCACTGCATGTTTAATTAGCAGCAATCTATTAAGCAAAAAGGTTTGAGCTTGGTCTGATTAGGAGTCTTTAGAGAAAGGGGAATGAATTAGCCGCAGTAGCAGTTGAGTGATGTACTGGGGTGTGGCCCTCCGTGCCATCCTCTGAGCCGTATGTTTTCTTCTCTTTTTGTCTTTTTCACAAAGTAGATGAGTCAAGGACCACTTCAGAACTGTGCCAAAGCCCATAAATACATTAAATAGCATTGGTCTTGGTTCCCAAACTTAGCTTAAATGTAATTGCATTGGAAACTTCACAGAGGGTGCTGCGTGTCGGTCAGCAGGCCCCTACTAAGTGTCGCCTTGTGTCCGCAGTGAGAGGTGCAGACTCCCACACACTCGCTTACAGGCCTTAAGGGATTATATATGTATGTTATAGCTTAAGAGCAAAAGTGTGTATGTCTACTGATTGTCCTGTTCATATCCAAGGAATAATTTAAGAGTTTCAGGGCTGGCAGGTGGTGGTGTGGTTAAGGCGCAGGACTCCCACATGGCTAACCACGGTTCGAGTCCTGGACCTGGCAGCTTGCTTTTTTACCTTCCTTTCTCTCTCTCTCTCTCTCTCTCTCTCTCTCTCTCTCTCTCTCTCTCTGTCTTTCTCACTGTCACTCTCTGATCAAATAAAAAATAATAATGAAATGGAATAATTATATTTTGAAGAAAAGATTTAGAAATCACTGATATTTCAGCTGAAGAGAATAAGTGAGCCCCCAGCCTAATACAGACCATCCCCACTGCACAAGTACCGCACACGTTTTTCAATGTTTGGTGAATATACACGTTAGATCAGACAGAGGTGCATGTTCGTGGAGGCTAAGAAGCCCGCTGTGTTCATGGAAGCAGCGTGAACACAGTAAAGGTGTTGCTTTTCCATCCACAAATCTGATGGTTTCTGCCTTCATACATTTGTATGTGGGATCCATACATTAAATCACTACGTGGATTACCATTCCTTCTTTTTCTTGGCAACGAGCTCAAAGCAGTCTTTATCAAATTCAGGGCACTACAGACAATAAAGAATGTTTCTGACTTTTACATGGCCGATAAAGAACAAGGTGGTAATACATGCAATGAAGGAAAAGCATGGTTAAAGGACAAACAGCATTGCTGGATAGGGAGGTCAAATAAGGCCTCATCCCACTCTAAGCAGGGGCTTCAGGTAAAACCTGGATGGATAGATGGATGGGTGGGTGGGTGGATGGAGAAACAGCGAGAATAGCTGAGAAGCCTTCCAGGAGAGAACACAGCAAATGCAGAGGCCCTCAGATGAGAGCATGTGCTCCGATTGAGGAGCTAGGAGGCTGCCATTGTGACTCGAGGGGATAAGTTGTACAGACAATAGTGTGTTCTAATGCTGCCAGCCTGCTTCAAAGCAGAGAAAAGCTGTTCATTTCTCTGGAAGCTTCTCTAGCAAAATAACATTTCACTCTATAAAACAAAGAGCAATGCCAATAGGTGAATGAATATAAATATGATAGGTTGCTCCTTTATTAATACAGACATGGGAAAGTCTGAGGAGTGAGGATGGAGAGAGTTGCTAAAGGTTACTGCAGTTTCTTATGTCAAGCCAGGCAGTCAGTCACGATTTTGGAAGGTAGGGATGAGGCACAAGTCGGATGCGGGAAAGATCTTGGCATTCTGATAACTGCCTAAAATGTAATGAGAGAGACTCTGGGATCTTCGACTCTCATCAACACAGACAGGCGGAAATTAGTGTCTGTGCAGACTGGCAGAGGCAGCAGGCTCCTCATTCATGGGCCAGAATTCAGCTCAGAGTTTCAGGGACTGGAGAAAGCTTGAGCTATCGCCCTGCTGCAGACCAAGGCAGTGTCGTGGGGCTTGGATGCAGAGCTAGGCAGACTTAATGAAAGCCAGACGAGGTCTGGCTTCAGGGAAAAATTGTCACAGATTTTTGGAAAATGTATTAAAGGAAGGAAATGCAGACTGTAGAGGAAGTGTTGACTGTTAATGATGTGGAGAAAGATGTGTGTGGTTCATCCCCTTGTTTACAGATCACCCTAAGTAATTCATGGTTTGTGAGATGGCCAGCTGGTTGCAATGCTTGAGGAAGAGGAGTTTGAGAAAGCGATGAAGTGGCAAGTGCACTTGGTTTGGAGAAGTGTAGAAGTTTAGTTCAGGAAAGAACATTTGTGCGTGACTGGGACCATGCGTACTGGACGCTTGCTTCTGAAATAGAAAAGGCATGGATCAAACCTTAGAACTCAACCCTTGGTCTACCCACAAAGGCTGCAGAGAACTGCTGGTGTTTCACAATGACTTCAGTCAGTGGTACAAAACTGGCATGTTATGGAGTTGAGGTACAGCTAATTCATGTGTAATATAGCCCGAAAAGGTCCGAAGAGGAGCAAGTAAAGCAACCTGATTAGTCTCTCAGCTCCAGCACTGTTGACATTTTGGAATAGATAATTCATTGTCCCATGCCTTTTCCAGTATTTCACAGTATCCCTGGTCTCTACCCACTAGCTGCCAGTAGCACTCTGTCCCTCCAAGTTGTGACAAACATAAATGTCTCCAGACCACTGGCAAATGTCTCCTTCATATAGATGGATGGGTGGGTGGGTGGATGGAGAAACAGCGAGAATAGCTGAGAAGCCTTCCAGGAGAGAACACAGCAAATGCAGAGGCCCTCAGATGAGAGCATGTGCTCCGATTGAGGAGCTAGGAGGCTGCCATTGTGACTCGAGGGGATAAGTTGTACAGACAATAGTGTGTTCTAATGCTGCCAGCCTGCTTCAAAGCAGAGAAAAGCTGTTCATTTCTCTGGAAGCTTCTCTAGCAAAATAACATTTCACTCTATAAAACAAAGAGCAATGCCAATAGGTGAATGAATATAAATATGATAGGTTGCTCCTTTATTAATACAGACATGGGAAAGTCTGAGGAGTGAGGATGGAGAGAGTTGCTAAAGGTTACTGCAGTTTCTTATGTCAAGCCAGGCAGTCAGTCACGATTTTGGAAGGTAGGGATGAGGCACAAGTCGGATGCAGGAAAGATCTTGGCATTCTGATAACTGCCTAAAATGTAATGAGAGAGACTCTGGGATCTTCGACTCTCATCAACACAGACAGGCGGAAATTAGTGTCTGTGCAGCCTGGCAGAGGCAGCAGGCTCCTCATTCATGGGCCAGAATTCAGCTCAGAGTTTCAGGGACTGGAGAAAGCTTGAGCTATCGCCCTGCTGCAGACCAAGGCAGTGTCGTGGGGCTTGGATGCAGAGCTAGGCAGACTTAATGAAAGCCAGACGAGGTCTGGCTTCAGGGAAAAATTGTCACAGATTTTTGGAAAATGTATTAAAGGAAGGAAATGCAGACTGTAGAGGAAGTGTTGACTGTTAATGATGTGGAGAAAGATGTGTGTGGTTCATCCCCTTGTTTACAGATCACCCTAAGTAATTCATGGTTTGTGAGATGGCCAGCTGGTTGCAATGCTTGAGGAAGAGGAGTTTGAGAAAGCGATGAAGTGGCAAGTGCACTTGGTTTGGAGAAGTGTAGAAGTTTAGTTCAGGAAAGAACATTTGTGCGTGACTGGGACCATGCGTACTGGACGCTTGCTTCTGAAATAGAAAAGGCATGGATCAAACCTTAGAACTCAACCCTTGGTCTACCCACAAAGGCTGCAGAGAACTGCTGGTGTTTCACAATGACTTCAATCAGTGGTACAAAACTGGCATGTTATGGAGTTGAGGTACAGCTAATTCATGTGTAATATAGCCCGAAAAGGTCCGAAGAGGAGCAAGTAAAGCAACCTGATTAGTCTCTCAGCTCCAGCACTGTTGACATTTTGGAATAGATAATTCATTGTCCCATGCCTTTTCCAGTATTTCACAGTATCCCTGGTCTCTACCCACTAGCTGCCAGTAGCACTCTGTCCCTCCAAGTTGTGACAAACATAAATGTCTCCAGACCACTGGCAAATGTCTCCTTCATATCACATTGTCACTGTTGAGAACCACGGACCTAGAGAAGAGCAGACTTGAAAGTAATGAAGACAATGTTGTTGAAATCTTCAAAACCTATAAAGCAGGATGGTTATACAAACGTATTCGTCAGTTCCCTGAGTATTTAAAATAAGGGACTACTCTTTTAAAGCTTAATGCGAATGTTCCTAGTGAATGTAAATGTTTCTTTTTGTAATAAATAGGGATCTTTGGAATTTCCAAGTGATAAATGCTGAAAATATAAGCACCTTCTTTAGAAGGATTTGAAGGACTCTTGGAAAATGATTAACTCCTCTGCTTTTTAAAAGGATAACCATATCCTTCTGTAACATAGTCCCTGTTGAGCCAACAGAGAGTGAGCTTTGGCCTTAGGTAGAGTGTCATTTTTAGGTTTCTTGTTTTTTGTAATTTATGGACAGAATTCTGAAGAGTAGCCTTGTTTTAGGTGAATAAAAAGAAATAATTGGAAGAGTCCTTTCACATGTTTATGTCCCCTGAAATTCTGCTTATTTTCCGAATTTGGTTTTTAATGAGAACCTTATTTTTTTTTCTTCAGTTGCTCCTTCGATTGCTCCTTGTGTTTTTCCTTAACATGTATGTTTTTCTCCCCTTCCAGGAAATATTGGAAATTCGTTTACAATCGATCCCATCTTGGGCTCCATAAAAACTGCCAAAGAATTAGATCGAAGTAACCAAGTGGAGTATGACTTAATGGTAAAAGCTACAGATAAAGGGAATCCACCAATGAGTGAAATAACTTCCGTACACATCTTTGTCACTGTGGCCGACAACGCCGCCCCTAAGTTTACCTCCAGAGAGTATTCTGTGGAAATCAGCGAAGCCATCAGCATTGGGAGTTTCGTCGGAATGGTTACAGCCCACAGTCAGTCATCAGTGGTATATGAAATAAAAGACGGAAACATAGCCGATGCCTTTGATATTAATCCACATTCTGGAAGTATCTTCACTCAGAAAGCTCTGGATTTTGAAACTTTGCCCGTCTATACATTGACAATACAAGGAACTAACATGGCTGGTTTGTCCACCAATACAACCCTTCTGGTGCACCTACAGGATGAGAATGACAACCAGCCCGTTTTTATGCAGACAGAGTATACAGGACTCATTAGTGAATCAGCTTCAATCAACAGTGTGGTCCTGACCGATAGGAATGTCCCACTAGTGATCCGAGCAACTGATGCTGATAAGGAATCCAACGCTTTGCTTGTTTACCACATCGTTGAACCATCTGGACGCAAATATTTTGCTATCGACCCCAGCACTGGTGCAGTTCGTGCAGTTCTACGTCTGGACTATGAGGAAACAAGTACTTTTCACTTTACTGTACAAGTGCATGACATGGGAGTCCCACGTTTATTTGCGGAGTATGCAGCTAATGTGACTATCCACGTCATTGACATTAACGACTGTCCCCCTGTGTTCTCCAGATCACTGTATGAAGCGTCTCTTTTGTTGCCGACATACAAAGGAGTCAGAGTCCTCACAGTAAATGCTACAGATGCTGATTCGAACACCTCCTCTCAGTTAATGTACTCCATCACTGAAGGCAACATCGGGGAGAAGTTCTCGATGGACTACAAGACCGGCACGATAACTGTACAAAACACAACTCAGTTAAGGAGCCGCTATGAGTTAGCCATCAGAGCTTCGGATGGCAGATTTGCCAGCTTTACCTCCGTGAAAATTAATGTGAAAGAAAGCAAAGAAAGTCAACTGAAGTTTACCCAAGATTTCTACTCTGCGGTAGTGAAAGAGAATTCCACCGAAGCCAAAACATTGGCTGTCATTACTGCTATTGGGAATCCCATCAATGAGCCCTTGTTTTATCACATCCTCAATCCAGATCGCAGATTTAAAATAAGCCGCACGTCAGGAGTACTGTCAACCACTGGTGTGCCATTTGACCGGGAACAGCAGGAGATGTTCGATGTGGTCGTGGAAGTGACTAAAGAGCACACGCCCTCTGTGGTGGCCCACGTGGTTGTGAAAGTCACTGTGGAAGACCAAAACGATAACGCACCAGTGTTCGTTAACCTTCCCTACTACGCTGTTGTCAAAGTGGATACTGAGGTGGGCCATGTCATTCGCTCTGTCACTGCTGTCGACAGAGATAGTGGCAGAAATGGGGAAGTACATTACTACCTTAAGGAACATCACGAGCACTTTCAAATTGGACCTGCTGGTGAAATTTCACTCATAAAGCAATTCGAACTCGACACCTTAAATAAAGAATATCTTGTCACAGTGGTTGCAAAAGACGGAGGAAACCCAGCCTTTTCAGCTGAAGTTATAGTTCCAGTCACTGTTATGAATAAAGCCATGCCGGTGTTTGAAAAACCTTTCTACAGTGCAGAGATTCCAGAGAACATCCAGATACACAGCCCAGTGGTCCATGTCCAGGCCAACAGTCCAGAAGGACTAAAAGTATTCTACAGCATCACAGATGGAGACCCCTTCAGCCAGTTTACTATTAACTTTAATACTGGAGTTATAAATGTCATTGCTCCTCTGGACTTTGAGGCCCACCCAGCCTACAAACTGAGCATTCGAGCAACCGACTCTCTGACCGGTGCCCATGCCGATGTGTTTGTTGATATCATAGTGGAAGACATCAATGATAACGCTCCCGTGTTTGTTCAACAGTCTTACGCTGCCACGCTGTCGGAGGCATCTGTGATCGGAACATCTGTCATTCAAGTGAGAGCAACTGATTCCGATTCAGAACCCAACAGAGGGATTTCATACCAGATGTTTGGGAATCATAGTAAAAGCCAAGACTATTTTCACATAGATAGCAGTACTGGTCTCATCTCACTGGTCAGAACTTTGGATTACGAACAGTTCCAGCAGCACAGGATTTCTGTAAGGGCTGTCGATGGTGGCATGCCGCCGCTGAGCAGTGATGTCATCATCACGGTGGATGTCACGGACCTCAATGATAACCCGCCACTCTTTGACCAACAGATTTATGAAGCCAGAATTAGTGAGCATGCCCCTCATGGTCATTTTGTGACGTGTGTAAAAGCCTGTGATGCAGATAGTTCAGACGTGGATAAGTTGGAATACTCCATTCTGTCTGGCAATGATCATAAAAACTTCGTCATTGACAGTGAAACGGGGATCATCACGCTCTCAAACCTGCGCCGGCACACCCTGAAGCCATTTTACAGTCTGAACGTTTCCGTGTCCGATGGCGTCTTTAGAAGTTCTGCTCAGGTTCACATCACTGTAATTGGAGGCAACTTGCACAGCCCTGTTTTTCTTCAGAACGAATATGAAGTGGAACTAGCTGAAAATGCTCCTTTACACACCCTGGTGATTGAGGTTAAAGCAACCGATGGGGATTCGGGTATTTACGGCCGCCTTACTTACCGTATTGTAAATGACTTTGCCAAAGACAGGTTTTATACTAATGAGAGAGGACAGATATTTACTTCGGAAAAACTTGACCGAGAAACTCCAGCAGAAAAAGTCATCGCAGTTCGTTTAATGGCTAAGGATGCCGGAGGAAGAGTTGCTTTCTGCACTGTGAATGTCATCCTCACAGACGACAATGATAATGCCCCTCAGTTCCGAGCCACCAAGTATGAAGTGAACATTGGAGCCAGTGCTGCCAAAGGAACGTCTGTTGTCAAAGTTCTCGCAAGTGACACTGATGAGGGATCCAATGCTGATGTCACCTATGCCATTGAAGCAGATTCCGAGAGTGTTAAAGAGAACTTGGAAATCAACAAACTGTCTGGCGTAATTACGACAAAGGAAAGCTTAATTGGCTTAGAAAATGAGTTCTTTACCTTCTTTGTGAGAGCTGTGGATAATGGGTCTCCACCCAAAGAGTCTGTTGTTCCCGTCTATGTTAAAATACTTCCACCAGAAATGCAGCTTCCAAGATTTTCAGAACCATTTTATACCTATACAGTTTCAGAAGACATGCCTATTGGAACAGAAATAGATCTCATCCGGGCGGAACACACAGGGACTGTTCTTTACAGCCTAGTCAAAGGCAATACTGCTGAAAGTAATAGGGATGAGTTTTTTGTGATCGACAGGCAGAGTGGCAGACTGAAACTGGAGAAGAGGCTTGATCACGAGACAACGAAGTGGTATCAGTTTTCCATCCTGGCCAGGTGTACTAGGGATGACTATGAGGTGGTAGCTTCTGTAGAGGTTAGTATCCAGGTGAAAGATGCAAATGATAACAGCCCCCTCTTGGAGTCCAATCCATATGAGGCATTTATTGTTGAAAACCTGCCAGCGGGAAGCAGAGTCATCCAGATCAGGGCATCTGATCTAGATTCAGGAACCAATGGCCAAGTCATGTATAGCCTAGATCAGTCGCAGAGTGTAGACGTCATCGAATCATTTGCCATCAACATGGAAACTGGTTGGATTACAACCCTAAAGGAACTTGACCATGAAAAGAGAGACAGTTACCAGATCAAAGTGGTTGCATCAGATCATGGTGAAAAGGTTCAGCTGTCCTCCACAGCCATTGTGGATGTCACTGTCACTGACGTCAACGATAGTCCACCTCGATTCACGGCAGAGATTTACAAGGGGACCGTGAGTGAAGATGACCCACCGGGAGGTGTGATTGCCATCTTGAGTACTACGGATGCTGACTCCGAAGAGATTAACAGACAAGTGACATATTTCATAACTGGTAAAAAAATTTTCAAATTTAATGGTTTAATTTAAAGTTAAATTGTATTAGAATTAAAATTTTGAGATTGGTGTGGTATGGAAATTAGGAGTTAAATAGACGATTTTAGTTAAGCGCATCTAAAGTAAGTAGAAATAGCATGTTAAGCTGTATCTTCAGTTCTTTAGCTAAGCAAAGCTGACAGTTGTTTCAGTAGCATTTTTTAATTTTATGATTCATTCTATTGAACTTAATACTTAATGTGTATTATAATTCAAAGTAAATTATTGTAGGCCCATTGTAGGCTAAACTATTATTTAGTTGTCTTTGTGGTTTATTTACTTATTCTGTGTTTAGATATACATTTCAGTGCTTTGTGTTTTATTTTGGTAAGTAAGAAAGTGATTATACACCAAATTTTAATTATTTAAAAAATCTTTTAGTACGTTTAAACACTGTTATTATATAATATGTAATAAATAATATTACATACTTTTGTACAGTGTATTTTTCTTGTTACTTTTTTACTCCTGTTACTTACTGTTGTCCTATTTCAGCAAATTTGATTGTCATCTTTCAACATTGATTTAATAGGAGGAGATGCCTTAGGACAATTTGCCATTGAAAATGTACAGAATGAATGGAAGGTTTATGTGAAGAAACCCCTGGATAGGGAAAAAAGGGACAATTACCTTCTGAGTATAACAGCAACTGATGGGACTTTCTCATCAAAAGCTATAGTTGAAGTGAAAGTCCTTGATGCAAATGACAACAGTCCAGTTTGTGAAAAGGTAGGCTACTCTTTCTTTAATTTTATATATTATGAATTAAATGTTTTAATTATTTGAATAGGACTGTCACATGGTGCTGTGGGGGAATTCAGATGTGTTTTCCATTCTCATCCCTTACTGGTTAAGCTGAAGGGAAAGCTGAATGGGTAAGTCTTGGAAAATCTTCAGAACTATTTTGGGGGAGGCTAAATAGGTCAAGAACCTCCTTCTAAAAAACTGTAGGTTGTGGACAGGAGTACAGTTGTGACTAACTCTAAAAATGCTCCGTAAACTTCCCATGAAGGGATTCTCTTAGTTTGGGGGATAAGGTTATTGGGGAGGAAATGTCCGGCATTGCAGTTCTTCCCACAAAGCTCTGTCTTGCTTAAGGGACCTTTCTGGGGGCACTTGCTCTCTCTCACACTAAAGAAGCTAAGAGGTTAGTGATGCTTTAGTGAGATAAAACACGTAGCCCAAAGACGAGCCGTTCCCCTCCGAGGTTAAGTGAGGGCGGTGGGTCTCCTGGAGGAGTAGTCCATGGAGCTGGAGGACGAGGAAAAGCTGTTCAGGGACTGTGCGTTGCCTCAGCCTTTGAGAAGTGGTGACTGGGGAATCAAGTAGAAATGGGAAAGGCAGCGGAGTGTGTGGAGTGAGGACAGGGGTGGGAATAGTAACTTGGTCTGCCAGCATGGGCCGTCTGCGGTCAGTGTCATAAGAAAGGATTTGAAGGCAAGGTGTGGGGGAGGTTACAGTCTACTCTAGGGGCATGTGCTCTCTCAAGAGGCAGAGAGAGAGGGGGGCAAGTGAGAAATCACCCCCTCAGGGGAAATGGCCATGCTGCAATCCCTTCTACTCCATTTTCCTCTCAGGATTTTGGGTGCATACACACACCCTCCTTTTGTGTTTTTCAAGCCATTGTGGTCCAGGACTCGAAATGTGCTGACAGCCATGTGGGATTCAGCCACTTTAACCTCCACCTCACCTTCTGGCCCTATAGACAACCCTGAAAGGTCACCCCAAGGAATTTGAACTCTACATGGGGACTCCAAATACTTACATGTCTTTAAGATACAAGATGACTTGAACCAGGAGTCCTTAAAGACCTTCCGTTTGGTAGTACTGTGTCATTGTTTAGGAGTGAAGTGAGAGGTACGAGTATAGGCAGGGGTGACAGAGGAGGTTCAGGACCCAGACCCTGTAGAAGAAACACGCGTAGCATTTCGTCCCTGTCCTGCTGTGACCGCATGGCAAGCACGTTGAGTCAAGGCCCACTCCTGTGTTTCCTACCGATGCTTGGGAGGGGGACCAAGGCAGTGACACAGAGGTGTCTGGAGCAGGGATTGGTATGAGGAGAAGTAGGTTGAGTTCCATTTCAGATTTGTTAAATTTAAGGCAATGGGACATCCTCTTGAATGTGTTTTTAGGCGTTTAGATATGGCAAGATTAAAGAGTGTGTGTTACTGAAGAAGAGTTTGCAGTAAAGAGAGTAACGGAAGGAAGAAGAGAGTGACAGGTTTAGAAAAAACTAGGTTGACAGGAAAGTGGTTTTGAAGAGTGGCAGAGGAGAGGAGTTGGGGGTTGCAGTAGACTCAGTAAGAATAGCATTTACCGTAGCTGTGGGGAGAAGCATAGTTACTCTCAGAATTGGGTACTTCTGAGGGATGGGAGTTCATTTCAGTCCGTATTTGTATTTTTTGGTGACGGTATCTTACAGGGATCTGTGTGTCTGTGTGTCTATCTTCTTAGAGAAACTTAAATGTGTGTTTGTGGGGGTGTTTAGCACTTTCATATTATTTTGATATAATACCATATCATTTTTGAGAATAATAAAATTAGAACACTAGATAATTTTAATTTAGTGTTGCAGAACATCCTGTTTTGTGAGTCATAACATGTAATTCACCTATAATTGAGTTTGTATTATGAAGATAAATTTAACAAAATCTTAATCTGTTTCTCTTATGTTTTTATGTATGTCATAGATTCCTAAATAATTGGAAATGGCAACAGTAGTTCGTTATGTTTGAATGTTAGGGTAAATTTGAAGAGAAAGACAATTGAGCAGGGTAAGAGAGGACCGTGAGCCTCGTCTGTTCCCCCGTGGCCTTGAAAGATCTTTGTTTTCTTCCATAACAGAAGATTGCTTCTGTCCCAACTGCAATTACTCAGTTTTGTTTTAGAAATAGTTGCAAATAATAAATTCTTATGTGTGGAAATAAGTATAAGATGGAGGTATGGAAAGATTCTTTCAAGGATGTTCGAGTCTGTCTCTGTCACTTTCCATTTTTTCTCTGTACTTGATACAAAAAATTTTAAAAGAAGCTTCAAAATGACTCAGTATTGTGTAGGCTAAGCATCAGATCAGACTCAGGGCTCTAGAGGTGGTCACTGTGTGGCATGGCACATTTGTGTTTACATATGGTTCATAAGAAAATTAGTTTTAAAAGTTTTTTGGATTTTAGCATTTCTCCCTGTTTTCTATGACCAAGGTTAAATGATTTCTTTTCTCCTGTTCTCTTGAGAGTTGTTCTGACTTGTAATGCTTTTATGCTAACAGTGTTGTTTGAAATCTTTGTAGACTTTGTATGCAGACACCATTCCAGAAGATGCCCCTCCTGGGAAATTGATCATGCAGGTCTCGGCGACAGATGCAGATATCCGTTCCAATGCTGAAATTACGTACACATTATATGGTTCAGGTGCAGAAAAATTCAAACTAAATCCAGACACAGGTAATGATGAGGTGTGGGACAAAACTAAGTGTGTATTCCAATACGGTCATGTGTGTGGGAGATTTTTAGATCACACAAAAATTTGAAATGACCTTTTGACCTTTTCAGATTTAGTGCTATGAAATTGATTCTTTTGGAAATCTAAACAACCATGTAGTGTGTAAAATTTGGTGTGAGATTAAAAACAAATAAGGGGCCAGCGGATGGCATAGTGGTTAAAGTGCTGGACTCTGATGTGATTGACTGTGGTTTGAGTCCTGGACCTGATGTATTGAAAATCAAGCTGGACACTGTGTGTGCCCAAAATCCTGAGAGGAGAATGGAGGAGAAGGGATCGTGGCATGGCCATCCCCTGGGGCGCAATTTCTCGCTTTTTCCCTCTCTGTCTCTGTTTTGCTGGCAAATGCACATGCCCTATGATGAAAGTCTCAGGAATACCTCCTCGAACCAAGGATTTAAGGTCATTCTTACGTCTCAACTTTAGCACTCTTATAACGAAAATGGTTTATAGTATTTTATTCATCTTTAAATAGAGATGTTTTCCTCTTGTATTAATCATTTGTACTTTGTTAAAATTGGGATCACGTAACAGTTTTGCATCAATCTTCGTGTTTTCTTTTGAATTAGTAAAGAACTAATTCAAAATATGAATCTTAATTTTTGAGTCAGTTAAATTTTTAAAAAAAATTTTGGTTAAGTAGGTATGTATTTTACTCTTTCAACACTATATACAATAATGTTAAAACCAACACCTCAGCCTCACATCTTTATGATGTGAGGAACTAGGAGCCCCCGGCAGTGTGGAACCCTGAGATTCACTGTGGTCATGCAGCTGTTGAGTCTGTCACTGACAAAACTGTTCTCTAAAGGAAGGCCGTTAAGGAATAAGATACATAGTCGTAGCACACATTTTGAATTTCAAGCAAGTCCATGTATTTCCCTTTGTTTTTAGGTGAACTGAAAACACTCGCTCCTCTTGACCGTGAGGAACAAGCCATTTATAACCTCGTAGTCAAGGCCACGGATGGAGGTGGAAGATTCTGTCAAGCTAATATCGTGCTCACGTTAGAAGATGTGAATGATAATGCCCCTGAGTTCTCTGCTGATCCTTACACCATCACTGTGTTTGAAAACACGGAGCCAGGAACCCTGTTGACAAGGGTGCAGGCCACAGACGCAGATGCAGGTACCTCTGGGAGATGCTCTGACCTTCACAGCGTGCCCTGAACTCTTAGCCTCTGTTTCAAAACTTACCTTACTGCTTGCATGTTGAGTGGTGGGTTGTGGAGTAAAATCTTTAGAACCGTTCATTCACTTTGAATGTTTATTTGAAGTACTAAAAGTACATCTCGTGAACCTAATTTCTGTGAAGTGTGTGGTGTCACTAAAAGTCTGGTCAGTGACTATATTAACTTATCTTTATATCCCGTTGAATTAATGAGTGAAATGTCATTTTGTGAACAAATTGTTAGCAACACAAGAAATTTTAGTATTTTAGTATCACAAGGACATTATAAAATCCCGTGGTGTATTATGGTAGTTTTATAAATCTTTGACAGTTTTTTAAACTGTCAAAATCCAACTACTGGATATGTAGCCATAGCATTTTGACAACAGGAAATAAAAATAACCTCTTCAATTTTTATTAATATTGAAGAATTAAAGAACAACAAAAATGTTATTTTTCAAGTAACTCTTTGTCACTGAAGCTAATAGATTTCACTTTCAGAGGTCTGCTGGGTCCTATTACCATAAGTGCCTATGTAAAATAGTCTAAAAAGCCAGATAGCTATGAAGTTGTATTTGTTTTAATTCTGGAAATGGTTCACAAAAAAACATTTATTTTTCAAGATCACAGTCCTAAGAATTGTAGAAGTGTGTATATTAGCATTTCCCTTTGAAAATGCTGCATAGTTTTTTCAGAATAGTAACTTAAGTTTAAATGTCTTGATATAAAACCACGTGACATGATTTTATGTCTCAACAGGCTTGAATCGAAAGATTTCCTACTCACTGATCAACTCTGCTGAGGGGCAGTTCTCCATTAATGAATTGTCTGGGATTATCCAGTTAGAAAAGCCTTTGGATAGAGAACTGCAGGCAGTGTATACCCTGACTTTGAAAGCCGTGGATCAAGGTTTGCCAAGGAGGTTGACAGCTACTAGCGTTGTGGTTGTATCCGTTCTGGATATAAATGACAACCCGCCAGTGTTCGAGTACCGTGAATATGGTGCCACAGTGTCCGAGGACATTCTTATTGGGACAGAAGTTCTTCAAGTGTACGCAGCAAGTCGGGATATCGAAGCAAATGCAGACATCACCTACTCGATCATCAGTGGAAACGAGCATGGAAAATTCAGCATAGATTCTAAAACAGGTAACTTACGGGGTGAGTGAGTGGAAGCCTTTATCCCACCAAAAAGGCTGGATGTGCCTGGCGCTTTACCTTGTACAGAGTCACAGACCGCACGTTGTTAGTAGTGCTTTCAAAAGAGAAAACTGAAGTCTTCTGTTGTTATTGTTTCAAGTAGGATTGAAAGTGGTCCAGGAGATGTCACACGATTGCTCTACTTTATATATTTCTGGCACAGTGATGATAAACTACATTACCAGATTAAGTTAAGACTAAAAGAATCCCATTCTCGTAGGTTAGTAACAGTAAGTTGTAGCAGGTTATAAAGGTAAGAATGGCTGACAGTAGAGGACCTGCATAAGGAACTGCTTTTATCCCCCTCATTAAACTCATGGGAAGGAGCTTCTCTAAACAGTAGTTTCAACCACTTTGGTCTTCATTTCTAGAGTGGGCATCTGGTTATTCATTAAGTTGACATCTTTATTATGCTGGGTATATATAACATTTGAAGTACTTTAAATCACAGTTATTAAAAAGAATGCCAACAAGGTTGGAAGTCATAGGACCTACTGGTTCTTGCTTTATAAATGCTCACGTAGTCCTGTTAAGCTGTGGCCTAAAAGAGCTGTAAGTCTTAACATCTGTTGCAACAAGTTGCTTCATTCAGATTGTATATATTTGATTATTCCAGATGAAGAATAGAACGTGATGAAGTTATTTTAAAATGCGTTTTTTAATACATATCATAAAATTGTTATATTTAGGGCTCTTTTATCTCATACTTTAAAATAGCACGAACTATAATAAAGTGAAAAGGAAAAAGGTGAAAGGAACTGTTAAATAAGAAAAGGAACTTTTTTTTTTGGTGGAGAGGTTTTTGCTACAGGGTGTGTGCGCTCGCCAGAAAGAGAGAGCGAAACAGAAAGAGAGAGAGAAACAGAAAGCGAGAAATCACCCCCCCAGGGGGCTGGCCACACTGCAGTCCCTTCTCCTCCATTCTCCTCAGGATCTTGGACATGCCATGCACACACGCCTGGCATGAGTTTAAGCCACCAGGTCCAGGACTCAAACCACAGTCAACTACATGGGAGTTCAGCAACATAGCCATTATGCTAACTGCTGAAATTTATTTTAAACTTGTTTATATTAAACTGAAATAAAGTATCTGTAGTGAGCTACAGTTTAGAACAGATAGATAATCATTTTAATAGTAAGGATAACTGAAAACAATTAAATATGAAAATTATCAGGGAAATAAGATAAAAAAATAAGGACCCAAGAATGGATATACTTATAATTTTTAATGATCAAGTTAAGAAAAAGACATAAATGAGGTAAGTAAACTTTTGAAGTAAAAAACATTTGTTTTAAAATGTTGCGTACTTCAGTCGTGGTAGGAAAAAATGGTGGTATTAGTAAGTATTGGACGTACTTCTTTATTTTTTGTAGGGTCCATATTTATTATTGAGAGCCTGGATTATGAAAGCTCTCACGAGTATTACTTGACTGTAGAAGCCACCGACGGAGGTACACCTTCCTTAAGTGATGTTGCAACCGTGAGCATTAACGTGACAGACATCAATGACAACACCCCAGTGTTCAGCCAGGACACCTTCGTGGTCAGTGAGGATGCGGTTCTTGAGCAGTCTGTCATCACGGTGTGTATTTCACGCGACAGTTTTCTTCTGGATCCTTCCAACAGTTTCTAAAATCAGTGTATATTTGTGGAATGGCCTTATTTGAGAATATTTTGAATATATAAAAATGTCTTGTTAGGCCCATCAATTACTGACTTTATTATACATCATTGCTTTAAAACAGCTCGCTTTTAATACCAGAAATGTAAAAAACTTCCATCCTTCCTTAGCGGTCTCATAAACAGTGTGGTATTCTCTAGGTTATGGCTGATGATGCTGATGGACCTTCAAACAGCCACATCCACTATTCCATCACAGATGGCAATCAAGGAAGTCCTTTTACAATTGACCCTGTCAAGGGAGAAGTGAAAGTGACCAAACTTCTGGACCGGGAAACAGTAAGTGGGAAAGTTGGGTACATATTGCTTACAGATCAGTAAACAGAAGTGCTTTCTGTGCATATCTGCTGGGTGTGAAGTGAAGTACCAAAAGGAGAGACCCGGCCTTTTCAAGAAGTGACAAGCACGATACAAAAACTCGGGACCAGCAGTTGGCATAATGGCTATGTCGCTGGACTCCCATGTAGTCGACCGTGGTTCGAGTCCTGGACCCAGTGGCCTAAACACACCGGGCGTGTGTGTGTGCGTGCCCAAGATCCTGAGAGGAGAATAGAGGAGAGGGGATTGTGGCGTGGCCATCTGCCCTGGGGGGTGATTTCTTGCTTTCTGTCTCTTGGTCTTTCTGGTGAGCACACGTGCCCTATAGCTCCCTACCCCGGGAAAAATAAAATAAAAAGATACAAAAACTCTAAAAGCATTTACAATGTGAAAATCCCAAGAATTTGTTTGTTGCCAATAGGAAGTTCACATAATAAAAGATTATATTTGGTAAGAAATTACTGTGGCTCCATAGAGTTAGAAGCTGAGTTTTAATAAGAGCAATGGCTTGGAAAACCATAGCAGGTGAGAGAATGGAATTCCCTGCTAAGAACCGCATGCACAAAGGCGAGAGGACAGAAGCCAAGCAGTCGAAGGGAGCACCGTGTGGTTCTATTGGAGAAGTCATACAGAGAAGCAGAAGATAGAAGGGAACAAATCTTGGGTCCTCAGAAAACCAGGACCAGAGGTTCAGAGCTGATGCACAGGCAGTAGGGAAGCTCTGAATCTGTGGGAGTTGAGGTATGTTACGAGGAGACACCATGGGAGGTTAACCCTGGCGTAAGTCTAAGTGTTCTTTAGAGTAGTGAGAGAGCACAACGGTAGGAAAGCTGTCCACAGTGGAGAAGCAGCAAGGGCCTGATTGGGAAAATAGCAGTGAACATTGAGCAAAATACAAATGGGGCCAGCAGGTGGCGTGGTGGTTAAGGCACTGGATTTCCACATGGCCTACTGCAGTTTGAGTCCTGGACCCAGCCGGTTGGAAATCACAAGTGAATAGACAAATGAAGCAACTTTGCAAAGGAAACATGAGAGTCCGCAAAACTTAGACAGCGGCGGCGTCAGACGTGACTCGTTTTTTGCTGCTGCTCTTTTGTTTTTTTCCGTCTTGCTGACTGAGGCATTGGAGAGTCATGAGATAGCAACCAGTAGGGACCAGGGGACATTGATGAATGTGGCTTTGGGTATACTGGTGTTAAGAGGAAAATGGCACATTCACGTAGAATTCTTCAGCCAGTACATGGAGATTTTAGTCACTCGTTGAGACTTGAAAGCTGGAAATGGAGATGCGGTAGATGGGGATGGTCAGAGAAGTGACCTGAAGGATTGAGGTAAATGTCAACAGGTGAGCAGAGGCAAGCCAGACTGAGCATCCGCTTACCCACCCACTCCAGCTCAGGCGGGAGGGGTGGCAGAACCTGGATCTGCCCCAGAACGGCAGTGACCTGACCTGGAGGACTGGTACAGGAAGCCGTGGTTTGAGGAATTAGAAGGACATTGGTGATGATAAAGAATGCACTTTCAGGGACCAGCAGTTAGCGTAATGGCTATGTCGCTGAACTCCCACGTAGTTGACTGCGGTTCGCGTCCCGGACCCAGTGGCTTAAACTCAGGCCGGCGCGTGTGCGTGCGTGCCCAAGATCCCGAGAGGAGAATGGAGGAGAAGGGATTGCGACGTGGCCATCCCCCCTGGGGGGTGATTTCTCGCTTTCTTTCTCTCTGTCTCTCTCTCTCTCTGTCTGGCGAGCGCACGTGCCCTGTAGCGAAAACCTCTCCAAAAAAAAAAAAGAATGCACTTTCGGAAAAGTAACAGGCATGTCGAAGATTAGAGGAATTTGGGGAAATAGCGATGAAATATCAAAGTACCAGTTCTTGCATTTCTCTTCTTACTTGCAATTTTTGAGTAGAGACTTTCCGTTTTGCCCAGGATTACTATACTGCTAACAGAATGAAATGCAGTGATTTTCACAAAGAGCCCAGATCCTTTAATATACACGCCTATCTGTGGTGAGATGCAGAGAAGCTAACGCTGTTTCCCAAGCTAATTGGCCTTCAGAACACTTTTATGTTATAGCACCATGGAGGACTAATGTTCTTCAGAAGGTATCCTGGGCTTTACCCAGCTTTCTGGCATCTTCCATTAATCCTTGTAGGTAAATCCTGAAATAGATCTATCTCACTTCAGTTTTTTGTTTTTTTTTTTTTAGTTAATTTATATCTCCCATAGCGAGGCAGAGGAAGACTAAGAGATGCACCTCAATTAGGGTACTGATGCTGCAATCCAGCTCCGGATGATGGGCATGTGGGCAGGTGCATGGCCAGGGGATGAGGGCGGTCCCTTCCCACATGAGTCAGCCTTGCAGAGCATGGTATTTACTGCTATACCTCCACTGGCCACACGCCTTAATGTCTCGTTGTGGGAGGTCACAGCGACATCATCTTGAGGGATTTAGACAGCTAAGTACAACCTAAGTGTGAGATTGCCCAGAGGTGTTGGAAATGTGTCAGCCCTCGAGGGTGAGGGAGACTGTCTCCATCTGACTGAGAGCAAGACCTTGGCCCTAGGGAAGTTGCATTCCATACTCATATTGTTACTGAAGAGACGATGTTTGAAATATGTCAGCATTGTTTTTCTAATCATCCGTACTACTTTTCTGATGATTTATGTTGCTAGAACTGCAGATTTTTCCCCTTTTTTTTTCTTAACTGCCAGTGGGCATGTGCACTTGCCAGAGAGAGGAAGAAAGCACCCCCTGATGGGGTGTGTTCACACTACAATCCCTTCTCAGTCATTCTCTCCATCCTGTCATGATTTAGGACACACGTGTTACATGGTCTAGGGGTGTCTTTCAAGCTGCTGGGGGCCAGAATTAATATTGCGGTTGGCCATGTGGGATCAGGCTCCAGCTATAGAGCTGAACGGAGAACAACAAGTTTTTAAAGATAAAAAACTCTTTAACAAAATGAATACATTTTTGAGAGGCATAAAAGAATCTAATCATTATCGTAACTTTCTGTGTTGGGAAGAGACACATTACGTGCAGCGCACTCATTTGTAGGTTAAGGAAGCGCCGTGAAGGGTACAGCAGACAAGGACAGGCGATGGGCCTCTGCGCTTCCAAATTGTCAGGACACTTCTGATTTTTTTGGAGAGGTTTTTGCTATAAGACGTGTGCTCGCCAGGATGACAGAGAGACAGAGAGAGATAGAAAGCGAGAAATCACCTGCCGGGGGGATGGCCACACCGCAATCCCTTCTCCTCCATTCTCTTCTCGGGATCTTGGGCACGCACATACATGTGCCTGGTGTGAGTTTAAGCCACCGGGTCCGGGACTTGAACTGCTGTCGGCATCATGGGAGTTCAGTGACATAGCCATTACACTAACTGCTGGTCCCAGGACACTTCTGATTTAAACCTTATGTGTTGTCCTCATGAAAATGAACATGCGTATTGTCTTCACCCCCCGGCAGATTTCAGGTTACACACTCACTGTGCAAGCTTCTGATAACGGTAACCCACCCCGCGTCAACACGACCACTGTGAACATCGACGTGTCTGACGTGAACGACAACGCTCCGGTCTTCTCCCAGGGAAACTACAGCGTGATTATCCAGGTGAGCCTGCAGCGCCGAAGGCTCTGGGAATACATTGAAAATAAGCTCCCCCACTGGCCACAAAGTCATTGGGTTGAAATATCTTCCTTTTCCAAAGACTGCTTTTTTGAAAAAGAGGAGGATAAAATTCGAGTTCTCTGTCAATAGTGAAAGATGAGAATCCTCGAGCCGCAACCTCATCTTACGCCCTTGTCTTTGTGCTCTGGTTTCTGAGCTCGCTGCTCTGCAGCCGCAGCAGCTTATTTCCTGATGACACCCTCTGCTGCTGTGGCTTTTCCTTGTATTCCTCCTCGCCCTCCTCACCTCTCCTTTCTTCTCACACACATTTCCTCACACCTCCCTTCACCCCTGCTCTGTTCCCTCCCCCTCCCCACGGCCCCTTCCACCCTCCACCTCTTACCTGTCTTCCTTTCAGTTGGAGCAGAACTGTGTGTTTTCTGTGTATTTTATATTTTAGAAAACTCACGTGTGTCACATACCACATAGAACTGATGTGTTGAGAGGTTCTTGTTTTGTGTTATTTTTAATTTTGTTCAGGAAAACAAGCCCGTGGGTTTCAGTGTGCTGCAGCTAGTGGTAACAGACAAGGATTCTTCTCATAACGGCCCACCCTTCTTCTTTACTATCGTGAGTGGAAATGAGGACAGGTCTTTTGAAATTAACCAGCAAGGAGTCCTCCTAACTTCAGCCGCCATAAAGCAGAAGGTGAAGGACCATTACTTCCTGCATGTGAAGGTATGAAGTCTTCCGTTAGGGTGTTCTTGTGGATTCATAGGGCCGAACTTCTTTCTGGTTATCTTCTTATGTTTGAACAGCTTACAGAAAAAAAAAAGAATTTACAGAATTATAATTTTTTGCCCTGCCATACCTTCATTCTGTTCAGCTGTACTTTGAGGGGCTCATTTGGTTGTTAATCATAGACATTGGTGGAGCTGAATTTCAGTATGAGTTAGTGATAGGGCTATACATAAATCTGTCCATTCCCTTACTATGCTTCTCATGTGAAGAAGTAGGAATCCCTAACCGATGGTAATTTTGTAGAACTTGAACATGTAGACGTGTGTGTGTTTTCTTTCTTTTTTTTTTTTTTTAAAGATTTTTGCAATAGGGCACATGCACTCGTTGGAGAGAGACAGAGAGAGAGAGAAAGTGAAGGTGGGTGGCCACGTTGTAGTCCCTTCTCCTCCATTTTCCTCTCTGGAGTTTGGACACACATCATATGCCCAGTGTGATTTTCAAGCCTCTGGATACGGGATTCATACTGCGGTCGGCCGTGTGGGAGTCCGTTACCTTCACCACTACACCACCATTACACTGTCTTGTAAATGTGTTTTTTATTAAGAGGTTGTAAACAGTGACACAGACAGAGATACGTTTGGTTTTTCTTGTAGGTGGCCGATAATGGAAAGCCTCCGTTGTCTTCTTTGACATATATTGACATCAGGGTTATTGAAGAGAGCATCCATCCTCCTGCGATTTTGCCATTGGAAATTTTTATTACTGCGTTTGGAGAGGAATACTCTGGTGGTGTCATTGGGAAGATTCACGCGACAGACCAGGATGTGTATGACACGCTCACCTACAGTCTAGATCCCCAAATGGACAATCTGTTCTCCGTTTCCAGCACTGGGGGAAAGCTGATCGCACACAAAAAGCTCGACGTCGGGCAGTACCTTCTCAATGTCAGCGTGACAGATGGGAAGTTCACCACGGTGGCGGACATCACAGTGCACATCAGGCAGATAACGCAGGAGATGCTGAACCACACCGTTGCCATCCGCTTTGCCAATCTCACTCCGGAGGAATTTGTGGGAGACTACTGGCGCAACTTCCAGCGAGCCTTACGGAACATCCTGGGTGTGAAGAGGACCGACATACAGGTTCTGAGCTTGCAGCCGGCGGAACCCCCTCCGCATCTCGATGTCTTACTCTTTATAGAGAAATCGGGTAGCGCCCTGCTTTCCACAAAAGCCCTCCTGCACAAGATTAATTCCTCGGTAACCAACATCGAGGACATCATTGGTGTGAGGATACTGGATGTGTTCCAGAAGCTCTGTGCTGGACTGGATTGCCCATGGACGTCCTGTGATGAGAAAGTATCAGTGGATGAAAGTGTCATGTCGACGCATAGCACAGCCAGACTGAGTTTCGTGACTCCTCGCCACCACAGAACAGCTGTGTGTCTCTGTAAAGGTAATGCGTGTGGGTGTGTGGGGAAAGGAGATGAGGATGACTCTTGTGTTAATGCGTCCTTAGATGACTAGACAATAAAGGTCATTCTCTGGAAATTCCTATTCATTAGCTCTCTCCCCTCTCTTCTCTGAATAAAGAGGGGAAGTGCCCACCTGTGCACCATGGATGTGAAGACAGTCTGTGCCCCGATGGGTCTGAATGCATCGCTGACCCCAGAGAGGAGAAGTATACCTGTGTCTGTCCCGGTGGCAAGTTTGCTCAGTGCCCAGGTGAGTTTAATGGTGAAGCCAACTTATAAATCATTTCCAGCGTTTCTTTTCATTTTTTTCTGTGTTAGAGTCAGAAAAGAGAATGACAGTGGTTGCTTCTTTTTCTTTTATAGTAACACACTTCTGAGTTTGTAGCTTGGCGTTCTTCCTTCTTTTTATCAGTGCTAATATGCATGTGTAGGTCTATATTAGAGGTGTTTCTTTTTTCTCTCTCATTTGTTTTAAAACAAAACAAGGGGGCCAGTAAGTGGCAGGGTGGTTAAGGCACTGGGTTCCCACATGGCTGACTACGGTTCTAGTCCCTGACCTGATGGCTTGCTTTCTCTCTCTCTCTGTCTCTCTGACTTTCTCGTTTCTCTCAGGTGTGCACACATGTCCTATAGCAAATTAACAAGAGTAATGATCATAATAAATAAAACTAAATAATTCTTAAAAACAAAAACAAAATCTTGAGTTTGATTGTATTTCACAAAGTCCTCTACTATATGAAGGGCATCCCTCCAAGCCAACACATATAAACTAATTCTTTACAATAGTTGTAAAATATAGATGTTATTCGACCTAGGATGAGGTTAAATCCTGATAGCTCCATTGTCAGTTAAAACATATTGTACATCAAGCTATGTGCAGTTCTTCTGCCAGTCCCCGGAACTTAGCCTAGCCCTCCTATTGCTGACGGCGTATCATTATGTACCTTGTAAAGTTGAAACTTCGTAAGTTGGGGACCATCTGTCCATGGTAGCATCGTCATAACATTTGTTTGACATTTTCCTTACGTACAGATTAAAATCATCTTTGGACCCTTTTATATTGGTGCTTTGATTTCTGTACAGTAGATTCTAAAATGACAATGTGCTGCATCAAAAGTAAACTACACTTAATTTTTTTTCGTTAAACGAAATCAAGGGAATGCATGCACATGCAGGAAGAACAGATAGAGAGGGGGGGCTGTTTTTGATACAGACTTGCTGTTGCAGCCCTCTGTGCTGCCCTGCCAGTTAGCTGAGGTGACAGTGCATACTGCTGTGCCTGGCCTGCTCAGGTTGTGCTGGGATTGGAACCCGGGCCTCCTGTGTGACCCCAGCCTTGCATAGCAGTGGTCCACTATTCGCGTCATCACTACCGAGTCACACTTTGACATTTTATTCATTTATTTATTTTTTATTTTCAGATTAATTTCACATTTTATATTAAGTCTTCACCGTGCCATATACTATATATATAAATATTTTTTTCAGTAGAGAACTTTATATTCTTTTGTCTGTTAAATGTTTCTTGCCTTTGCACCAAACCACCCACCACCCGCTCTCTACCACCCATTCCCCTCCGTTATAGTCTCTGGCATCTACGTTTATTCTCTCTACTGTCCTATTTTCAGATTGCTCGGTTTCTGCCTGAGAGTGCAGATAGTTGGTACAAATCGAGTGGGAGATAGATATACTTGTGTATCTTCCAAGTCTGGCTTACTTCACCCAACATTAAGTCTTCTGTATTCATCCCCTTTGAATCAAATGATAGAGTGTCATTGTTCCTTACAGCTGAGTAATAATTCCATAGTGTAGATGGTACCCTAGACAGAGTCTCACCACACTACCCCAGGAACTGAACCTGGGCCTCCATTTTTAAGGATACCATTTTATTTGTTCTCAAAAAGTTGTACAAAATTCCTGTTTTTTCAGTCATGTATAAAGGTTTTATGCCATAATCTCTCACAAATGTTGGAGGCTTTCTATTAAAAAACAAATCTTCCCACCTAGTGGTTCTGATATGATATCTATCATTAGTTTAATTTGCACTTCTCTGGCTACTTATGAAAGTTGTATTTTTTGTTTTGTTTTGTTTTCTCTCTCTCTCCTTTTTTTTTTTTTTTTTTTTAAAGGGTTTTTTGCTGTACCGCATCTCGATGTCTTACTCTTTATAGAGAAATCGGGTAGCACCCTGCTTTCCACAAAAGCCCTCCTGCACAAGATTAATTCCTCGGTAACCAACATCGAGGACATCATTGGTGTGAGGATACTGGATGTGTTCCAGAAGCTCTGTGCCGGACTGGATTGCCCATGGACGTCCTGTGATGAGAAAGTATCAGTGGATGAAAGTGTCATGTCGACGCATAGCACAGCCAGACTGAGTTTCGTGACTCCCCGCCACCACAGAACAGCTGTGTGTCTCTGTAAAGGTAATGCGTGTGGGTGTGTGGGGAAAGGAGATGAGGATGACTCTTGTGTTAATGCGTCCTTAGATGACTAGACAATAAAGGTCATTCTCTGGAAATTCCTATTCATTAGCTCTCTCCCCTCTCTTCTCTGAATAAAGAGGGGAAGTGCCCACCTGTGCACCATGGATGTGAAGACAGTCTGTGCCCCGATGGGTCTGAATGCATCGCTGACCCCAGAGAGGAGAAGTATACCTGTGTCTGTCCCGGTGGCAAGTTTGCTCAGTGCCCAGGTGAGTTTAATGGTGAAGCCAACTTATAAATCATTTCCAGCGTTTCTTTTCATTTTTTTCTGTGTTAGAGTCAGAAAAGAGAATGACAGTGGTTGCTTCTTTTTTTTTTATAGTAACACACTTCTGAGTTTGTAGCTTGGCGTTCTTCCTTCTTTTTATCAGTGCTAATATGCATGTGTAGGTCTATATTAGAGGTGTTTCTTTTTTCTCTCTCATTTGTTTTAAAACAAAACAAGGGGGCCAGTAAGTGGCAGGGTGGTTAAGGCACTGGGTTCCCACATGGCTGACTACGGTTCTAGTCCCTGACCTGATGGCTTGCTTTCTCTCTCTCTCTGTCTCTCTGACTTTCTCGTTTCTCTCAGG
Source organism: Tupaia belangeri chinensis (assembly GCF_000334495.1). Lineage (NCBI taxonomy): Eukaryota > Metazoa > Chordata > Mammalia > Scandentia > Tupaiidae > Tupaia > Tupaia belangeri. The sequence continues at coordinate 4,139,635 of NW_006160208.1, read as the reverse complement.
TGTGCACACATGTCCTATAGCAAATTAACAAGAGTAATGATCATAATAAATAAAACTAAATAATTCTTAAAAACAAAAACAAAATCTTGAGTTTGATTGTATTTCACAAAGTCCTCTACTATATGAAGGGCATCCCTCCAAGCCAACACATATAAACTAATTCTTTACAATAGTTGTAAAATATAGATGTTATTCGACCTAGGATGAGGTTAAATCCTGATAGCTCCATTGTCAGTTAAAACATATTGTACATCAAGCTATGTGCAGTTCTTCTGCCAGTCCCCGGAACTTAGCCTAGCCCTCCTATTGCTGACGGCGTATCATTATGTACCTTGTAAAGTTGAAACTTCGTAAGTTGGGGACCATCTGTCCATGGTAGCATCGTCATAACATTTGTTTGACATTTTCCTTACGTACAGATTAAAATCATCTTTGGACCCTTTTATATTGGTGCTTTGATTTCTGTACAGTAGATTCTAAAATGACAATGTGCTGCATCAAAAGTAAACTACACTTAATTTTTTTTCGTTAAACGAAATCAAGGGAATGCATGCACATGCAGGAAGAACAGATAGAGAGGGGGGGCTGTTTTTGATACAGACTTGCTGTTGCAGCCCTCTGTGCTGCCCTGCCAGTTAGCTGAGGTGACAGTGCATACTGCTGTGCCTGGCCTGCTCAGGTTGTGCTGGGATTGGAACCCGGGCCTCCTGTGTGACCCCAGCCTTGCATAGCAGTGGTCCACTATTCGCGTCATCACTACCGAGTCACACTTTGACATTTTATTCATTTATTTATTTTTTATTTTCAGATTAATTTCACATTTTATATTAAGTCTTCACCGTGCCATATACTATATATATAAATATTTTTTTCAGTAGAGAACTTTATATTCTTTTGTCTGTTAAATGTTTCTTGCCTTTGCACCAAACCACCCACCACCCGCTCTCTACCACCCATTCCCCTCCGTTATAGTCTCTGGCATCTACGTTTATTCTCTCTACTGTCCTATTTTCAGATTGCTCGGTTTCTGCCTGAGAGTGCAGATAGTTGGTACAAATCGAGTGGGAGATAGATATACTTGTGTATCTTCCAAGTCTGGCTTACTTCACCCAACATTAAGTCTTCTGTATTCATCCCCTTTGAATCAAATGATAGAGTGTCATTGTTCCTTACAGCTGAGTAATAATTCCATAGTGTAGATGGTACCCTAGACAGAGTCTCACCACACTGTGGTCTTCCCCCTCAGTTTCCTGGTCAGCCAGCATCACAGGTATGTGCATGTACCTGGCATGTTTGGGTCACCCCAGGAACTGAACCTGGGCCTACATTTTTAAGGATACCATTTTATTTGTTCTCAAAAAGTTGTAAAAAATTCCTGTTTTTTCAGTCATGTATAAAGGTTTTATGCCATAATCTCTCACAAATGTTGGAGGCTTTCTATTAAAAAACAAATCTTCCCACCTAGTGGTTCTGATATGATATCTATCATTAGTTTAATTTGCACTTCTCTGGCTACTTATGAAAGTTGTATTTTTTGTTTTGTTTTGTTTTCTCTCTCTCTCCTTTTTTTTTTTTTTTTTTTTTATAGGTATTTTTGCATGAGGGGGTAGGGCGTATGCTTTCTAGAGAGACAGAAAACGAGAACTCACCCTCCAGGGGAATGACCATGCCGTGGTCCCTTCTTTCTCCTCTTGGGATTTTGGGCATGCCCGCACATACATGCACTGAGCATGAGTTTAAAGCTTCTGAGTCTGAGACTTGAACCACGTTTGGCCATGTTAGAATCCAGCATCTTAACTACTATGCCACCAGCTGCCAGAGGGTGTGTGGGCTTGCCAGAGAGAGACAGAGGCAGCACTAGAGGGAAATGGGAAAAAGTACCTCCTATGGGGGATGCCCACACCACAATCCCTTCTCCATTTCTCCCTCCTTTCAGGGTTTTGGGCACATACATACATGAGCCCTGCATGTTTTTCCAGCTGCTCAAAAGTTGTTCTTTGTTTTATTCATTGCCTGTCAGCATTTCTTCCTCTTCTATTTTTTTTTTTTTTTAAGAATTATTTTATTTAGGGACCAGCAGTTGGCATAATGGCTATGTCGCCGACTTCCCATGTAGTCAACCCGGTTTCAGTCCCGGATCCAGTGGCTTAAACTCAGGCTAGGCATGTGTGTGTGCGTGCCCAAGATCCCAAGAGGAAAATGGAGGAGAAGGGATTGCGGTGTGACCATCCCCCTGGGGGGTGATTTCTCGCTTTCTGTCTCTGTTTCTCTCTGTCTTTCTGGCGAGCGTACATGCCCTATAGCAAAAAGTTCTCCCAAAAAAAAGAAATATTTTATTTAACTTTTTTTATTATTATTATTATATTATTATTATTTTAATTTGACCAGTGAAAGACAGAGAGAGAGAAAGCAGGCTGCCAGGTCTAAGACTTGAACCACAGTCAGTCATGTGGGAATCAAGCATCTAACCACCACGCCACCTGCCAACCCCAGCATTTCCTCTTCTGTGGCTTGCCTGTTCATATTGTTTGCTTGTGTATTACTTGTCTGTCTCTTACTGTCAACGTGTAGAGTTCTTTATGTGTAATGTGTATTGTCTGCATTACAATTCCCTCTGCTATATATTATTTTTGTCTCTTGATTTATTAAATGAATATTTTGTCTTTTTAGAATTTAATTTTTGTTTAGTCAACTTTGCATAATTTTACATAAAAATTTCACCTCTGGAGCTTGATATTTTCATCTTTGGGGAATGGAGATTGTTGTGTATTTTGCTTGGGAAGGTTTCCCAAGCCACCTTGAAACTGTGTAACAATTGTCTTCTAATTTTATGCTGAACATTTTTAGCTCTCTCATTATTCTCATTTCTCTGTGAAGTACTTAACTTTATTCTCTTCCAAAGGGAGAGCTGCTGGGTCATTGGGAAAGTCATAACGCGTTTTCACATAGAAAAACACGTCATGACTCCCGACAACCTGTTAGTTACGCTGTACTAACCCTACTTTAGTTAGTAAGTAGAATTTCCCCATGGAATGCATTTATGTTATGATCTTAAATAAAAACTTAGACCAGTCTCTAAGGGGAAAAAAATCATACTTTAAAGACTATGATTAGAGCCAACCAGCGGCTTGCTGGTAAAGGCAGCTAGATCCCATATAGTTGACAGCATGAGTCAAGTCCTGGACCCTGTGGCTTGAAAAACATGCTGGGCGTGTATGTGTGCACCCAAAATTTGGAGAGTAGAATGGAGAAGAGGTTACGTCGTGGCCATGTCCCCTGGCACGCTTTCTCACTTTCTCACTAGTCTCTGTTTTTCTCTCTCCTTCTCCAAGTGCACACACCTTATCACAGGTACTTTTTTAAAAAAAGGATGGTCAACTTGGTTATGATTTTTTTTTTTCCCTTGGTGATTCACAGGGAGTTCATCTATAACATTCACTGGAAACAGCTTTGTCAAGTACCGTTTAATGGAAAATGAAAACAAATTAGAGATGAAATTGACAATGAGGCTCAGAACCTATTCTACTCATGCAGTTGTAATGTATGCTCGAGGCACTGACTATAGTATCTTGGAGGTATGTATGTATATGATTTGTGCCTCAAATTGTAGAAGACTGAAAATTTAAATTCTCTTTTGTTCTGCTTGTCTGTTGCAAACAGAGTAAGTCAAATGGACGCATTCCACATTCATGTCATTCATTGATCCCTATACAGCTTTTAGACTTCGTGGGGTAAAAAGCTCTTTTGGTTCTGAAGTGGTAGCTCTTTACTTCTTTTTTTACAAACAGTTTTAGGCATGAGGGACAATTAACATTCGAACTCTAGATTTTACATCTTATTAATATTATGGAGAACTTAACAGACAGATTCTATTTATGCCAAGAGGGATAAGTTATCTTGCCTGCTTGTTTTTTTTTTTTTTTTTTTTTTTTTTTTTAACATTTTGGCTTTTTGTAGTACCTGAAGCTCTTGTGGTATGTGTGTTCAATTAACAGTTAATTATTAGTCAATTCTAGGCCACTTTTTTAGACATACAGTTGGCACTGGACCTGGATGTCTTTAAAAGATCCATTTTTATTATTGGTACAGTGGACAAATTTAAGTAGAATGCATTCTATTCTACTTAAATTCAAGACCTTATTCTTTCTTCATTTGCCAAACATACGTCCCTTACAGATTTGTCATCAGAGACTGTCATTGAAAGCTTGTGAAGCGTTCAGTGTGAACAGTAATTGTTTCTGTCCTAGATTCACAATGGAAGACTGCAGTACAAGTTTGACTGTGGAAGTGGCCCTGGCATTGTATCCGTTCAGAGCATTCAAGTCAACGATGGGCGGTGGCATGCAGTGTCTCTTGAAGTGAATGGAAACTATGCGAGGTTGGTTCTCGACCAAGTCCATACTGCGTCAGGCACGGCCCCGGGGACTCTGAAAACCCTCAATCTGGACAACCATGTGTTTTTTGGTGGCCACATCCGTCAGCAAGGAGCAAGGAATGGAAGGAGCCCCCAAGTTGGTAATGGTTTCAGGGGTTGTATGGACTCCATCTATTTGAATGGGCAGGAGCTTCCTTTAACTAGCAAACCAAGAAGCTATGCACACATCGAAGAGTCAGTGGATGTCTCTCCTGGGTGCCTGTTAACAGCCACAGAAGACTGTTCGAGCAACCCGTGCCAGAACGGAGGCGTTTGCAACCCATCACCCACTGGAGGTAGGCTTCATGATGTTACAGACTTTCAAATGCAACACTGTATACCTGTAAGGGAACGTTCCCGTTTTTGTTTTTCTTCTTTTTATTTAAATACGGTGGTCAAATATTGTAGTCAGAGTTGCAGGTTTTTAGTATAAATTATAAGAGAGCACAGCAGGGATTAGAATTCTTCCCAGCGGCTAGGCTGAAGAGAAGTCTCTCTGCTGGCCGAGCCTCTGCAGTCCTGTTGCAGGCACTTGAGCCAGATGAAGTACATGTCTCATGCTGCCAGGTGTCCATGGGCACAACTCTGAACTCTTCAAACTCCATAGGTGTGGGTGCTGGGGAACTTAGAATCAATACCACTTAGTTCTTGTTTGTGTTCCAGCTTCTATTTGATGGCACAGCACACACGGCCTGCTAGAGTTTAACTAGTACTAGGAGATGGCCGTATGGTTTCCCAGAAGGCTTTGAGCCCCTCTTGAAGTATTGCAATGTCTCTCTGTCTTGAAGCCCTAGTGTAGTGGAATACTGTATCCTGCTCTTCCTTTAAGCCACTTATCAGTGACAGAATGCAATTATGAATGTGACCTTCACCGTGCCTTATAAATAGAACTTGGTGTAATTAATAGAGCAGAAATTAAAAATTCTGCAAGTGGTTTTTTAAAAAACCTGATTTCCTACTGTTTTCTTTGGAACGTGTACATGCATACCATGTGCATAGAGTAGGTGGTCTGAAAGTCAGTGGTGTAAAACAAGTTTATATTGTACTTATATTAAATATTTACCCAAATCAGGTCAGTAAGAAGGGTTTCCTCACTGTGTCACTTAGGGGTGAGGCTGAGAGTGGCATTTTGAAGGGATGAGCCCAAGACTGGCATTTTCTTGAAATGTGTGCTACATTGACCACCAAAACGTGAAGAAAGGAACAGGGTGATGGCTGTGCACTAGCTCGTAAAGCTCCGAACCCAGAGAACCATACTTAGCCTGACACGAGCCCACGGTGGTGGCCACGTTAAAGGGCCAGGGAAGAACCGTCCTGAGGTGTTCTCCACAAGCACATAGTTGGAAATCATCCACCGCACTACCGGATGGTCCCATTGTCATGAAGAAGTCTGACATTCTTTGGGGTCATTTAGGCGAATTTGATGATCTCCTTTCTTAGGTTTGAATCATTTATATTGGGTTGTTGGAAAAGCCATGGCGTATTTTTTTCTGTTTCTCTTTGCAAAGATGCATCGCAACTTTTCCAACAACCCAGTAGTACTTGAAGTGACATTAACCCTCATTATCATTTCATGGAACCCTTAAATGTTTGTGAACTGCAACAAATTGAGTTATCAAGGAGCCTTGTCTATGTCCTTGTTCACTCAAATAAAGTAGTACTTTTCTTGTTCTTTATGTTTGGCCTAATAATCTCATGGAGATTATTATGAAGTAAAGTTCACTATGAGTCGTCCCGTCAGTTCCTTGTATTTTGGTTATAGCCATAGCGGAAGGCTTGTCAGTGTAGACAACTTTTTACTAGAGGAAAAAATGGGAACTTTGCTCATTTTTATGGCTCTTTGAGAAGTAAATCTTTATGTAACCTTAAATCAAAGGTAAAATACCAACAGAATAAGGACTCTTCTTTTTTTTTTCTTAATTTATTGTTTAGAAAGAGTTTTACTGGTAGGATGTGTGTGCTCGCTAGAGAGACAGAGGAAGTCAAAGAGACAAAAAGTGAAAATCACCCCTTAGGGAGGATGGCATTGCGGTAATCCCTTTTCCAATCTACCCTTGCGATTTGGGGCACACATGCACCCGACATGAGTTTTAAACTGCCAGGTCCAGAATTTGAACCCTGGTCAACTGGAAATCCAGCAATGTAACCTTTATGTCATATGTCGATCCCGGACTCTTCTCTTTTTGCATCATTGAGTGATAGAGCTTCCTTGTTCCCTTTGCTCATTTAGGTTATTACTGCAAATGCAGTGCCTTATACATAGGGACATACTGTGAGGTGAGCGTCAACCCGTGTTCCTCCAACCCATGCCTCTACGGTGGGACGTGTGTCGTAGACAATGGAGACTTTGTCTGCCAGTGTCGAGGGTTGTACACTGGTCAGAGGTATGTGTATTTTTCTTAACTTTCATGATTGATTATTGTGTTATATTTTTTAAAACATGTGAATTGCACATGTAAAAAGTCTGTACATTCATGTGTTAAAGCTCTCTTTTACTGTATTTGTAACGCAATCATAAGTTTATGCATATTCTTCCATATTCTTTAGGTGCCAGCTAAGTCCATACTGCAGAGATGATCCCTGCAAAAACGGTGGGACGTGTTTTGATAGTCTGGATGGTGCTGTTTGCCAGTGTGATTCAGGTTTTAGGGGAGAAAGGTAAATGACTTCTCTCAAGATTTTTTTATTTGTACTTTTTCATAGTGTAATATTGATTAGCACGTATAAGAAAACTTCATCAATTTGGGCTTTGTTGCTTCAGAATTTTGATAATCCTTATACTGGCTCCTTGTATAATTGATTTCTTTTTTCACTCTTTAAAATACCAAACAGAGGAATATAGTATGTAATGCTTGAAAATACCTATACGCTAGAGATACTATTTATAAACAAAGAATTAGAGCATTTTGCAAACAGTAAATGCTTGTGGGAAGAGATGATCACGTTTTTAAAAGCATACACCTGGAGCTGTAGCCTTCCAAATGTGAGAATGAGGATCATGATAGTTTTTTGTAACATGCTGTAACTAACACAGATAAAGCATTTGAAAATCTTTTTCAACTCTTACTGTCTTTCGTAATCTCTTCTGTAATCTTGTGAAGTGGTCATGGTTTTCCAGGTGAAGAAAACAAGGCTTGGAGGTGCCTGGAACAAACCTCGAAAGAGTCAGATGAGAAATTTTAGTTTCAGATTTCACTTTAGTTTAGATTTTCACCAATTCAGTTAAAAAAATGACTCAGTGTGTGTTACCTGTAAGTGCTTAGGGCAAACTTAGATAAACCTTCACTGTCTTTCAGAGTGGCCCTCTTGCAGGGTTTCGCATGTAGTTTTGCTATGGTTACGGTTGTAATCCTGAAATTTTGCCATTGCTCACTTGGCCTTAAATCATAAATTGACTTTTTTTTTAGAGAGGTTTTTGCTATAGGGCGCGTGCGCTCGCCAGAAAGACAGAGAGACAGAAAGCAAGAAATCACCCCCCAGGGGGATGGCCACGCCGCAATCCCTTCTCCTCTTGGGATCTTGGGCACACATGCTCATGCACCTGGCATGAGTTTAAGCCACTAGGTCCAGGACTTGAACTGCAGTCAACTTACATGGGAGTCCGGCGACATAGCCATTACGCTAACTGCTGGTCCCATAAATGGACCTTTTTAATTCTAGAAAATGAAACTCTTTAATATATTTGTCAAAAAATGTATCAGTCATTAACATGTTTATAACAGGTGAGGATGAGGGATGGTAAAAGGTGAATTTTATTAAAAGGGAAGAAGAGTTAAGAAGTAGCAGGTCATTGGGCACAGTGTGAGATACCTCCATTTTGGAAAGGTAGAGGAGCCTTGGTTTTGAAATTCTGTAGAGATGAGGAGTCCAGGAAAGTTTTCAACAGGGAATAATTGCCTTCTGTTCTTTCATGCTCTATGGAACTGTTATATTCCCAAACAGAAACATTTTCTTAGAAATTAGCAGGGTTTGGGACCAACAGTTAGCATAATGGCTATGTCGCTGGACTCCCACATAGTTGACTACGGTTCAAGTCCCGGACCCGGTGGCTTAAACTCACACTGGGCGCGTGTGCGTGCGTGCCCAAGATCCCAAGAGCAGAATGGAGGAGAAAGGATTGCGGCGTGGCCATCCCCCCTGGGAAGTGATTTCTTGCTTTCTGTCTCTCTCTATCTGTCTGGCAAGCACACGTACCCTATAGCAAAAACCCCTCCAAAAAAGAAAAAAAGAAATTAGAAGAGTTTAAAAATTATCATTTATCAAAATGGCTGTTCTAATGTCTAAATGATGACTTGGCTATCAGAACTAAAAATAAACTGAAGTGTAGTAATCTGTTGATTCCCAGAAAAATGTCAGCTATATACACATATTGGCTTGGTATGATTGTCTCGCAAATAGGCATCCCCCAAATAACCATGATTAATTATTCCACCGAAGGTTTTTGTTGTCATTGTTTTTGATAGGCTATATTATATGTTGTTTGACATTTTAAGGAGGGATTTAGTTTCCTGGGATTCCAGGCCTGGCATACTCCAGTGTATATTCCAAAGATCTTTCGTCATCCGAGGCTTTCTTGGCAGGTGTCAGAGTGACGTTGACGAATGTGCAGGAAACCCCTGCCGTAACGGCGCCCTCTGTGAGAACACGCACGGCTCCTATCACTGTAACTGCAGCCACGAGTACCGAGGGAGACACTGCGAGGACGCCGCCCCCAATCAGTACGTGTCCACTCCGTGGAATATCGGCTTGGCGGAAGGAATAGGAATTGTTGTTTTCGTAGCAGCCATATTTTTACTGGTGGTGGTGTTTGTCCTCTGCCGCAAGATGACGAGTCGAAAGAAGAAACATCAAGCCGAACCAGAAGACAAACACTTGGGACCAACCACCGCCTTCTTGCAAAGACCGTATTTTGATTCAAAGCTCAATAAGAATATTTACTCAGATATACCACCCCAGGTACCTGTCCGGCCTATCTCCTACACTCCAAGTATTCCAAGTGACTCTAGGAACAATCTTGACAGAAACTCCTTTGAAGGATCTGCTATCCCAGAGCATCCCGAATTCAGCACTTTTAACCCGGAGTCTGTGCACGGACACCGAAAAGCAGTAGCTGTCTGCAGCGTAGCCCCGAACTTGCCGCCCCCACCTCCTTCAAACTCTCCTTCCGACAGTGACTCAATACAGAAGCCGAACTGGGACTTCGACTATGATAGTAAGAGTCATTTTGTTCATCTCACTAAAATGTCAGTGGGATAAACTGACAACAAGCTTTATCCGAGCTACTGGTGGTTCACATCTTTATTAGAGAGAAATTTGGCTCAAAATCGGAAAGTTTTATTACCTTTTGAATAAGTTTTCAGATGGCCTGAGTGCTAGCTGAGCATGGTGGCCATGACGCTACTTTAATTTTAACAATTGAATCTAGTTGTGTTCCAGTTAATGATCCGGAGACATCATTTCATTTCCGTAATTGATACAGATTCTCGGTTGTAATTTTTCAACTTATACAGCAAAAAGAAAAAAAAGAAAGAAAGAAAGAATGAAAGGAAAGAAAAACAACTTAGGGGTGGGGAGCATTTTCATGTTAGGATTTCCCCCCCCCATAGGGCCAGAGGAAGTGGCTGTATTTATATTAGTAGCCTAACATGTATTTGATATTGTTTAAAAGGCAATAATGGGCCACTGTGAAACAAAACCTAACTAGCCTTTGCGGTCTGAGGACATCCCTTGGCCTGTTTATGAAGAATTTCTATTCTGTGAATCTCTAAATTAAACTATTGGGTTTTTTTTATTATTGTTTGTTTTTGTTTCTGTTGAAATTTTACCAGCGGGTATACGTGCTCTCCAGAGAGAAATGGAGAGGGAGAAAGCACCCCTCTGTGGGACAGAGTGACACTGCAGACCCCTCTCCTCCATCCCGTTGGGATTTCAGGCACACATGCACATGTGTCTGGCATGTTTTCCAAGGCATCAGGACTGGGATTCACACTGCATAGCTGGCCAGGTGGAATCCAGTTTCCCTAACCACTAGGCCATGGAGCCTGCCCACATTTGTTTTGTTTTTGAGATATTTCTTTTTCCTTCAGTTTTCATTTATTTAATTTTTTTAACAGTTTATTTTTTCCATGAGAGACAGAGACAGAGCCACTGCAGCAGTTCAGCTGGTTCAGATCACGTGTGCCTGCACGCCTGCTTGTACCAGGCATGCTAAAGGAGTCCCAGAACCCCTCCATGTGGCTGCCTGGCCCTCTAGTTACTCATTTATCACATCAGTGTCAGGCAGGTGTTTGGTAATGCTTGTCGCTATGTGTCAGGATATAGCCATGAAGGGCCAGCAGGTAGAATCGTGGTTAAGGCACTGGACTCCCAGATGGCCGACTATGGTTTGAGTCCTGGACCTGGGGGTTTACTTTCTTCCCCCCCCCCACCTCCTGTCTCTCTCTGATGAGCACATGTACCATATGGCAAATTAAAATTATAATAATAAACAAAATTCTTTAAAAAAAAATAAAAGAAGATACAGCAATGAACAAAACAAATGTCTTGGCCCGCACTCATAGAACTTACTGCTTGTCGTCTCTGCCTCTCTACCTTTCAGCTAAAGTGGTAGACCTTGATCCGTGTCTTTCCAAGAAACCGCTAGAGGACAAGCCTTCACAGCCATACAGTGCCCGGGAAAGCCTGTCTGAAGTGCAGTCCCTCAGCTCCTTTCAGTCGGAATCATGTGATGACAATGGTGAGTAAACAGAATATGCAGGTACCGTGGCTGCTTGCTTGTGTGCCCATGCTGCTCTGGCTACGTTGTTAACATGTATCAGTGGATGCACCCGGTACCCTGTTAACATGTATCAGTGGACTCACCCAATGTTTTCCTATTTCACCCGGACCCTTAAGCAATACCTGAACATAACTTGCATGAACATCTGCTGGAGAATATTTTAAATGTTCTTAATAGTTACTTAACCGTGCCAACTTGTCAGTAATAGGGAAGAAATGTAATCAACTGAAAAACAATTTCTGTTAAATTGATTTTTTTTTTCTTTCTTACACAACAGTAAATGTTAGAGAAGTTTTGTGGGTTTTTCAAAAACCCTTGTAACAACTCCTGCAATAACACATTCACACACCCACGCACCCTCTAAGAAAAGAGATGATAACTGAAATGTTGGATTTCAGGAGTACCTTTGGTATTACAAGGTTTTATTTGTCTCTTCCCCAACCCCACCGCGGCCCCAGCTCCCATTTGGATCAGAGCGTACTGACAGAGCACAGTTTAAGAGATTGCTAGTAAGTTTGATTATATTTCTAATGAAGAAAGTTTCGTAGTGGGATTTTTGATACCAGTTATGTTTATCTGATTTCCTTAGGGCAAATTGCATTGTTAACCAGCTTCAATATACAGACACATACCAGTAGAGAAAATTGTCAATATTCAATAACGCAATAAAGTGTGGTGTTTAGTGGAAATTTTTGGGTCTCAGAATTAGTAAGTTTGAATAGTAACTTTTTCTTGCCTAAAAATGTAATTTGTTGGTACATTTCAAATATTTTATTGGTTTAGAGAAATAACTCAGTAATAATTATTCATAATAACACACACATACACACACACACACACACACACACGCATACATACATACACTCTCCATAAGTCTATAGGTCTATAGTACATTGTAGAGACCATTTCCAAACTCAAGTATATTCCCTTCATTGCTGATTTCAAAGGTACTATATATGATGTTCAAGTACATCTGTCCTTATTACAGAATGGTTTCTTATGTAAGTTTCAATTCTCATTGGTTTGTGTATGCCCTTTACTATAGTTAATTTTTATCTTGGCCCCTAAATAGTGTTCATAGAAACTGTAGATACATATCAGAATTTTGTCAGGATATTTTTCCTTTTTCTAGTTCTTTTTATTGAGACAAAATTCTTCTTTTTTTGGGGTGGGGCGGAGGTTTTTGCTGTAGGGCATGTGTGCTCGCCAGACAGAGACAGAGAGACAGAAAGCAAGAAATCAGCCCCCAGTGGGGATGGCCACGCCGCAATCCCTTCTCCTCCATTCTCTTCTCTGGATCTTGGGCACGCATGCACATGCACCTGGCATGAGTTTTAAGCCATCAGGTCCAGGACGCGAACCGCAGTTGGCTACATGGGAGTCCAGCGACATAGCCATTACGCTAACTGCTGGTCCCAAGAGAAAGCATTCTTCATAATCCTTTAGATGCCTTTAATAAATTGTGGTCAAATTAATTGTGAAAGTTCACTGTCAGATACTACAGTGTGAGGAAAATCATACAGAGGAGTGTTTGTGTTTCAGTAGCCTTTAGAAGGCTACCGTGTCTCACTGGGCTAAAATCTAGGTGTCAGGACCGCGTTCCTTTCTGGAAGTGCTGGGAAGCATTCTGGTTTGTTTCCAGTTTCTAGTGGTTGCCCACTTTCTTTAGCTCATGGCTTCTTCCATCTTTGAAAGGCAGCAGTGTTGCATTTCTCTGACCTTATTCTATAGTCGGAGCTCCCTCCAGTACAGCTGGGGAAGAGGGACCATTAAAGGCCTTTGTGATTGTATCAGGCCTACCCAGTTAATTCAGGAACTCTACCCCTCTCAAGGTCCTTACCCATCCTTAAAGTCCCATTTGCTG
>NW_006160208.1:4115298-4126548 GCF_000334495.1 Tupaia belangeri chinensis | reverse complement strand
TGTAGGGAACATATTCCCAGGTTCCTAGAATTAGGACGTGCACGTCTCTGAGGACCATCCTTTCCATACTTATCTTGGTATAGCTGTTTTGCCACAGTCCCGTACACAAATGAAAAAGGCATTTACACAGAAAACAGCCACTCAGTCTACTTCTCTGCTGGTATGTTAGCTCACTAGCTGCTCTTCCATCTGCAAAAAGACAAGGCCTTTACAGTGGGAGCACACAGAACAGGAACACAACCATTTTTGGTTTTATACTGAATATGTTTCTTTTTAATTTGGGGGGGGGAGGGAGGAATCCGTGTACAAGATTTTAAATGAAGCCCATAGAGTGACCTACCAAGCATCTCGCCTTTTGACTATGAAGCCTTTTGCCTGTGATATGTTAAAATAAGAATTGCTTAGTCTTGACACAATCCATCATTATAATGGTGACCAAATTTGGAGCTCGAAAATTTTTTCTTAAATTACGAAAGTCTTGGCTACTTTATTCCTTTGGTTACCAATAACAGCTATATCGCTTGATTAAAAATGTTCCTGGGAATGGGTGTCAAGGTGGTGCCTGGTTACATTGTTTAGCTGTATTAAAGCACTTGCTTCACGTTATTAAATTACGAGGTAGAAATTGTATACCGTAAAGCAGTTTTATTTCATGCACTGTTTCCTAATGGCAGATTTTCCTAATTGACTCTTTTGTACCTCTTTGCAAGCTTCCATAGTGACTGTCATACACCTTGTCAATGCTGTAGTTGACACGGTGAATGAAGAAGGTATAGTCATACATGCTTGTGTTTTGTGTTTGTGTTTTACAGTGACTGCGTCACTCAAGTACTGTGCTTTTGCTTATCGTAGTGCTATAATAATAGTCCGTGGTATTCAGGAGGTTGAGGACTTTTGTATCAATGTGTACGTTTATAATATAGGGCGTGTGGTCACCGGAGACAGAGAGAGGAAAAGTGAGAACCATCCCTCGGGAGGATGACCACCCCGTAATCCCTTTTCCTACCTCCTCCTCTGGGGATTTTGGGCACGTGCACATACACATCTGGTGTGATTTTCAAACTGCCTGGTCTGGGACTCAGACCGTCTTCAGCCACATGGGAGTCCATCACCTTCACCCCCACTTCACCAGCTGGCCCTGAATTAATTCTTTTGATGCTGATGTGAGGCTCACACTTCATGAACTGCTCACATAGGCTGTCAAGAGTACACAAACACAATGATCCAAAGTCTCAGTGATCCTTTTCGCTAGGAAATATTAAAACAAAACTAGAAGGAAAGTAAAAAAGAAATCCATATTTTGTCTAGTAGATTTTAGTTTTAACCTAATGATAGTACAACACGTTAAATATTGATGAAATTTAAAGTTGAATTAAAATGGTTCCTTCGTTGTAGTTTCTGTCATTAGAAAATATTTTAAGCACATCTAAAAAGTCTAAATTTAATATAAAGTTAAAATAAACAGTCTAAATTTTAAGGTGCACCAAGTGCCTATTTAAGAGCAAAAGTTGTCCATTCTCTTTTTGCCAAGGAAATACATTTTTTTACTACTAAAACAACTTTATAGGTACATTACCTAAACACTGGTTTCTTCTTAATGTTTTAGAGCCGCCACAGTCTCTTCTCAGCTTTTAATTGAAGTTCCTGTAATAGAAAAGAACCATCAGTCAAGTATTATTTGTTCTAAATAGTTTATGACAAGGGTTTAAAGAGTACTAGAGCATGTGTAGAAAGCATTGGCCTCGTTTCGGAAGTCAAAAGTGACCGTTTTTCTACCATGAGAACTACTAGCAAAGTTACCAGCGAGGCCTAAGAGTGAGTGCTTAACCTGCATTATTAATCTTCACAAGAAGGCGAAGAGATTTTCTCCCGCTTTTTAAGAACCTCAAACTTAACCAGGTTAGGCATCACATACCCCGGGCTGATGGTGGGCTTCCCATCCACTTCCTTTGATCTGATGCCAGAGTTCTTTGTGTAAAGGAGAGCCCCAGAAAGGCAAGAGTAAAGGTACATTCTGGGGGAGGAGGATAGGGAATGTGTGTAACTAATGATCTCTCTAAAGGATGATAAACGATGTCGTTATAAAATCCTATTCAAAATGGATAAGGTTTGGAGAGAGGTTCCGCTTTTAGTGATCTGTGTCTGAGTTCAGGAATTTCTCTAAAATGCCGTGTACTTTTGCAGATGCCATGCTGCGACGTGTGTGTACATTAGAGCCGTCTGGTATTCTCGTAAATAACTGCTTAAATACATGGTCCACGGCTGACCGGGTCTTTGTAAACAGTTTACATTGTACTGTGGACTTATCTTTATTGCCTTTTCAGCCATCTGTTTTAATTATAAATGTTTTCTTTTCTTTCTACTCTGCCACCAAAAGAATCTTTGGCTGCTCCTGACCTCAGCAAATCAAGAGGTGATTTATGCATGCCAGTTGTGCATTGATATTCACTGAAAAAAAAAAAAAAGGCATTGGTAAAGATCTGATGCCAGCACTGACTCGCTTCGCTCGGCTGCCCGCGGGTGCAGCAGTAGCTGCGGACACGTTTGCGCACTGCCTTCTAAACATGCGCTGCCTAACCTTTTCCTGTCTGCCACAGGACTTAAAAATCCTAAGGGGAAACAAGTCCCTACTCTGGGAATTTGTTTTACATGAATGATACCTATACATATATATAAATATGTATGACCTAATGTGACCCTTCGTGTTTTCCAAAGTAACACAGATTGTTGTAGTCTGTCAAAACTTGCAGTAGATATTTTTAATGCTTGTCTATATTTTGCTTAATTTAGAGGCATGCTTTGATACATAACCTATATTAAGACAATTTGTTGTTTTATGTAAGGCCAATAAAGGCAGTAGTATTTTCAGTATTCAGCTTACTACATTATTATAACGAAAGTGAATTTTCTAAGTCTCAGCATGTTCAAGATTACTCTTATCTTTAAAAGGCAAATTAATTTTTTTTAAATGACACTTAATGTAGATAAAGCAACACTTGATATTTTACTCAGTAGAGACTCTTTTATTTTTTAGAGGTTTTTGCTATAGGGCGCGTGCGCTCACCAGACAGAGAGAGAGAAACAGAGAGACAGAGAGATAGAAAGTGAGAAATCACCCCCCGGGGAGATGGCCACGCCGCAATCCCTTCTCCTCCATTCTCCTCTCGGGATCTTGGGCATGCTCGCACATGCGCCCGGCGTGAGTTTAAGCCACCGGGACTTGAACCTCGGTCGACTACATGGTAGCCCAGCAACATAGCCATTATGCTAACTGCTGGTCCCGAGACTCCTCCTTTCTAAAAGGACAAAACTTACTTATGTCCTTAAATTGACATAATATTGTCTTCAGGTAGAGCAGTAAATTTCAGAAGGAAGGTTGAAGGGATGATTGGAATTACTTACAGAAAAGTGCATATAATTTAGATGCTAGTGTACCCGTTCTATTAGAATGTCTTTTATTTCCTTGAATGTAGGTACCTACTTAAAACTGTTTGAGTCCATGTTTCAGAAATGCAGTGTAGTTCATAGAAGTCTTCAAAACTGGGTTGCTGTGAAGGAATGTCTTCAAAGCAAAGACAAAGGATTTCCAGACTTTGTTCCAGGGCACGTATTAACTGTGGAGAAAGCACACTGACATCTTTTGTTTTCTTTTCTGCCAAGGGTATCACTGGGATACGTCAGATTGGATGCCAACGGTTCCTCTGCCAGATATACAGGAGTTCCCCAACTATGAGGTTATTGATGAGCAAACACCCCTGTACTCAGCAGATCCAAATGCCATCGATACAGACTATTACCCTGGAGGTTACGACATTGAAAGTGATTTCCCACCACCCCCAGAAGACTTCCCTGCACCTGACGAACTACCACCATTACCTCCGGAGTTTAGTGAGCAGTTCGAATCCATACACCCTCCTAGAGACATGCCCGCAGTGGGGAGCTTGGGTTCTTCGTCGAGAAACCGGCAGAGGTTCAACTTGAATCAGTATCTGCCCAATTTCTATCCCGTCGATTTGTCGGAACCTCAGAGAAAAGGCCCTGATGAGAGTGGTATCTGTAGAGAACCCTATGTCCCTTACCCTCCAGGGTATCAGAGAAACTTTGACGCCCCCACTGTAGAAAACATGCCCCTGTCTGTGCGCACGTCCACAGCATCCTGCTCCGACGTGTCGGCGTGCTGCGAAGTGGAGTCCGAGGTCATGATGAGTGACTATGAGAGCGGAGACGATGGCCGCTTTGAAGAGGTGACGATTCCGCCTCTGGATTCCCAGCAGCATACCGAAGTCTGACGCTCAGACGCCCCCCAAAGTGCCTGGACTTTAACGAACCGAGAGGTTATATAAATAATCTGCATTGTTTTTTGCAGCAGTGCTTAAGCGCTTTTGTTCGGTGAGCTGCGATGGGCATGGCTGCACTGAATCACGCGCCTCTTAACACTTAGCCATTTCCAGAGTCCCGACCTGCCATACTGCGATGAGATTTTCATCGGCCGTGCCATTTTGGAACATCCTTTTGTATTTACATTTGTCTGTGTTAAAATAATGAAACGAAAATCAGCCCTACTCTTGTTAGCATGATTCATGTATTTATATAGATTTGATTATTTTAATTTTCCTGTCCCCTTTTTTTTGTTTTGTAAATTTTATGTACAGATTTGATTTTTCATAGTTTTAACTAGATTTGGAAGGTATTTTGTGCATTTGTTTTCAACTGAATCTGGGTGGTGTTAGTGTCATTACCTAGCGCCCTGATTTTTTTTTTTTTTTTAATATAACCAGGGTTTCATTCTTTTCCACAGAATGATGACATTTCATTAATACATTTCAGTATAGTCATTCATTTCTAGCTGTATATAGGATGAGGAAAGATCTGATACATGGACATGTCTTAAATGGGTTGCTGTATTTTAGAATTATGAACATTTTTCATTATTGGAAAGTGTAATGGGGACCTTCTGCATACATGTTTAGAACCAAAACCATCATGACACAGTTTTTATAGTGTCTGTATATTTGTGATGCAATGGTCTTGTAAAGGTTTTTACTGAGAAATACCATTAGCCAGTCTTTCTTACTGACAATAAATTATTAATAAAATACTTGAGCTTTACTGCCCGTTTTTCCTCTGTATTTATACTCCTGTGCAGAATTCAGCTGCTGAATTGAGCTGACAGGCTGGCTGAGTGAAGAGTAGGCAGTATTTTCACGTGGTTTGCTTCTGTCTCTTAAACAGACTCCTGAAACGAGTGGGTAGTGGCTCGAACGTGGCAGCTCTCTTTCCAGTTGCCAGAGCCAGGCTGTACGTACAGATGCAGCCACTAGGTGGAAGTAGCTGGCCACTTGGTACTATTTAAAGCTCATTATTATAAAGGAAAACAGCATAACTCTTATAATAAATATTTTCTAAAACATTAACAGTGTTTTCCCTTATAGATTTTTAAATTTATTTACTGCTATTGGTAGTAATTGACATGCTGCTCTTTCACTTTTGCCCATGACATACACTATGTGATTTAATGGGAAATCCAGAAACTATTTTCCATGTGTTTTTGTATATTCATATAATCAAAACCCATCCCTCCAGTAAATACTTATTCAGTGCTTACAATATTACTAGCCACTGTGATATAAATGGTAAAGAATCCTACCATCTTAGAATTTTGGAACGACACTATTTCCCTTTAAGTAAATGTCTTACTTTATTTTTATCAAATGATAAACAAAGAGTCTTCAAAAAGTTCACGGAGGGACTAGCAGTTAGCATAATGGCTATGTCACTGGACTCCCACGTAGTCGACCGCGGTTCCAGTCCCAGACCCAGTGGCTTAAACTCATGCTGGGCGCGTGTGCGTGCATGCCCAAGATCCCGAGAGGAGAATGAAGGAGAAGGGATTGTGACGTGGCCATCCCCCCGGGGGGTGATTTCTCGCTTTCTTCTCTCTGTCTCTTATCTGTCTGGCGAGCGCATGCTCCCTATAGCAAAAACCTCTCCCCCCGCAAAAAAAAAAAGTTCACGGAAAACGCATATTTTGGAAAGACTACATCGCTTTCAAAATTTTTTCATACCAAAAATAAACATGTACTTTAATTCCATTTTTCCACACTTTTTGAAGTGCCTGTTTATATACAGTTTAAAACACTATAAAAAGCTTAAAAGAGAGGCTAGCAGATGGCATAGTGGTTAAGGTACTGGCCTCCCACATGGCCGACCGTGGTTCGAGTCCAGAATCCCACCCCTTGAAACTTAGCCAGTTATGTAACGTGTATGTGTGTGCGTGCCCAATATCCCAGGAAGAGAACGGAGGAGAAGGGATTGTGGCATGGCCATCAGCCCATGGGGGGCAATTTCTCACTTTCCCCCTCACTTTCTGTCAAGCACACACTCCCTATGTCAAAAACCTTAAAAAAAAAGTTTGAAAAGAGAGCTAAAGTACATACAACAAAACTAACAGCAGTTCTGTATACTTTATTGACATACATCTCTTTCACCTGTTGTATTCGTTCCTTTCATATTTCCAAATGTATATATTACAGTTTCCCAAGTCACTAAGTTTAGAAGTCTCCTAGTGACTGTGTATCATGTCTGAGGAAGACTATGTAACCTAATGACCCTCCATTACTTTCGTTATCCTTCCATTAGGTACAGCATAATTTTAGGATTAGTTTATATACTGTGTTTCTATTATTTTAATTATGTAAATATTCTCTGCGAGTAGTATACGATGTTTATTTTCATGTACTTTGCATCTGTCCCTTAAACAGCCTCCTTAATTTTCATATTCTTTAGTTATTTTTTTAAGCCTTGTGGCTATTTTCTTTTTAAAGAATTATTTAATTTTATTAGTTTGTTTCTTTTTTTTAGTTCAACCAGAGAGAAAGGAAGTTGCCAGGTCCAGGACTCAACTGCAGTCGGCCATGTGGGAGTCCAGCACCTTTACCACCACGCCACCTGCTGGCCCCGTGGGTATCTGCATACACTCACTCCAGTATTTTGGGGTTACCTGTTATGTATCCTCTACTGCCTTGGAGCAGCCATTTGGTAGACACAGATGATGAGGGGATGGTCAGTAAATAAACTACATAGTTGAATACAGGGTAATAAGCACCAAGGAGAGAAATCGTGGTTTGGGAAGGAATGTGTATGATGGCAAGCCGGAGAGGAGGTTGATATTTTGAGAAGGCAGAAGACCTCAATGACACGCTGACATTTGAGCAAAATTCTACAGTTGATGAGGGAGAATACCTCAGGTTCTCTGAGGAACACGCTTTCCAGGCAGAAAGAACAGGAGCATAAGGCACTCACTAGGAATGTAACTAGAAACTCAGGATGAGAAGGGACACGTATGGTCTCTCCTGGAAAATGCCTTGACTCCATTAGACTGTCTCACTGTTACTTTTTTATCCTCCAGACATCCCCCCTCTACCTGCTTGGAACACTTCTCCCCGGCGGCTCAGACTCCGATATTTGTTCTTGGACATCCGCACAGCTGCCGTTTCGGGATTTCCCTTTGTCATCCTGAATATCCTCCTGGCCTTCGATGCCTTGACTTAACTCTCACTTTAGGACAGCATGTCCTCTTGTTTCCTGAAGGATCTTGTGTTCGCTTTGAGGCTTTCCTTTTGCTTGCTAAACAGGAGATCACTTGTGACTGGATTTCAGAAAACAGTTTTTTCTACTCTTAATGCTTGCTTGGGAAATAAATTTCAAAGTCTTTGAACTGCGGTCTTCCAGCGTCCAATGGCATTCCCTCTCCCAGTTTAGTATTTGTGACCTAATGTTATTGCAGATCTTTTAGGATGTTCTTTTGGGGATGTTCTTTTGGTCTCCACATTGTGAAATGTCCTAGTGATAATGTTGGTGTGAGAGCTTTTCTTCCATTTCACTACTCCTTAGCTTTCTTACGGAAACCCACCTTGAGGGAATGTTCTCGTGTTATTTGATCATTTCTTCCCTTCTGGTACCTGCATTTTCTCTCTAGAAGAGTCATTCCACTTTTACCTTCTTCCATTCGTCTTGTTCAAGCTTTTATTTGGGGGCCAGCCTGTGTTGTGGTTGAGATGACTCGAACCCACGTGGCCAGCTGTGCAGTTTTAAGTCCCAGACGTGGTGGTTTGAAAAACACACCAGGCGCCTGTACATGTGTGCCCAAAATCCCCAAAAAAGAAATCAAGAAGGGATTCTGGCCTGGCCACTTCCATCTAGGGATATTTCCTCACTTTCTCTCTCCCCAGTGAGCACAGAGCCCACCCCCTCTGGCAAAAATAAAAAGTAAAAATTATTTTTGTGATTGTATGTATAATTTTTAAGAGGATTTTCTTACTTTTTTTTTTTTTAATATACAAGCATTTGTTTCTGTCACTCTGGGTCCTACTCTCATTTTTCTAGTTGTAATATTGTTAAAGTAATCTTTCTGGGGGCCAGCAGATGGCAAAGCGGTATCATCACTGGACTCCCACATAGCCAATCGTGGTTCAAGTCCCAGACCTGGTGGCTTGAAACTCATACCTGATGTGTGTGCACATGTGCTGAAGATCTTGGGAAGAGGAGGGAAGAGAAGGGATTGTGGCGTGACCATCCCCTGGGGGGGTGACTTCTCACTTTCCCTCCGTCTGTCTCTCTCCAGTGAACACAAGTGCCCTAAGGAAAAAAAAACCTCTACAAAAAAATATATAAATAATCTTTTATTTTGCCTAGTTATCTCCTGAGTGTTTTTTTAAAAACATTTTCACTTTTTTTCCCCTTATGTATATGTATGTATTTCTTCCATGAACCAGAGAAAGAGAAAGCATCCCCAGCAGCGTTCTCATGTTGCAGTCTACCCCGCAGCCTTCAGCAGGCCCAGGGTCATGGGCAAGCACGGGCCTGGCATCCTTGAACCATGAACCTTCTCACGTGGGACTGCCTCACAGTGTTGCATTTTAGGGCTGCACCACTGTTTGGCCCCTGTGTATTTTAGCACTCTTTTTTTTTTTTTTGGAGAGGTTTTTGCTATAGGGTGCGTGCGCTCGCCAGAAAGAGAGAGACAGAGAGACAGAAAGCAGGAAATCAACCTCCCCCCCCAGGGCAGATGGCCACGCCGCAATCCCTTCTCCATTCTTCTCCCAGGATCTTGGGCACGCACGCACACATGCCCGGTGTGAGTTTAAGCCACCGGGTCCAGGACTTGAACCGTGGTTGACTACATGGGAGTCCAGCGACATAGTCATTACGCTAGCTGCTGGTCCCTTAGCACTCATTTTGGCAGCTCTTGGTCTCGTGTTCACTTTGAAGCTTTCCTCTTGCTTGAGTTCGTACTGCAGGAGACACACGAGCTGACCGGGAGTTGTGGGTGGTGACTGTTGACTTGCAGGCTTACCTGTGACTTGGCGATGATTGGTTTGCTTTAATCTGTCGATGAGTCTCAGTTTCTACAGAAGAGGGACCGTCTGTTTTCAACTTGTGAAATCTTGTTGCTCTCATTTTGAAATTGGCCAGAGAAGGCGCTTGGGGATCTTATTATTTCTCTTGCTCCTCGAGCTCTGGGTGACAGGAACGTTCCTATTTCTTTTTGCCTTTGGTGCTGACTGCCCAGGATTGAGCCAAGATCTGGGGTCTAACAACTGAATACAACTAAAATAGTACCCCAAGCTACTCGCCGCATTCTTCACAACCTTCCAGTGTGCCTGGTAAACCGTTTGATCCGGGGTCCTCTGCAGACCGCCTCCTCACGTCCTTCTTGGCCCAGGCCTGATCCTGTCTGCTCCTGCTGTCTTCTTCCTGTGCCACAGTGTGGCTTAGAGCTCATGGGACCTTCGCAGTGCCTCGTTCTCAGTAATAGGATCCTTCATTTTTTCCTTTTCCTGTTTTGGATTGCTTTTCATTCTTTTTTAATAACGTTTTGCTTTTACGATTTTATTATTGTGTTGATTTTCAAGAGAAGACAGAAATGCCAGATCACATTTGGCATTTTGTTTCTTTCAAAAAATAATAGCCTCATCTTTTTTTTTTTTTGAGAGGTTTTTGCTATAGGGCGCCTGCGCTCGCCAGACAGACAGAGAGAGACAGAGAGACAGAAAGCGAGAAATCACCCCCCCAGGGGGGATGGCCACGCCGCAATCCCTTCTCCTCCATTCTCCTCTTGGGATCTTGGGCACGCATACACACGCTCCCGGCGTGAGTTTAAACCACCGGGTCTGGGACTCAAACCGCGGTCGACTACATGGGAGTCCAGCCACATAGCCACTACACTAACTGCTGGTCCCAGAAAATCATAGCCTCATCTTTTGAGCTAACTGGAAGTGACTAAACAGTTCTACATGGAGTCTCAAAATCCATCGTCAAACCATTACATTGACATAAACTGTGAATTGACACAGAATATTTACCACAGAAGAGTTCAAGCAACCACATAGAATCAATGTGTTGGTGTCAGGTTTTGTTTCTTTTTTTTTTTTTCTTCCCTTCTCCATATCCTTTTGACAAGTGGAGGAAGTCAGGGTCTGTCAAGCTTCCCCTACCTAGATTTCGTTTTGATTTGTTCGCTTGATGCCCATTTAAAATTCCCTTAGAAAGTTCAAGTGTCTTAGAAAATTCCAAACCTTCATCAGTGTTTCCGAACACCACTGAAGGTCATTTTCACCTGGATTCTATGAGAAAACACAATGCTAGTAAATATCAGAACTCTTAAATTTTTATTTCTGATTTTAATTCTTTTTCCTAATGCTACCTCTAAAATTGAGATTACGTTTACTTATTGGTTTGATAGGAAGAATGAATTTACAAAGCATCTTCAAAAAGTTCATGGGAAAATGCAAATTATGAGAAATTGCATGGATTAAACTTTCTTTTTTTTGCATTGAAATAAACTTGTACTTTAATTTCATTTTTTTTTCTTTTGGTGGACTTTTTGAAGTCCTTCATACCTTGTGCTTGTCACATTTCATTTTAGCATACTGTGGAGCCATAATACTAACTTCCTAAAAAGTAAGGGATGAAACCAGCAGATGGCGTAGCAGTTACATTCCTGAACTCCCACATGGCCAACCACAGTTCAAGTCCTGGGCCCGGTGGCTTGAAACTCACAATGGACACAAGTGAGGAATATGCTTTCCCAGTGCCTGAAGACATGGAGTGCCTTTCCAGAAGCTGTTAGCTTTCATGGGTTGCTGGGCTTTTTGGTTTTTAATTGCCAGAGAATAGGTGTACTTGCCAGAGAGAGAGGGAAGGCACCCCCCCCCCCCCCGACCACGGGACATCGTCACACTGCGACAC
>NW_006160208.1:4092039-4115267 GCF_000334495.1 Tupaia belangeri chinensis | reverse complement strand
TCATGGTCACACTGTGATCCCTTTCCCCCAATTCTCCTTCCCCATCAGGATTCTGGACAGGCACAAGCATACAGGTGGCTCGAGTGTTTTTTAAGCTGCCAGGACTGAGATCCGAACCGTGGTTGGCCATGTGGGATCCACCTCCATTTGCACAGTGCTTAACCCCTGGCCCCTGCACTATTGGGCCAGCCCTTTGGGACTGCTGTTAATGCAAAAAACTGGTTGCCACCTAAGCTTCAGTGTACCTTCCCAAAGAAATTAAGCATTAGCCTGGAAAACGGATTCACCCTGAGAAAATGATGCTCGAAAGACTCTCATTACTATTACGGGTAATATGACTCAGAAGATTTTGTTTACTCCTTTGAGTGTAATTGCCGAATCACTGCTTTGAATTGCCCAAATGAACTCTCAGGAGTTAACAGTGATATTTATTGGAACTTAAAATTCAGAATAGTCGCCAGGATATCAACAGGAATTAGGAGCAGCTTTTGAGTGTTAAAAGTTCTTTTCTTTGTGATAACAGAAGTACACCTGGGGAAATAGAGCAATGCTCATGGTAAAAGCCTCCTCTCAGGTAACCGCAGCCGTGTTACACCTCAGCTGTAGGGTGCTTTAGGTACAATGCCCAAATGCACTCTTTTTTTTTTTTTTTTTTGAGAGATTTTTGCCATAGGGCGCGTGCGCTCGCCAGACAGACAGAGAGAGACATAGAGACAGAAAGCGAGAAATCACCCCCCAGGGGGGATGGTCAGGCCGCAATCCCTTCTCCTCCATTCTCCTCTCGGGATCTTGGGCACGCACGCACACGTGCCCGGCGTGAGTTTTAAGCCACCGGGTCCGGGACACAAACCGCGGTCGACTACGTGGGAGTCCAGCGACATAGCCATTACGCTAACTGCTGGTTCCCCCAAATGCACTCTTAATTCTTCAATTTTAAGATGGGATCGGGGAGAAATTGCGTCTCACTGAGATGGTGCCAGGCAGGGATCGCTGTCGGTACCTGGAGCCAGCTATGTCAGCAGGGCTCTCCAGGGCTGGGCGTGTGTAACTGGAAGACTAGTGACTTCATCAATGCATGGCAGCTTGTAGAAGTAGGTGGCAAATTGCACCAAAATATTGTTGAAATAGAGCGCCTTCTATCTTATCTATTTGTGTGCATTGTGAGAGGCTTTCTTACTGCGTTCGCTCATGCCTATAGCTAACAAGTATTCAGTAAGCCTCACTACATGCCAGACACTATCACCTCGGGTCACAGAGGTGCTCTTTCCAGGGATCTCTTACTGGTTTCTTCCCCTAACCCTGAGATAATTCTCTTATTCTTAATAGGTTCTTCCTGTGAATTTATTCTAGTGAAATAACCACCATGACCTGGTAGTTAAGGTGCCGGGATCCTCCATGACCAACCATGCGGTTTGAGTCCTGGACCCGGTGGCTTGAGAAACACACCAGGGGTGCGTGTGTGTGTGCCCAGAATCCCGAAAGGAGGGAGAGCTGGAGGAGAAGGAATGGCAGCGTGACGGCCCCATGGAAAATGCTTTCTCTCTCTGCGTACTCCCCCATCCCACTGTGAGCACATGTGCCTTCTGCAAATAAATAAACAAGAAAAAGGCTAGATAAACACTGGATCTTTTTTTGTACAGTTAGCTTTGATTCAAATTCCATTTTTTGTGTTGCTAACAAATACCCGAGGCTGGGAGATATATAAAGAAGAGGGGTTTATGAACTCACAGTTCTGGGGGCTGGAAAGTCTGAAGGTGTAGACCTGGCATCAGTCTAGCCCACAGCATTGGTCAAGGGAAGCACAGTGGATGTGGATGGATGCAGAGAGAGAGAAAGAGAGAGAGTGCTTCTGAGACCTTCTGTTAGAACAACCAGCTCAGGAGAACAAACCCCTTCCCACAAGAACTGGAGCTCACTGGGTTCTGGAGACGTTTTTAATCTAGTCATGAGACAGATGTCTCCATAACACAATCGTGCTGTTCCAGTTACCACCCCTACACCTCACACCTAACATCAAATTCAAAAACATGAAATTTGGGAGACAAACGTTACTCAAACCATAATAAGTTCACGGAAAATGCATATTATGAAAAAAAACAATACATGGATTTTAAATTATTGTTGTACTTAAAATTTGTACTTTTAAAAATTTTTTAAGAAAGTTTTTTGCTGTAGGGCACATGCACTTGCCGGAGGGACGAGAGACAGAAAGTGAGAAATCACCCCCCCCCCCAGGGGGATACCCACACCATAATCCCTTCTCCTCCATTCTCCTTTTGGGATCTTGGGCATGCACACACACTTGGCCAGCATGAGGTTTAAGCCACCAGGTCTGGGACATGAACCGTAGTTGACTACCTGTGAGTCCAGCAACGTAACCATTATGCCATCTGCTGGTCTGGGAACTTGTACTTTCAAATCCATTTTTTTTCCCATGAATTTTTAAAACTCTTCTCATAAGGCAGTGTTTTGGTTTCTTATCCATCAGACCTTACGGAAAACTGTCCCAACCCTTCATGCGCCACCCCACCTCCACTTGGCGCATTCTGCTGAATCTGAACCGGAACTTTTTGAAGGTCAATGTGGGCTGTTCCTTCTCTTTTGTAGACTGGTATTCTGTGTTTTCTGATTGCTCTTCATCGAAGGCACAAGGTTCAATTTCAATTAGTGCACCAGCTGAGAAAGAGAATTGTTTGTCAGAATTTAATTTCCTCACTAGCAGTTTATTGCCTCTGCTGCAAACAGAATGAGCCACTTGAAAAGAATGGCAAGTGTACTTTTTTCCCAAGAAAACCGCTGGCCCATGTGATTAACTTACTTGATTAACATACTTGTCACTGGGCTGATAAAGAGCGTGGATGTCTAAGAGGCTACATTTCCAAATGATGCTAGACATTGTGGAGAAATATAATGTATGACACATTTGAATGAAATGTATCAGACCAAATACATTGTGTAAAATGCTTATAATAATACTGGTATTTGCGGAAGACATTAATTCTTGGTTTTTGAAAACCCCAGTCATTATCTAATTATCTCAAAGGGTAGAATGAAATTCTCAAGATGTCTAATGACTGCTACTTCCACTCATTTTCACGTTGATGGACACTACCTAACAGTTTTAGGATCGGGGAGAATAGAAGTAAAGGAATACAAAATCTATCTGGAAGGTGTGTCAACCTGCTCATGCTTGCCGAAGTCTTAGGGGCACTTTGTCCAATTTGAAATGTTAACCCACCTCCAAATTAGAATTACAAACAGACATTTTTAAATTACTCTTTTGTTTTTTTCAATGGATGTTTTTGATATTTTTTAACTTAAATGAGTATTTTCTTCTTTCAAGTAGAAGTATACTTTTAAAAAGTGTGTTTAAGTGATCCATGCTATTTTGATACACGTACACATAGTGAAATAATTTACTGTGCTTAAGTAAATCAATATACCCATCATCTCACATGGTTATCTTTGTGTGTGTGTGGTGAAAATACCTAAAATTTACTCATTATAACTTTCCATTTTTTTTTAAGAATTATTTTATTTAACTTTATTTCCTCATTTTAATTCTATAAGAGAGGGACAGAGTGAGAGAGAGAGGGAAAGTGAGAAAGAAAGCTGCTCAGTCCAGGACTCAAACTGAGGTTGACCATGAGGGAGTCCAGCGCCCTTAACCACCATGCCACCTGCCGGCCCTCAAATTTCCATAGTATTATTAACAGTATTATTATTAACTAGTCCTCAGGCTTTACACGAGATGTCTAGGAAAGGCTTGTTTATTCTGCATAACAGAAACGTCGTACCCTGCAGACCCTCTCCTCTCCATCTCCCCCTTTCCCAGCATCACCACCCGCACCACCCACTGCCCTCCGTGACCTCTATTACACTCTTGTCTGTTTTGTTCGTTAGATTCCACGTATAAGGGAGATCATGCAGTATTTTTCTTTCTGTGTCTGCCTAATTTCATTTAGCATTATATCCCCACACATTCATCCATGTTGCAGCAAAAGGTAGGATCTCCTTTTTCAAAGTAAATAATACAATTTCATCATATATTTACCAGTTTATATGTTCATCCATCAACAGACACTTAGTTGTTTCCATATCCCAGGTATTAAGAATAATACTCAAGGGATCAGCAGTTGGTGTAATGGTTACATCACTGGACTCCCATGTAGTCGACTGGGATTCGAGTCCCGGACCTGGTGGATTAAAACTCACACCGGCATGTGTGCTTGCATGCCCAAAATCCCAAGAAGAAAATGGAGAAGAAGGGATTGCAGCATGGTCATTTCCCCAGGGGGGTGATTTCTCTCTTTCTGTCTCTCCGTCTCTGTCTCTCTAGAAAGCACACACACCCTATAGCAAAAGTCTTTCTGAAAAAAAATTTTAAAAATAAGGAAAGAAAGAATACTACTCTAATCCTCTAATCAACATGGGTGCACAGTATATATATCTATATGTATATGTATGTGTATATATGTGTATGTGCATATATATGTGTGTGTGTATATATATATATGTGAATTCATATTTTGAGTATACACATAGAAGGATGGCTGGTCATACAGTATTCTCATTTTTAACTTCCTTAGGATTATTATTTAGTAGTATTTTCCATAAAAGCTGCAGCAGTCTACATTCCCATGTGTACAGTGGTTCCTTTTCTCCACACCCTTGTCTACACGTACTTCTTGTCTTTTTTTAAAGAAAGAGAACACCTTGAGAGGGTTCTGTCATGCTGCAATCCCCCTTCCCCAGTACTCCAGTTTACTGTGATCTTGAGAACACGTGCATTCCCTCAACACGGGTTAAGCTGACTGCGGGATCCATGCCTGTGCGTGACAAATGAGACTTTCGGTTCCACGGTTCTTTGCCACTGACTGTGCCTCCAGGCCTAGATCTCTCATATCTTGTTGATAATAGCCATGCCAACAGGTGTGAAGTGACGTACTGTGATTAAATCGCATTTCCCTGATGATTAGTGATGTTAGCCACATTTTCATGTATTTGTTGGCCTCTTAAATTTTTTCTGTGGAGAACTCTCCAGTTGAGTTTTTACCCATTCCTGATGGATTATTACTCATGATTACTGAGTTGTGTGAGTTCCTTATGTATTTTGGATATCAGCCCCTGACCTAACTTACGGTTCACAAATATTCTCTTCCAGTTCATTGGCTGCCTTTTCATTTTGTTTTCTTTGCTGCATAGAAGCTGTTTATGCTGATATGGTCTCAGTTATTTATTTCTCTTTTGCTGCCTGTGCTTTTGGTAAGATCCCCAAGAAATTATAGCTAAGACCAATAGCAAAGAGCTTTTCCCTTTTCTTGTCTTCTACAAGTTTTACATGTTTAGGTCTTGCATTTAGGTGTTTAATCCTTTTCTAGTTGATGTTTGTGTATGATGTAAGATCTGAGTGCAATATTATTATTTTTCATGTGGATATCCAGTTTTCTCAACACCATATATTGATCTTCAAGAAACTATCCTCTCCCCATTGTGTCTTCTTGGTGACCTGAGTATACATATACTTTAAGATAGGCATTTTAAGTTAAAGTGTACAAAATAAAAGTTTATGCAAAAAGTTTCTCTAATTAAATAAATTTAACAGTGAAAGTGGAAAAACCTTTGCCAACCAAAAGTTCTTATTTAATAGAAATTGTTTTTAATAATAAATTCTCAAAGATACTGAGTTTTAGTTTATAATGGAGAATTTCACAATATTTAAAACCATATATGGTTTATTGAGAATTGAGATTCCTGCTTTTAATTTTTTTTTTTTTTAAGAGAGGTTTTTACTATAGGGTACATGCACTCACTGGAAAGACAGAGAGACAGAGGGATAGAAAGTGAGAAATTGTCTCCCGGGGGGGAATGATTATGCCGCAATCCCTTCTCCTCCATTCTCCTCTCTGGATCTTGGGCATGCACGTACACGTGTCCAGTGTGAGTTTAAGCCAACAGATCTGGGACTCGAACTGCGGTTGACTACATGAGAGTCCAGTGACATAGCCATTACGCTAACTGCTCGTCCCAAACCTGTGATCTTCTATTTGGATCCAGCTTTGCTTGAGCTGGGTGTTACCCCTGCACCGCTGGGCCAGCCCCAATGATCAACTCTTTTAATCCATCCAGAAACCTTCGTTGTCTTCATTTTCCAGATCAGGAAAGAGGCACAGGAAGAATAAGACATTTCTAAGGTCATGTTGCAGGTCAGTCTTGAGACTGAGATTGAAAGCCCTGACTCTGGCCTCAGAACTTCTTAACTCAGACCTCCTTTTCAAATGGTCTCTGGGAAGTGAATGAAACGGCAAAAAGGCAAAGTCCCTCACATCAGCAATTTTGGCACAAAGTCGACGTTACTGTTTTTCCCCTCATCACATCCCAATCTTCAAATACATATTTCAGCACTGTAATATTTTTAAAATGTATTCATCGAGTGTTTACAGTTTTCTAAGTGCCCTTACAGAAATGCAACAATCCAAAGAATTTCCTAAACTGCTGGTTTATATCATTTGATTAATCCAGAAGAGCCTTGGTCATTTGAATACTTTTCTTTTAGAGATTTTTGCCATAGGACCTATATGCTTGCTGGAGAAAGAGAGAGACAGAGAGAGCGAGAGAGAAAGTGAGAAATCGCTCCCCCAGGGGGCATGGCTATCCACAATCCTTTCTCTTCCATTCTCCTCCTGGGATCTTGGGCACAGCACACATGCACCTGGAGCGATTTTAAAAACACCAGATCCAGGACTCAAACTGCGGTTGGCTATGTGAGTCAGTGACTTAATCACTTCACCATCTACTGGCCCCAGATGGGTTTTTTTTTTTTTTCCCCTTACCAAGTCAGTGCATTTGGCATTGGAGACTATGCATGATATGGGGTGCAGTAAAGCCTCGGGGTGCTACTTTTATTATTTGTTTAATCTTTTCCGAGTATCTACTGTAATTAATGAAGGCCAGAAGCGTTGGGTTGGCCTTTAGGTGCAGAATGAATAAGCTCATCCCTGTTCTTTCTTTTTTTTTTTTCTTTTTTCGGAGAGGTTTTTGCTATAGGGCATGTGTGCTTGCCAGAAACACAGAGAGAGACAGAGAGATAGAAAGTGAGAAATCACCCCCCAGGGGGGATGGCCACGCCGCAATCCCTTCTCCTCCATTCTCCTCTCAGGATCTTGGGTACGCAGGCTCACGCACCTGGCATGAGTTTAGGCCGCCAGGTCTGGGACTCAAACCGCAGTCAACTACATGGGAGTCCAGTGACATAGCCATTGCACTAACTGCTGGTCCGTCATCCCTGTTCTTTTGGAAGGACTAAGGTGAGGGTGTCCAAGGTCAAGCTCGCAGCTGCTTAGCCTGTGCCCTCTCATCCTCCTTTCCATGCTTCCTTTGTCAAAATAAAAGTAACACTCCCCATTTCATCTTGGCCCCGGATATTGGGGGTCCTGAGGCTCCAGCGCCCTTTCGAATCCTCTGCCCCGTGTCTCAGCCGTCACACTTCCATTCACTCAGTTCAGTGTATCACGTGGTTGCATTAATACATGTCTGATCACTCTCTGCCCTTTCTGTACTCTGTGTACATAAAACTGAGCGAAAGCTGCTTCTGAGTAGGCCTGGTTTTTGAGACAAAACGTCTTAGTACAATAAAAAATTTGTGCAATGAAGCAATACGTTTAATAAAGCGGAGCTCTAGTGTGCATGGCTTTGTTCTTCCAGAGCCTAAAAAGCCCTAGTGTATGTTAATTTCAGATGACAGTTACAGGCCAGCCCTATACCACAGTGGTTAAGCAGTGTGTGTAGGGAGCTGCATCCCACATGGCTGCCCGTGGTTCAAATTCCAGCCCTGGTAGCTTGCAAAACATACCATGGGACCCGTAGATGGTGTGATGGTTACATTGCTGGACTCCCACGTAGTCAACTGCAGTTCAAATCCCAGATCCAGCAGCTCAAAACTCACACCAGGCACATGTGCATACATGTCCAAGATCCTGGGAGGAGAATGAAGGAGAGGGATTGTGCCAAGGCCATCTCCCCTGAGTGGTGATTTCTCACTTTCTGTCTCTCTCTGTCTCTCTGGTGAGCACATGTGTCCTGTAACAAAATCTCTATTAAAAAAAAGAAGAAGAAGAAAGAAAAACACACCATGTCTATGTGTGCCCCAAATCCTGATGCAATGAAGAAGTGGAGGGTAAGACTATGGCATGACCACCCGCACTACTTTCTCTCTCTTTCTCTTTTTCTCTGCTAAGTGCATGTGCCCTCTGGAAATTAAAAGAAGGAAAAGTAGAAGGAGAAGAAGAGAGGAGGAACAGAAGAAGGACGATGCGAAAAGGAGAAAGAAGAAGGAGGAGGAAAGGAAGAAGAAAACGTTACACATTTGGAACAACAGAGAGTAAATCAAAATGAGGAAGATTTAGTCCAGCTGTGTATACAATACTGCAAGGCTGGAAGCCATTTGGAAAATAGGAGGTTCAGTTCCCAAGGCAACCTCTTTTTCTCTCCATCTCTCAAATAAATAAACTTTTTTCTTTTTTTTGGAGAGGTTTTTTTGCTATAGGGCACGTGCGCTCGCCAGACAGAGAGAGACAGAGAGACAGAAAGCGAGAAATCACCCCCCCAGGGGGGATGGTCTCGCCGCAATCCCTTCTCCTCTATTCTCCTCTCAGGATCTTGGGCACGCACACACACGCGCCCGGCGTGAGCTTTAAGCCACTGGGTCTGGAACCCGAACTGCTGTCGACTACGTGGGAGTCCAGCGACATAGCCATTATGCTAACTGCTGGTTCCCTCAAATAAATAAACTTTTAAAAAAATCATAAAGTTTTCCTAGTCACTTATATAATATGTGTGTGTGTGTGTGTGTGTGTATAAAACTGAAAACTAAAGCAACGAGGTTCTGATTCAGTCCTGTGTGTTTCTTTCTTTCTTTCTTTTTTTTTTTTTTTTTTTTTTTTTTTTAAATTAAAAAAAAGGGTTTTTTTTACATAACAGTTTACATATACAACAAGGTTTTATTTGAATCAACAGTGGTAAATTTTGCCAATACTAAATGCATACCAAAATTTCAATTGCTGATATGAAACAGCATTAAAAATGTGTGTTTCTGCGAAACCTCAGTAGTGACAGTAATCTGGGGCAGTGGGATATTTGTGAGTAGTTGTGGTTCAAGACATAACAATAGACATGGCTTCCGCCCTCCTGGGTTGCCGATGCTCTCATGCCTTTGCAAACAGGAAAAATGAGCATCGAGGGAAACCTCTTATCCTTCAGTCGGCATGTGTAAGAGAGGCGAGGCTGATGGGCTTGGAATGTTAATGCATCATTCGGGAGTTGGAAAGGGGAAAGATTCCTGTGGGAACTCTGCTTGTATCGCTGTTCAATCATTCGTCCCCTGTAAAGGCATTCACACGTGCTGAGTTGTTTTTGTGTGTGTGATAACAACTCTTGCTTGCACGACCGTATTTCCTGGGTTATTACCATTCTGACTTAGTGACTTTCTCAAACATGCTCAGTAAATACTTGATATAAAATCACTCATGGAATATTAGCCGGGTCCTAATACAATCTTATAGCGATCCCCCTGGAAAAACACAAATCCTGCTTAGATCACATGGTCCGAAGTTCCTAACCAGGGACTTAAAAAAAAATTTCAAGTGAAATCCGTGTTTTTTCTTTCCTGCTAGTAGCTGGAGAAATAAATATCCGGAAGCTGTCTCATGACTTGAGGGTGACAGATGCATTGAAAATCCATTCGAAATGCTCTGAAAAGCCTGTCAAATAGCATTTTTTTTCCCTGATAAATTATAAGTTTCCAAATACGATGAAAGACATAATTTCATGGAAATTACCTTATCTTAAAGCCACCAGACAGCAGTAGATTTATTTATTCTCTCATTTTATTTGACAAATTGTCGTTGGAGTCTTCTGTATGGCAGCTACTGTGTTACAGACGGGGATGCAACCCCGAACAAGCCACCACCCCTGCTCACTGCGGGAGGGTTCAGACGAGAGAGCGGGGAGTATGCCCCATGCTCTGTACTGGAGTAGAGAAGACCCCCTGAGCTGTGAGAGCACCTGGAGGAAAGCACAGCTGAGCCTTAGAAGATGACCTCACAGAGAGGAGGATGGGAACGAGTCTTTCATGTAGGTGGGGCATGTGTGGAAAACTGGGAAGAAAGAGGGAATACAGCATTTGAGGAGCTGGAGAAAGTTCATGGGATTGGAGGGCAGAGCCCAGGGTGAGGAAGGAATGTGCTAAGATCAACTGATGGAAGGCCCTGGAAACGTGTCGAATTTGACTTGACTAGTGGGCAGTCATTGATGTGTTTTGTGTCTGTATGTATGTGTGCATGGATTTATTTATTTGTTTTTATACAAAGGAGTACTGTAGTTCGATTTATAATTGAGATAAAGATTTTTGACTTTGGATTTAACAAAGTGGAGTAAGATAGGAACTGGAGGGACTGGCTAAGAGCCGTGACAGTAATTCCTGAAAAAGCGAATGGTGGCCTCTACATACACGTCGAAGGGGCTTTTTGTAGAATTCAGAAAATGCTCTGTGAACTTTTAATCATGTCCCTTTATGCATTCCCAATTGATTTTTCCTACTCCAGGGAAGTAATATTAAAATATCTGCTAAAAGCAGCTTTTCTTTTCCAAATGCATGCATACATTAATTAGAATACTACAGATTAAACAGTAGATAAATGCTTGATTAGAGTTTTAAAAAATGAAAAAAATGATTTAAGATTTCAGTCATATAATTCAAACAAAATTTTAGCAACAAGCTGCCTCTCCTTTTCTTTCTTTGTTATATGGTGCACGTACTCACTAGATAGAGAGAGAGAGAAACAGAAAGTGAGAAAATGTACTCACTAGATAGAGAGAGAGAAAAAGAGAGAGAGAGAGAGAGAGAAACAGAAAGTGAGAAAACACTTCCTGTGGGGATGGTCGTGCCACAATCACTTCTTCTCCATTCTCATTTTTTAAAAAGATTTTTGCTGTAGTGGATGTGTACTAACCAGAAAGGCAAAGAGAGACAGAGAGACAGAAAGCAAGAAATCACCCCCCAGGGGGGATGGCCACACCGCAATCCCTTCTCCTCCATTCTCCTCTCAGGTTGGGCACATATGCACAAGCGCCTGGTGTGAATTTAAGCCACTGGGTCCGGGACTCGAACCACGGTTGACTACATGGGAGTCCAGCGACATAGCCATTACACCAACTGCTGCCCACCTTGTCCCAGCATGAATTTTAAGCCACTGGCTTTGGGACTTGAACTGAAGTCAACTATCTGGGAATCTAGTGACATAACCATTACTTCATCTGCTGGTCTTTGTTTTCTTTTATTAAATACAAAATCTTAGGCTTCCTAATAGCCTAGTGGTTAAGAGGGCCAGATCCTACATGGTGAACTGAATTTTGGACCCAGGGGCTTGAAAATATATGGGCTCATATGTGCATGTCTAAATCCCAACAGGATGGAAGAATGGAGGAGAATGGATTGCGGCATGAACACACTCATGAGGGGGTGCTTTCTTCTTCTCCCTCTCTCTCTGGTTTTATTCTTCAGAGAGATTTTTGCTATAGGGCATGTGCACTTGGTGGTGGAGAGACAGAGAGAGACAGAAAGTGAGAAATTCCATGAGGGATAGCCTTGCCATAATCCCTTCTCCTCCATTCTCCTCTTGGGATTTTGGGTATGCATGCACATAAGCCTGGTGTTTTAAGCCACCAGGTCCAGGACTCACACCGTAGTCAACCATGTGGGAGTACAGCGACGTAAACATTACACTATCTACTAGTCCCACCTCTGTTTTTCTGTCTCTCCCTGATGACTGCCTATACTCTCTGGCAATTAAAAAAAGCAAAAACCAAAACAAAACAAAAAAGAGTTTCACTGTGTTGCAACCCTCTTGATTCAAGCT
This sequence comes from Tupaia belangeri chinensis, assembly GCF_000334495.1. Taxonomy (NCBI): domain Eukaryota; kingdom Metazoa; phylum Chordata; class Mammalia; order Scandentia; family Tupaiidae; genus Tupaia; species Tupaia belangeri. The sequence continues at coordinate 4,103,352 of NW_006160208.1, read as the reverse complement.
TCCTGAGTCACTGGGATTTGCACCCAACACTTGTTAAATTGGACTAAGAATGAAACTCAGGCCTCTCATGCCTGCATCTTAGAAGCACATTGCCACTGTGACTGGGCTTCGGTCTTTAATAAAGGTAACACAAAAACTAAAAAATGTCTTTTCTAAATTTTGAGTGTTGGGAGTTTTACATCTCCCTCATTTGCATGGTGAATGATCTCCAACCCCCAAAATTTACCTAGAAAGAATCTTATATTTAAAAGAATTATTTTATTTATCTTTATTTATTTTAATTTGACCATAGAGGGACAAAGAGAGAGGGAGAAAGTGAGAAAACAAGCCGCCAGGTCTGGGACTCAAACCTCAGGTAGTCATATGAGAGTCCAGCACCTTAACCACCACAGCACCTCCTGGCTTTTTTTTTTTAGAGAGAGATTTTTGCTATAGGGCATGTGTGCTGGCCAGAGAGACAAACAGAAAGTGAGAAACCACCCGCCAGGGGGGATGGCCACACTACAATCCTTTCTCCCCCAGTCTCCTCTCTGGATCTTGGGCATACAAACACGTGTGTCTAGTGTGAGTTTTAAGTCACCAGGTCTGGGACTTGAACTGTGGTCGATTAGATGGGAGTCCAGCAACATAACCATTACTCCATCTACTGGCCCCCAAAGGATCTTTATTATGTGATATCATGGGATATTTGGTAAAAGCAAATTTGAGAAGCACAGAAATTGAAGACAAAATGTACACCTAGAGGTTTATGAAGTAACAGGACACTGAAGATTAAGAAGAAAATCTTACGAGAGAGAAAAGCAGATTACCTTTAAAGGCATTACAACTAGACTGACAGTTGATTTTCACTAACACAGTAGAAGCTAGAAGACAGTAATCAACTACTATCTCCTAAATACTGAAAAATAGTAACTGTCAACTCAAAATTCTATACTCAGCTAAACTGTCATTCACGAGTGAAAATGCAATAAGAATACATTCATTCAAACAGAAACTTTTCAGAGTTTTACTAATAGACACTTCGTTACAGTGCTTTAGGTAGAAAGGAAAAGCGAAATGTACAGAGAAATAGTAAATTAAAATGTTGGTAAACAAGCACCAACAGTATAAACATGAAAAATATTAATGACATGAAAAGATATTGATGACTAATTATGAACAATAATGACATAAAAGTCAGGGAAACAAAGACAATTGAGTCAAGTGCTTCCAGGCATGGCGACGACATGATGAGACCCTATTTGAAGTAGCTAGGGATGCTGGTACACGTCTGTGGTCCCGGCCACATGGAAGGCTAAGGTAGGAGGACGACCACACAGCAAGACCATGTCTAAAAAAAAATCACACATATACACATCAATAAGTAAGGTAAGAAAAGAATGATCACAATTAAAACATTGTAAGATCCCCATTAGAAAGGGGACAAAATATTGATTACTTCAAATATGCTTGTTAAAGTTTTGAAGAGTAAACTATAAACAAATGGAAATAGCTTCTAAAACAAAGGAGGAGAAAAAGAAATAGGGAAAACAGGAAAGACAGGATGCCCAATGAAAGGATAAATAGAAAGCTCAAAATAAAATGCTAGAAATAAGTTTAAGTGCATTACTAGTCACAATACATGCAAATGAACTTAACCGTTTTGTTAAAAAAAAAATTAAAATAAAATAGACAAGGGGCCAGCAGTTAGTGTAAAATGGCTATGTCGCTGAACTCCCATGTAGTGGTTCAAGTCCTGGACCCGGTGGCTTAAACTCACACTGGGCGCGTGTGCATGCGTGCCCAAGATCCCGAGAAGAGAAGGGAGGAGAAGGGATTGTGGCATGGCCATCCCCCCTGAGGGAGTGATTTCTTGCTTTCTGTCTGTCTGTCTCTCTCTGTCTCCCTGGCAAGCGCACGTGCCCTGTAGAAAGGAAAAAAAAAAAAAAAAACTCTCTAAAATAGACAAAAAGAAGCTTTCTGCTATTTACACCAGAAAAATCTAAAACATAAGAGACAGAACAGCTGAGAGTAAAAAAATGAAAGAGATATTATATATTCTAGGCAAATATAAAGCAAAAGAAAGATTGTTGCAGCTATATTGATGTCTGACAAAATAGAATTTAAGTCTTATTAAAGGATACTACAAAATGACACAAATTTAAAATCACCAGAAGACACAAAAATTCTAAACTTATTTTTACTTCATAACATAGTGCTAGGATATACAAAACAAAAACCAAAATAATTACAAAGGAATTAACACCTACAGTTGAAATTGGCATTTTTAACTCATTATTTTGAATATGTCAGTGTCTACCAACTTAGCTTATAAATGTAATACAAAAAGAGTTTCTGTAAAACTTGCTAGACTGATTTTTTTAAAAATGGTTTGAAAGTGCAAAGTTCCAGGAATATTAAAAAATTAAATTCTGGAACAACAATGACAAAAAATAAATGAAGGAATCAAGAGTTACAGTATTTAGGGACCAGCAGTTGGCATAATGGCTATGTCGCTGGACTCCCATGTAGTCGACCGCAGTTCGAGTCTCAGAATTGGAGACTTAAACTCACTCCAGGCGTGTGTGCGTGTGTGTGTGTGTGTGCCCAAGATCCCAAGAGGAAAATGGAGGAGAAGGGATTGTGGTGTGGCCATCCCCCCTTGGGGGGTGATTTCTCGCTTTCTGTCTCCCTGTCTCTCTCTTGTCTTTCTGGTGAGCTTCTGTCTCCTCTCTCTTGTCTTTCTGGTGAGCACACGCGCCCCATAGCGAAAACCTCTCCAGAAAAAAAAAAAAAAAAAAAAGAAGGAAAGAAAAAGAAAAGAGTTACAGTATTTAAAGCAGTGTAACTTTCAGGTTTTGGAGCAAGAATAGAACAATAGACCAATAAAGCAGAAGAGAGAAACAGCAAATATCAACTCCTGACAGATGGTACCATCAGACCAACGGGGGTAGAAAACTTAAACTGAGACAAAACAGAACTCTTCCAGGTTAGTGAACTATTATGAGCTCCTGGTTAGGAGAATGTTTGGGTGAAATAATTAACTCATGCGCTTATAGATTCCTTAGAGAGATACAAATGATTTCTGATTAGATACTGTGCTTCCTATGTAAAATTTTGGGGAACATGAAGGTGACCTGTTGTCTTCTGCTCTGGCAGCCATACATAAAGGCCAAACAAACAAAAGACAATGGATTTTAAGTATTTCTACACCCCAAAGGAAGTTTGTATTTCTTGGGAGGAGATTTTTTCTATAGGGTGTGTGTGCTTGCTGGAGAGACAGAGACAGAGAGACAGAAAGTGAGAAATCACTCCCTCCCCCAGGGGGAATGGCCATCTGGCAATCCTTTCTCTTCCACTCTCCTATCAGGATTTTGGGCACACACATGTGTCTGGTGTGTTTCAGGCTGTCGGGTCCAGGACTCAGACTGCACTTAGCCATGTGGGAGTCCAGGGACATAACCATTACGCCATCTACTGGTCCCTGCAAAGGAAATTTTAAAGACCACTTATGTATGATTTTTAAGACTTGTTCTATGGCATCAGTCTGTCTCCTACATGGGTAAAAAGTGAAGAGAGACACACAGAGAGAAAAGACTGCATTCTATTAATACATATTTTGACATGTGGCATCTTTCTTATTATTTCATGTTCATTACCCTTTAAATATCAAAAAAATTCTTATTCCATTGTAAGTATTTTCTGAGACAATGATTATTTAGATGCATGTTGTCTAATTTCCAAATGGTTTGGGTTTTTCTTATTAACATGTTTTTTGTTTGTTTGTTTTAATTGTGCCAGCAAGGACATGAACTCGCTGGAGAGACAGGGAGAGAGAGAGGGAAAATGAGAAAGCACCTCTCCCGTGATGAATGGTCATGTCAAGATTCTCCTCCATTCCTCCCTCCTCCCAGAATTTGGGCATGCACACATACACACCAATGGATTCGAGGCTCAAGCCATGGATTCAGCTCCTTAACCACCATGCCATGGCTGGCCCGAAGTCAACATATCTTTATTATTCTAATTTAATGTTACTATAGTCAGAAAATATATACTGTATGACTTCCATTAAAATTGTTTGACCTTTTTTTTTTTATTACCCAGAATATAGACATTCCTGATAAATGTCACATATACTTGAAAAGTCATGGTTCTTGACAGCATTGCTCAGATCTTCTATATCTTCTGTGAATTTTTTTTTCTACCATTGCTCAAGATGTTGTATTAGGGGGTGCTGGTGGCTGGCATGGTGACTGGGGGCTCTGGACTGCCACATGACCAGCTGTGTTTCAAGTCCTAGAGCTGGTGGCTTGCTCTCTCTCTCTCTTTCACTCTGTTCCTTTCTGGTTAAATTAAAATGCATAAAGTTCAATAAAATAACTCTTAAAAAAAAGATGTTGGACTAGGTTGTCAGGAAAGTCATGATGTATTTTTCTGTTTTCCTGTGTAAAAATGCATCATGATAACACAATAATTTCCATTTCTTATTATGGAATTATCCATTTCTTTCTTTTTCTGTTCATTTTTGCTTTGTGTATTTGGAGGCTTTGTTATTGACTACATACACATCTTTTTTCTTTAACTATTATGTCTAGTTAGTCAGCATTTTTATCATTATGATGCATCTCTCTTTGTTTCTGAAACAAACTTTGGCCTGAAATTTATTTGGTATGATTTTACTATAGCTACCTTGGCTTTCTTGTGCTTACTACTTGCTTGGTGTAACTTTTTCTATCCATTTACCTTCTCAGTTTTCCTTTATCTTTACAGTTGAAGTTTAGCTCTATAGATGAGGTATTTTGGGGTCTTGTTTCCTTCAGCCATTTTGACAATCTCTGCCTTTTCTTCAGAGCATGTAGTTCATTAGTGATAATTATCAGGATGTTTCCGTTTAAATTTATCATTTTATTTTGCTTCTTTGTTCCTCTTCTTCTCCTAACCTTTTTTAGATTACTTGAATTAAAAAAAAATATTTAGGTTATTAGGCTATAGGGCACATGTGCTCAAGAGGGTCCCACGCTACAACCTCCCCTCCTCCCTCCAGCCCTTCTCACTAGCCAGGATTATAGGTACACATGCCCAGCAAGTACACTTGGACTGTATTTTGGTTTTATTTTATTTTATTTTATTTTATTTTATTTTATTTTATTTTATTTTATTTTGAGAAAGACACACACACACACACACACACACACAATGCAACCTTATGTGCCCCACCACTCATGCTTTATGGATAGTTGTTATACTTAATGTATCTCCATATATTATAAACCTCACTAGTCAATGCTATAATTTTAGTTTTTAAACATTGTATGGTTTACAAAGAACTTAGACAAAAAAAGAGAGTAAATACTTCTGTATTCACCGTTTATAACACTATCATTTTCAGAGAGTTTTGCGTTCCAAGTGGTACCATTTCTTTTAGCCTAAAGTATTTCCTTCCCATGCCTTATACTGCACGTCTACTAGTGACCGTCTTTTCAGTGTTTTGGTTTTGTTTTGTTTTTAATCTGGAAATGTCTTTATTTATTTACTTTGCCCACATTCTTCAGTCATATTTTCACTAAATGTAGAATCCTGGTGTGATAGGTTTAGTTTCATCACTGTAGGATGTTGTTCTGGCATTTTTTTAGCCATCATATTTTCTGTTTGTTAGAATCATGACCCCCAAATATGCCTTTCTGTGATCCCTCAAACTTGTGAAATGTTATATCACATGATGTTATTAAGGCAATGGACATTGAAATAGGAAAATTAGCCTGGATTATCTAGTTGGGACCAATCTGACCACACAATCTCTTTAAACAGAGAACTTTCTTTAACAGAAGGCAGGGGACATGGGGCAGAAGGTAAAGTTTGCTGGTTTTGAAGATGGAGGAAAGGGACGATGAGTCAAAGAACATAGCCCGCCTCCAGGAGCTGAGAATGACCTCACTCTCAAAACCAATGGAATTGTTTCCTCCCAATAACCTGAATGAGATTAGAAATGTCTCATTTCACCACTGCACCACTGCCTGACCCCTTGATTGATTTTGGAAATCGATCTATCAGGAAATTCTCCAGAAAGAAACAGCCGCATTCACCATTTGCCTTTGTTCTTATAAAATGCTAAGTAGAAGGCCTAGTTGAGCCACTTTGTACCTGGACTTCAGACTTACATAACTATGAGATAATAAATGGGTGTTGTTTTAAGCTTCTAAATTAATTAAGGTAAATTCTTATGGCAGTTATAGAAAACTAATATATTGATAGTTTGGGCCAGCAAGTGGCATGGTGGTTGAGGCACATGGCTCCCATAGGGTTGACTGGGGTTTGAGTCCTAGACCCAGCAGCTTCAAAATCACTCCAGGTGCCCGTGCATGCATGCCCAATATCCTGAGAGGAGAATGGAGGAGAAGGGATGGCAGCATGGCCATCCTCTCTGGGGGTGATTTCTCACTTTCCCTCTCTCTGTCTCTCTCCAGTGAGTGCATGTGCCTTATGGCAAAAACCTTTAAAAAATATATAAAACTTCTGGTGAGAATTCAGCTATCAGTTGGGTTTAAAACCAAAAATATAGTTTCTGGTGAGAATTCAGCTATCAGTTGGGTTTATTAGTCACCAATATGCACTATGTTCCTTTTCTCTTACTGATTTTTACCTTTAGCTTTGAGTACTGTGACTAGGATGGGCCTTAGTATGGTTATTTTCTGTTCTGCTTGGTGTTCATTTAGCATCTTGTATGTATAATTTATATCTTTCCTAAAATGAGAAAAGTAACTTCTTGAAATACAGCTAATATTCCAGTTGTTGTAATCTAATAGATATTAGAAGTTTTGCTTGTTAAAAAAATTATTTTCTGTTTTTCACACTGGTTCATTTCTATTGATTTTTCTTTAAGTATAGAGCTTCTACTCTTTCCTCTGTTATGTCATTTGGTTACTAAGTCCATCCATGAATATTTAATTCCAGAATTTATATTTTCTTTTTCAGTTCTAGAATTTCTATTTGGTTCTTTTTCATTGTTTCTGTTTTGTTTTTTAGATTTTTGTCATAGGGTACATGTGCTCGCCAGAGAGAGACAGAGGGAAAGTGAGAAATCACACCCAAGGGAGTAGGGCCATGGGTAATCTCTTCTCCTCTGTTCTTCTCTTGGGTGATGGGCCCGCAGGCATACATGGCTGGCATGATTTTCAGGCTGCTGGGTCAGGGACTCAAACCATCGTTGACCTTGTGAGAATCTAGTGTCTTAGATACCACACCACCTGCTGGCTGGATACTACTATTTTTTTTTTTTTTTTTTAGGGGTTTTTTTTTCAGGGCACATGCACTCATCAGAAAGACCGAGACGACAGAGAGATAGAAAGTGAGAAATCACCCCCTCCTCCTGGGGGAATGGCCACACCGCAATCCTTTCTCCTCCATTCTCCTCTCAAGATCTTGGGCATGCACGCACACGTGCCTGGCATGAGTTTAAATCACCAGATCCGGGACCTGAACCGTGGTCAGTTACATGGGAGTTCGGCGACACAGTCATTATGCTAACTGCTGGTCCCTGGATACTACTACTTTTAATCTTTTCAAAAGTGATACCTGGGATAGTAACTTACTGCTAGTTTTAATATTTTTTTCCTAAAGGTCACATATAAATTTTTAGATTTTACATTGCTTACGTAAAAATATTTAAATATGTCTATTGCTTTTTCTTATTTATTTAAAAATTCTTTATATAATTAAGATCATTAGTGCTTTTTCTTTTAGGTACGACACCAATTGTTTCCCAGTTTATCTGTTTTTTATGGTGTTTTTTTTTTGTTTTTTTGTTTGTTTGTTTGTTTGTTTTTTTTATGTAGTAGCTAGAATTTTTCTATTGTCAAATCTGCCACAACTGAGAAACACTAACACATTGGGGCCAGCAGGTGGCATGGTGGTAAAAGCACTGGACTCTCACATGGCTGACTGTGGTTTGAGTCCTGCACCTGGCAGCTTGAAACTCATGCCAGGTGCCTGTGTATGCATACCCAAAAATCCCAGGAAGAGAATGGAGGAGAAGGGATTGCAGCATGACCATCTGTCTTGGGGAATGATTTCTTGCTTTCCTTCTCATTGTCTCTTTCTCTGTCTCTCTGTAGAGCACACGCACCCTATGGCAAAAACCTTAAAAAAAAGAAAAGAAAGACACACCATCACTTAGTAAAGGTTCATTGCTTTGCAGTCAGAAGGACCAAAGGTCACATCCTGCCCCCACACATTACTGGCTTCTTTACTCTGGTGCATTACTTAATCTCTCAGTACTATGCTTTCTTCCATGACAAGGGTCTTTAGCAATGCCTGTCCTTGTAGGGCTGTTAACATGCCATGCAAGACAATGCATGTAAAATATGCATCCCAGAGCTAGAAAACGGTAAGTGTTCAAACCATGGTGGGTGCTACTGTTTCTTCTGTAGTTATGATTATTTTCTGTCCTTTTATTTTGTTCATGCTTAGATAAATCTTCTCTACCCCAAGGTTATATAAATATTTACCTACATTTTCTTTAAATACATCTTTGTTTTCATAATCCATCCCTCCCTTACTGAGGCGCGTGTGTGTGCGTGCCCAAGATCCCGAGAGGAGAATGGAGGAGAAGGGATTGCGGCGTGACCATCCCCTCTGGGGGGTGATTTCTCGCTTTCTGTCTCTATGTCTCTGTCTGTCTGGTGAGCGTACGCGCCCTATAGCGAAAACCTCTCAAAAAAAAATATATGTATTTTAATATAAGTAGGTCAGATCACTCTCCGACTCATCTTACTCAAATCTTTTTGCCTGCACTTTCTTTTGCTCTTCGAAAAGAACTTTAGGGTTACTTGGTATTTTTATCAGGATGGTATAAAATGTATGGTGAAAATGAAAATATTAAGCTTTCAATCCAGGCAGATGGTGCATGCTTCCATTTATTTAATTGTTTTTTCACGATTCTCAGAAAGTTTTGAGATTGTTTTCATTCTGCCTTGCACATAGCTAGTTCAGTCATTTTCTAGTAACTTCATATTGTTACTGAACCCAAATCAGGCTCACTCGCCCAAGTGCTATAAAACCAAACCAGTCACGTGGTCTGATGAAGGAAAGTGCAGCTTTATTGCAAAACACAAAGCAAGAAAGTGGGCAGCTCATGCTGAAAAGACCCGGTCTCCCCAAGATGTTCCCCACATGCATTTTTAAGGACAAAATTAGGGGCAGAGTTCCCAGGTGCATGATCAGTTCAGTGATTGGTTCAAGAGGGTGTGATCATCTCCATCTCATGGGCAATCTTGATTGGTGAGACCTTAGATCATCAATTTTTTCTTCAGGTTTCTGGAGCCATTCAAGCCTGGGGTCTTTGAGCTCGCAGCAAGCAGTTTCCAGCCTACAAAACATCTTATATATTGAAAGGAAACCTCATCTTTCCTTTAAGTGAGAGTTTTAGAGGTCAAATGGCCCTTATTCATGGTCAGTGTTGTTTGGTTATCACTACCAAAGTCAGAAGACTTACCCCTTACTCTGGGCCATTACAATGGACGCGGACTTACATTTCAAGAACCGTAGAAAATACATTAGGGGACTCCTGCTTGGTTTCAATGTCAATTGCTTTGATGTATCAGGTCTTTTGTCTAATTGATGAGGGAACGCGTGGGTGCAGGGTGATCGGGCCCACACTTGCAGTGTGACACGGGTTTTTGTCCCACGCTCTGGAAGAATTAGAGTCATGGACACAGAGTAGGTATAACAAAGCAGGGAATTTCCTAAAAGAGAGGGGCAGAGAAAAGAGTTCCCAAGAAGGGAAAAGTCTCTGAAAAAATGGGTTTCCAAGAAGAACTGTGGTGAGGGGGTTTTTATTTGGGTCAGGAAGGGCTTTGTCAGGATTTATTCTAGGTGGGGCTTGTGCATGCATGCCCCTCCTGGTCCAAAGGGGTGTGTGCTGGGTGGGTCCAGTTATTCTCCTAATTTTGGAGTAGGTACCAAGGTCAGGAGATATTGGCTAGAAGCTATGGGCCTTGAAAACCATTTTCTTATCTTCTTCCTGGAATGTGGCGGGGCCTGGAAAAATCCTGGTTTAGGTCTAGGTCATGCTGCCTAGGTCAATCACCGAGTCACCTCTGCCTCTATCTCAAAACAGCCATTTTGTGATTCCATTTTAGGCTCATATCCTAACTATATTTATAGGGTCCCTGTCTCCCACATCATAATCATGTGCTCTACTTTAGTTTCTTTTTCTTGGTATTTAAGAAGGCATAGACACACGTATTGTTACTGAACTCAAACTAGATTCGCTCACCCTAGCGCTATAAAATCAAACTATAGGTACACGGTGTGATGAAGGAAAGTACAGCCTTATTGCAAAGTAAGGAGAGCGGGCAGCTCATGCTGAAAAGACCCAGTCTCCCAGGGATGTTCCCTACATGCGTTTTTAAGGACAAAATTAAGGGCAGAGTTCCCAGGTGCAGGATTGGTTCACTGATTGGTTCAAGAGGGCGTGATCATCTCATGGGCATTCTTGATTGGTGAGGCCTTAGATAATCAATATTTTCTTCAGGTTTCTGGAGCCATTCAGCCCTGGGGTCTTTGAGCTCACCGCTTGCAGTTTCCATCCTACAAAACGTCTTACATATTGAAATGAAAACTTCCGTCTTGCCTTTAAGTGAGCGTTTTAGAGGTCAAATGGCCCTTCTTTATGGTCAATGTTGTTTCATTATCATAATCCAAGTCTGAAGCCTTTGTCCTTACTCTGGGCCATTACAATGGAAATGGACCTTATATTTCAAGAACCTTAAGAAATCATTAGGGTGGTCCTTGCTCCGTTTCAGTATTATCTGCAAATAACTGTTTTTTTTACAACTGGCTTTTTAACTATCCTGTTTATTATGGGAAACTTCTAGCACAATGTTAAATGGTGCAATGCACGACTAAAAGGATCCCTTCATTTTTCTTTTCCCACATCTTCGTATGAAGTGGATGATCTAGTTAATATTTCATTCCCATTTTGCAGATGACTAAACTGGGGCACTCAGTGACTAAGCAAACTGTCTCAGTCCAAGTTAGAGTTCCAGCCCACGCAGTTTGGCCCTGCGGGGTGAAACGTCCCCTTGAATGAAAACCCAATAAATGGAAGGTCAAGTCCCTTCCAATGACAGGCTCGCTGGGCTCGGCCCGGCCTCCCGCACCGGGGCGCTGTTGGCACGTGGTGCGGGGTCCGGCCGCGAGTCCGCAAGTCCAGGTTCCTCGCTGCGGACAGCAGGTGTCACCAGGCTGTGGCCGCCCAGTGCACAGTGGGCGCCCGGCGGCGCCAGGGTGGTGGAGCTGCGGGACAGCCGCTAACGGGGCCCCGGCCGGGGG
>NW_006160208.1:4078139-4091867 GCF_000334495.1 Tupaia belangeri chinensis | reverse complement strand
GCGTGGACGGCACGCCACCCCGGCCCGCGGGGCTGGCCATCGCGCTGGCCTGCATCCTCATCTTCACCATCGTGGTGGACATCCTGGGCAATGTCCTGGTCATCCTGTCCGTGTACCGGGACAAGAAGCTCAGGAACTCAGGTAGGGGCTCCCTGACCCACCGTCACCCCGCGGGCAGGCGCTCCCCGCGCCTTCTCGGACGCAGCACCCTCCCCGCAGCCGGTGTCTCCTAAGGAAAGTTTTGGAACGCTTTTTCACCCAACAGTCCCGAGTCCTCTGTCCCCACGGGAGTAGGAAACCACCAGAGCGGGGTTCTGGCGCAAGGGGAAAGCCCCGCGGTCTGGCTGTCACTGCTGTGTATAGGCTGCAGAAGGGCAGGCGCTCCCCGCGCCTTCTCGGACGCAGCACCCTCCCCGCAGCCGGTGTCTCCTAAGGAAAGTTTTGGAACGCTTTTTCACCCAACAGTCCCGAGTCCTCTGTCCCCACGGGAGTAGGAAACCACCAGAGCGGGGTTCTGGCGCAAGGGGAAAGCCCCGCGGTCTGGCTGTCACTGCTGTGTATAGGCTGCAGAAGTTCCCGAAGAAGCGCTTTCAAGTCAGAGCGCTGAACTTACGCGTGTTTAGTTTTTACAGGGTTTCCCTGACTTTGTGCCCATCTGTAGGCTGCCAGAACGCTAGCGCGGTCGTTTTAGCTTTATTACCAGGGGTAGTTTTCAGTTATTAGTGCACAGTTTTAAAAAGGTTAAAAACAAAACACAAGTTTCTAAATATGCCTTGGAACGTCTGTTGCTCCTCCAGTAAATGAGTTTACATTTTAGAAATACAAGTTTTTGTACAAAGTGTTATTCCTTTACGTGTAACTAAACCTGATGTCTAGAGACTTATTCCCCCTAGCATTCTAGTCTTTTATTTGGAGGCAAATTTGGGGAGGGGGGAGGAGAAGGAATCATGCACTTAAAACTTTGCCAAACACGTTCGTTTTGTTCCAGCCAGCTAGTCGGCCAAAGCTCTAATTGATTCCTGTCACAGTAGCAGGGGTTGGTAGGTGCTGCTACTCGGCAGCACCCATGCCCAGAACACCCTAAAGCCGTTCTTCTGGTGTCCCAGCTGCTCAGAGAGGCTGAGACAGAAGAATCGTGAAACCCTGTCTAAAAAATAAAACTAACAACACTTCTGGTGTCCCAACTGCTCAGAGAGGCTGAGACAGAAGAATTGTGAAACCCTGTCTAAAAAATAAAACTAACAAACAAAAAAAAAAACCAATGAACTCCAGGTCCAGCCTGGTGGTCACCAGCAGGGATCTGAATTGCAGTGCTGGAGACCACAGGGCTGACTCAGGGCAAGTTCCCACAATGGGCTTTGAAACACACTGGCTGTGATTGTATGTGTCCAAGATACTGAGACGCTGGAGGGTGGGGAACAGGGGATGTCGAAGGTGTTTCTTTCTCTCGCTCCTCCCCCTTTTCTCTTATGTATGCTCATGTGTTCTCGTTCCTGAATAAAATAAACTTTTAAAACTCTCATTTTGTTTAGGTTCTTTTGGGGAACATCCTCCTCTGAATTTTGTTATTGGTAAGGTAATGCTTAGGGCAGTGCATAGTTCGAGAATTAGTAATAAGCACCTGATATGAATCGAATTTGGGTTAGTAAATTAAATAACCTAATTTTTCATAGATGTTGGCTTAAACTAGAGGAAATCCTCTTCAGGAAGAGGCTTATTCCCTCGCAGCAATAAAAACAGCTTTCCAGGGGCCAGACTCGGTTCTGAGTGACATGTGGCCTGGGTCCTGCAGTCAGCCCTGAGGTGAGGTGCTGTTGCTGCCTGCTTCACAGAGCAGGGGCTGAGGACACAGGTGCGACGCAGACTGCATGGTGAACAGCTGTCCCTCCACAGAGCTTGCCTCTGCACTGTACCTTCACCTGCCGGTAACGGTAGCAGCTGAGAAGTTTGAATCCTACAAAAACCTTTCCTTTTCAAAAATGTTCACACCTGGGGACCAGCAGTTAGCGTAATGGCTATGTCCCTGGACTCCCATGTAGTTGACTGCGGTTCGAGTCCCAGACCTGGTGGCTTAAAACTCACGCCAGGCTCGTGTGTGTGCGTGCCCAAGATCCCGAGAGGAGAATGGAGGAGAAGGGATTGCGGTGTGGCCATCCCCCCCGGGAGGGGTTGATTTCTCGCTTTCTATCTCTCTGTCTGTCTTTGTCTGTCTGGCGAGTGCACACGCCCTATAGCAAAAAACAAAACAAACAAACAAACAAAAAACCTCTCCCCCCCAAAAAAATGTTCATACCTGGAACAGTTCTTCTTGTGTTATATGTAAAAAGATTTATGCTCCCACACGACTTCGTCTTGTGTTCATTTGCTCAACAATGAGAGGGTATTCTATAAAATCCTGTATTCCTAACTGGAGACCTTCAGTGAACTTTAATCTGCAAGGGTTTTGAACTTTCATATTTTTTTATAATTGGGGACTTCTTGTTCTAATGAGCCACAGTTGCAATTCAGACCATTCAAAGCTTTCTATAACAGATGGTCGTTTGAAGCAGAGATAGAGATACAGGATTCAAATGTGAATTTTGAGATCTTGTTAAAAGTTGTTATAGGGTCAGCTGGTGGCATGATGGTTAAGACGGCTAGATCTCACATGGCTGACTGTGTGATCGAGTCCCAAACCTAGCCATTTGAAAAACATAGTAGGTTTGTGTGTGTGCATGCCCAAAATCTTGAAAGGGAGAAAAAATGGATTGTGGCATGACCATCCCTCCTGGGGAATGTCTTCTTCCTTTTCCTCTCTCTCTTTTTTGTCTCTCTCTGATGAGCACACATGTTCTCTGGCAGGATTAAAAATTAAAAAAAAAATGTTGCTATAATTGTGGGCTAGTTCTATAGCCTAGTGGTTAAGGGAACTGGATCTGTCAAGGCCCACCATGGTTCAAGTCCTGAGCCTAGAGGCTTGAAAATCATGCTGGGTGTATGTGCGTGCATGGCCAAATTCCTGATGGGATAGAGAAATGGGAGAGAAGGAATAGCAGCGTGACTATTCCATCAACGGGTACTTTCTCCCTCTCCTCTTTTTCTGTCTCTCTCTGTGAGCACACAAACCCTCTGGCAATTAAAAAAAAGAAAGAAAAAAAGACAGCCCTGAAGTTGTAAGCATGATAGTTTGTTTATGATTTTTTTTTTTGGGGGGGGGAGAAGATTTTTTGCCATTGGGCGAGTGTGCTTGCCAGAAAGAGAGAGACAGAGAGACAGAAAGCACGAAATCACCCCCCAGGGAAGATGACCACACCACAATCCCTTCTTCTCCATTCTCCTTTCGGGATCTTGGGCATGCACGCACACATGCCTGGCATGAGTTTAGCCACTGGGTCTGGGACTCAAACTGTGGTCGACTGCATGGGAGTCCAGCAACATAGCTGTTATACCAACTGCTGGTCCCTGTTTATGACTTTCTTCTTTTTTTTTTTTTTTAGAGATTTTTGCCATAGGGCGCGGGCGCTCGCCCGAAAAGACAGAAAGCGAGAAATCACCCCCCAGGGGGGATGGTCACGCCGCAATCCCTTCTCCCCCATTCTTCTCTTGGGATCTTGGGCACGCACGCACACGCGCCCGGCGTGAGTTTTAAGCCACCAGGTCCGAGACGCGGACCGCGGTCGACTACATGGGAGTCCAGCGACATAGCCATGACGCTACCTGCTAGTTCCCTTTATGACTTTCTTAAAAGAATATTTTATATGGTGTTTTGGCTCTTGTGCTGTCCCACAAAATCATGTGAAACAACAGCGTGGCTGTAATAACGCTGGGAGTGGCTGGGTTGCCCAACATTCATGAGCCCTTGGAAGTGATGAGTATTAAGCTCTGAGCTTCTTGGGATCCTGTGAGAATGGGAGAGAGGGACATGAGGGGACTGGGTAGAAACTTCTCTTACTGCCTCAGAAATCTCCGCAGAGACCCCAGGGAAAGCACCTACGATGGTAGAAAATGGAGTGAGTGTCAGGGATGGGGTGAAAAGTACATGCAGCTGCTTGTAAAGCACGCACTCCTGCGTTGGGGAAAAGCGTATCCGATACTATAGAGAAGTGTGGAAGGAGCTTAGAACAAGACTGAGTTCAACACCTGAACTCCGGTTTTCATTTGTGTATCTGTGATTATAAGAAAGCGTTCATCTCTTTGGGCTGTTTTTTTTTTTTTTTTTTTTTGAGAGGTTTTTTTTTTGCTATAGGGCGTGTGCACTCGCCAGATAGACAGAAAGAGACAGAGAGACAGAAAGTGAGAAATCACTCCCCAGGGGGGGATGGTCACGCCGCAATCCCTTCTCCTCCATTCTCCTCTCGGGATCTTGGGCACGCATGCACACGCGCCCGGCGTGAGTTTAAGCCACAGGGTCCGGACGCAAACTGCGATCGATTACATGGGAATCCAGCGACATAGCCATTATGCTAACTGCTGGTTCCCTTTGGGCTGTTTTTCACATGATTGACTGATGGAGGTGGACGATTCCTTCCTGTTTTCAAGTTCTTTCATTTTCATGATTATTAAACTCATTATACAGTGGGGAATTATAATGCTACGAGGTTGACTAGCAATGAAGAGGACCATGGGTGCAGCGTGTACATGGTCGTAATGATAACAGGCATCGTGGATCTAGGAAAGTGTGTCTGCTCGTCCTGAACTATCCCATCCACTTCTCAGGAATCTAGCTTCGTATTAAAGAAAATTATCCCTTAATGACATCTGAGGTTTTTGTTTTACTTCCCAAGAAATGTTCACAAGTTTTTAAAAATTTACTATGTTGTTTTCCCTACTTGGAAGAGAATGAAGTGATCACAGTGATTCGAGCCTCCTTCGGTGGGCCTTGGTGACTAGAAAGCAGGGCACTGCTGCTCTGAGATAGTTGCAGGTTCTCATGAGTGTGGGTAGGTTGAGCGGGGGACTCTCATGATCAGCTGAGTACGTAATTGTGGGTGAGCGAACTTTCACGCCACTGGTTGGGCTGAGATGAGAGACTAGCTATCAGCGACCCCATCAAGATGTGGCCACTCAAGTGGAACAGTCCAAATAAGTGACCAGCCTGGCCATTTGCTTTGCACCAATACATGCCTAAAGAAGAGCAGGCTCAGTCACACGTGTGAGCACATCACGCACATGTGTGAGTCTTACTTCAGGGTCAGAGGAGGATGGAAGGTAAACACTCTGCCATGTTATTAGAATTTCTTTCCTTTTTTCTTTTCTTTTCTTTTTTTTTTGAGAGTTTTTACTATAGGGCGTATCCGCTCGCCAGAAAGACAGAGAGAGATAGAGAGACAGAAAGTGAGAAATCACCTCCCCCAGGGATGATGGCCATGCCACAATCCCTTCTCCTCCATTCTCCTCTCAGGATCTTGGGCATGCATGCATATGCGCCCAGCGTGAGTTTAAGCCACCAGGTCCAGGACTTGAACTGCGGTAGACCACATGGGAGTCCAGTGACATAGCCATTACGCTAACTGCTGGTCCCAATATTATAAACATTTCTAACATAAAGGATCCCGTGATTTCTCCTGCAGTGCCAATTCAAGACCTCTGTCTTAAAGGCATAAATGTGGCTAGGCATACAGCTTTCTGGTAATTTGAGAACCAGAGCTCTGTGGAATCTTTAGAACAAAAACATAAAACAAAATAAATATCCATACAAGAACCAATTGTCCAAATTTCATTAGAAAAATAAGATGCAATGCATTTTCAATAACACCCTTGAAAGATTTTATCCTTTTGGGAATTTTCGTTTTATGAAGATTAATCTTGTGTCCTGAATTCTTTTCTCACTGTAAGTGATGCACGCTAGCTGTTAGGTATCTGGACTGGGCAGTTGGAACAGATAGCCAACATTCCTCAACAATCTGACTTGTTGTCCTAACAATAGATCATAAATCAAAGCCTCTTGTGATTTACATTTGACCTCATCCTTACCACTCCAATCCATAAATAATTTTGCAAAAACTGCTAGCCGGCTCTTCCTGAATATTTCTATGAATAACTTAGAGTACTCAAATCACAATAGTCCGAATTGTCAATTGAACTTAGAGTTTTAATCCTATAATTTTACTATAATTTTACTTTATTTTCTGGTTTATTTATAAAGTTGTATTTGAAACATTTTCGAAGCTGATAAAATTAGAATTGGAAACGTGAAATTGCACTTGACAGACAGCTGATTCGGTCTTTATATCTTTCATAAAGTAGGAAAACAACTGATTTTTCCTTGTCCAGAACATCTAGTATTTTGTGCTTATGTGTGTAGAGCACTTTTCAGTTTTCAAAGCAATTTCTTTTATGTGTTCATGTAACAACCACTCTCTGGTTAATAGGAAAGCTGAAACTCCCATATTTACAAATGGATGATTAGGGTTTGTTATTCCGGAATACAACTCAGTGTGGCATGGTGGAAGGAGCACAAGAATTAAAATCAGAAGATCTATACTGAGACTTTACATCTATTAAACTTTCAGTTGTAGTGTAGTTTGGGTCCAGTTACTCAATCTCTTTAAGCCTCAGTTTCTCCATCTGTCCAATAAAGTTAATATAGTATTACTTAACTCACAGGGATGCTAGGAAGATACACTTAGATTCTGCCCATCAGTCCATCCACTTATCCATTCATCCACCTATCCACCTACCATTTTGCAGTTAGAAGGTACTATACAAACAATGTATTATGATGTATTACTATTATATATTCTATTTGTTTTATAGACTTTTGGCATAAGGCACATGCACGAGAGAGAGAGAGAGAGAGAGAGAAAGAGAGAGAGAGAGAGAGAGAATGAGAAGTCCTTCCCGAGAGGAGATGACCACGCTGCAATTACTTCTCCTCCATTCTTCTCTTGGATTTTTGGGCACACGTGCGCACACACCTGGCATTTTTCAAGCCACTAGGTCTGGGACTTGAACTATGGAGGTGACTATACTGGATCTAGTGCCTTAACCACCACACCACCTGCTGGCCCTGATTAGTTCTATTTAGATTGTTTTTCTTTTCTTGAGTGTTCATTTCAAGCGTATTTTTTCAAAAATAAGTAGACAATATGAACTGGCAAAAAAGTGACATCAGCTAGAAATCAAAAGTTGAGACTCTAACGCTCTTTTGTGATGTTATGCAAATTCTCTGCTATCTGCATTTTTCCTTTAGTGATAACTGTTATCTTTGCAGAGCAAATAGCACTGAGGCTCAAAAATGGATTATTTCAATATATGAGCTGTTCTCTAATTTGGAATGAATCATTTCTAGGTGCTACAGTAACTTTCTTGAGCAAGTATGCTGCCATTCCCAACATTACGGCCTAACTTGCACAGACTTGGGAAATGATTGCTAGCTAACCAAATCCTATACTGGATCTAGTGCCTTAACCACCACACCACCTGCTGGCCCTGATTAGTTCTATTTAGATTGTTTTTCTTTTCTTGAGTGTTCATTTCAAGCGTATTTTTTCAAAAATAAGTAGACAATATGAACTGGCAAAAAAGTGACATCAGCTAGAAATCAAAAGTTGAGACTCTAACGCTCTTTTGTGATGTTATGCAAATTCTCTGCTATCTGCATTTTTCCTTTAGTGATAACTGTTATCTTTGCAGAGCAAATAGCACTGAGGCTCAAAAATGGATTATTTCAATATATGAGCTGTTCTCTAATTTGGAATGAATCATTTCTAGGTGCTACAGTAACTTTCTTGAGCAAGTATGCTGCCATTCCCAACATTACGGCCTAACTTGCACAGACTTGGGAAATGATTGCTAGCTAACCAAATCCATGCTTAATACCGTCTCCGGTCTGACAGATTTCTTGTTAGCACTTTGGCCGTTCTCCTCCTGAAGTTCTCCATGATATTTGGAATCATTGTTTCAAGGCCATTTTTCACTTTCAGAGACATTTTATTGATTTTTTTTCCCCTTATACTCTTAGCTGTTGGTTAAAGTTTTATGACTTTTTTGGTTCCTGTTTGTGTAGGACATTGTTATGGAACCCTAAGTTTTTATGAATGTGTCAGAGTAGACCCGAGTCCCTTTAAGACTTTAGGACAGTGGTTTCAGACTCTCTTTTTTAGGGGAGAAATTTTTGCTATAGGGTGCATGCACTTGCCAGAAAGAGAGAGACAGAGAGACAGAAAGCGAGAAATCACCTCCCAGGGGGATGGCAACGCCGCAATCCCTTCTCCTCCATTCTCCTTTTGGGATCTTGGGCACACGCGTACATGCGCCCAGCGTGAGTTTAAGCCACCGGATCCAGGACTCGAACTGTGGTCGACTACCTGGGAGTCCAGCGACATAGCCATTATGCCAACTACTGGTCCTCAGACTCTCAAATGCATGATTAAATTTGGGTCTGGTCTTTCCCTGGATAATTCTTACTTTTTAGATGGGAGATAAAGAAATATGGAGTTATATTTGATGAAGTCATAAAACTAATTAGCAAGAGTCAAGGCTATAGTAGTGTTTTTGTCTTTCTCAGTATCCAAAGGGACTTCAAAAGTCCCTAGAAAAGTGAAAATAAAGTATTTTAGCACAAAATATTTTAAAATTCATAATTTTTTTCATAGTAAGTATTTTCCATGAACTTTCTGAATACTGTTTTCCTAAGAAAGTTCATGTGCTCATACACACACATGAGCATCTGAAATTGAGCTCTCTGGCCAGGCTCTGGCTGAGAGCCTCTTTAGGCATAATTGTAAAAGTACGTATTGGAAGTAGAAAATGATCAATAAAGGGTGTGGGGAGGGGAAAACACTTAGAGGTCACTGTACTAAGAACCAGAAGTAAGCAAAAGCCTTGCCGTGATTAAAGACACAAACTACGAAAGGCAGAGGAGGCCCAGCCACTGTGGAGTAGCAAAAACCTAAGCACCCTCCAAGGCTGGAGGCCACGTGGCAGACGCGAGTGTGGATCCCTGACCCGGTGGGCCTGAAACATGCTGGGTGCACACACGAGCGAGATCCTGATGATACGGAATGCTGAGGAAGGGAGATTGTGATGAGACCCTGTCAAGGTGCCCCACCCCTGCTTGGTGTGCAAGCATTCATATGTCATAAGATAAAGAACATTTGTTTCAGTAGATAAAACTAAACTGGGGATACCAGCCAGTGGTGTGGTGGGGGAGCAGCTGGATCCCACTGGCTGACTGTGCAGTTTAAGTCCTGGACCCAATGACTTCAGAAACTGGCTAGGCACATGTGTGTGCATGCCCAAAATCCTGACAGGAGAATGGAGGAGAAGGAATTGCAGTGTGGCCATCCTCTATGTGGGGTGTTTTCTCACTTTCCCTGTCTCTTTCTCTCTCCAGAGACCACACATGCCCTCCAGGAAATTTTAAAATCAATTTAAATTGGAAGTGAAAGATGGCACACATATGAATAAAGTAGATTAACAGGAGACTACAAGTTGCCTTATTTCAGCTGATCTAGTGCTGTGACCTGCCTTCTGGGAACAGCCAAGGCAAGGCAGCATTACTTTTCTATTTATCACAATTATTCCCCTACTTCTCACTGTCTCCTCAGAAGCCAAGTTATCGACTTCAGGAGGGCACTGTCCGGCTTGCACATGGACACACCTACCACCTGGAATTGTTCTGATACAGAGTTAAATGTGCAGTGGATTTGTGCTGTGTCAATTTAGCTAGACTGAAAAGATTTTCCCTTTATGGCTCTAGATGATTGTTTCTCATAAGAAACATTGAATAAATGATTTAAAAGGTGAAAGTGGGGCCAGCCCTGTGGCCAAGTGATTAAAGGAGTCAGGTCCCACATGGCCAACCACGGTTCAAATCCCAGCTTTGATGACTTAAAAAGCATGCTGGGTACATGGGCGTGCATGCCTCACGTCCGAACAGGATGGAGCACTGGAGGAGATGGTATTGCAGTGGAACTATGCCCCATCAAGGGATGCTTTCTCTTTGTCTCTGTCCCTCCTCCCTCTCTCTGTCTCTTTGTCTGTCTTTGGCGGGGAGTGAATGCACCCTGTGGCAATTTAAAAAACTCAAGCAGCAGTCACAGTTCTGTGCACCCAGGCCTCTGTAGAGCACCAGGCTACCCCACATGCTGGCACTTTGGCACTTACCTGCAGGGTGCAGCTGCTGGGAACTGGGAATGGTGACACATGCTCACAGTCCTGCCAGCTCTTTCTGAACTCCACCGAGAGTTTGAGGAAAGTGAGAGATGGACTCACTCAAGTGAGTTCAGTTCATGCTTTTGGGGCTGATCCTGTTGGTCCCACCAAGGTTCCTGCATCCTGGTGACATCCATCTTCTTTCTCAACTGCCTTCTCTGCAGACTGTAGGCTCCAGCACCAGATGCAGAAACAACAACCTCAAAACTGCTCTAGCAGTTTTGCTTCGTGGATTGAGTGAACCCTGACTGATACAAAATTTGGTACTGAAAGTGGACCAAGAAGAACCTTAAGGATGGCTTCTCTGTATCAATTCTAGGTTGCCTGCAATTGATTCTGTCATAGGAACTAGATTTAGAGCCATGAACAACCCTATTACCAGGAGCAAAGGGACACTGGTAGTTCATCACATGCAGTGGCAAAAGAGTCACTTCAACTACTGCCTGTACCTACCCAGCTCCTAAGGTGAAGAAAAAGTTGCTGTATCTCCCCTCTTACCAATAATAAAAACAAATATATGTCACATGTACGAATAAGTATGCTCATACATACATGTATACACATACACATGTGTATACATACACGTGCACATATACCCACTATATATGCATGCTTACGTGTCTGTATATATAGAAATGACATACTACACCAGCTCACTTACTGAGTAACCTAAAAATCTGTCAGGTTTGAGTGGAGACCAGACAAGAAAAGGCTCTGAAAACTGCTCTGCCACTCAACCTGTCTGACCAGCTATGGTATAAATGTGTCTCCAAATATTCACATTGAAACGTAATTGTCAGTGTGATAGTATTAAGAGGTGGGGTCTTTAGGAAGTAATTCAGTCATGAGACAGCTTTCTCACGGATGAATTTAATGCCTTTATGAAAAGGAGCTGTTAATACCTTCCTGCACTTTGGTCGCTTTTACCAGGTGAGGACATAGCATTTGTCCTCTCTGGAGGATGCAGGAAGAAGGCGCCATACCGGAAGCAGACTGTTGCCCTCCCCAGACAGCAAATCTGCTGGTGACTTGATCTAGGATTTTCCCAGCCTCCAGCAGTAAAGTTCTCTTGTTTGTAATTACCCAGCCTAAAGCACTTTGTTCTAGCAGCAGAAATGCACGAAGACATCAATGGTACCGGAACTATGGTACCATTGTGAGGAGGCTTAAGCAGGCACATAAAGATCCATGACCCAGACTCTTAGGATTATGCAGCAAATACGTGCTCATTTCTGCAAATAAGTACTGTCCTTTCAATGGTACTGGAACTATAGTAGGTCAGCAGGCTGTGAGAAGGCTTAAGCAGGCACATAAATATCCATGACCCAGACTCTTAGGATTATGCAGCAAATACGTGCTCATTTCTGCAAATAAGTACTGTCCTTTGGAGAAAGTTTTTGACCTGCTACCTGACCTAGTAGAAAATGAATGCTTAACCAGGTGATCTGAAAGACCCTTGGTAGACTAGGTGTTGTCTGACCCATCAGATCATAAAGTTGGACATGCACAGCATCTACTATCCTGGCTGAAGCAGTTCTGCCCTCTACTTATTGTGGTTTCTTGCCTATTCAAGTGGCTCAAACCTTCATTCCTGCAGCTTGAGACACTGGCATTCCCTGCCTGTATTGGGTTATTTTGATTTTCCATTAGCTTTAATCATAAGGCATGAATAGTGGATTTCTTGCTTTCTAGACAGACAAGTCCTTGCCTTTACTGTGTAATAACAACCCAGTTTTCCCTTGCTAATCAGGATTAACCACTCCAGTCAGGATAGGAAATCCCTTTCTTTGTCTATTGATATGCTGGAATGAGAAGCCTGAAGTGGCCAGTGGCAATCTCAATTTCCAGTTTAATGAAACCACTGATATGTCTCCTGGTGGAAGGATTCCTCCCTTGGGAACTAAGAGTTTTGAACAACAGAACCTGAAGCTATAGAGACAGGAAGCAAATATTTGATAGGGTGCCACTAGGGTAATCACGAGAGAAAGAACTGCCAAATATTTCCACCTTTGGCTTTATGGTCCATGCATCCTGCCAGTGAGATGAATAACACTGTATATTAGTCACTGATTGAGTTCACAATACCACATGCTGGGGGCCAGTAGCCTAGGCTCACTCAGCTGATGCTAAAACTGAACCTTCGACAGCCATTCCAGGCCCATCTTCCGGGCACAGTGGTAACGTGATAACTCTTTCTCTCATGCTTTCTTTTTTTGACAGATTTTTTGCTATAGGGCACGTGTGCTTGCCGGAGAGACAGAGAGACAGAAAGCAAGAAATCACGCCCCAGGGGGATGGCCATGCCGCAGTCCCTTCTCCTTCACTCAGGATTTTGGGCATGCACACACATGTGCCTGGCATGAGTTTCAAGCCTCTGGGTCTAGGACTTGAACAGCAGTCAGCTCTGTGGGAGTCCAGCGACGTAACCATTACACCATCTGCTGGTCCTTCTCATAGATTCTTATAAGTAAATCATTTTAAAACCATTTCACCAATCTGCTAGCCTATCTGTTTTAAAATGGGAAACTATGTAAGTGGATTCCAAGAGTGTCATCTCACTGTGAAGCTTCCTTTGCTGTCAAATGAATTTCTCGGTCAGAAGAAGCAGTGCTATGAAGAATATTATAATGAAGTGGAAAAGGTATCTATAAAAACCTATTACAACCATGTGGCCAACTGCACAAATGGAGACTGAAATAATTATAGTATTTCTTTTTTTAAAACTTATTTTTTAAAAAAATTTATTTATTCATTCATTTATTTTTCTTTGACAGAGAGAAACACGGGGTGGGGGAGTGAGAAACAAGTCATCAGGTCCGGGACTTGAACCATGATGAGCCATGTGAGAGTTTCTAGCGCCTTAACCACCATGCCACCTACTGATCCCTGGTATTTCTTTCTTACTTTAATATGAGTAATTTGTAAATATATGAACCATATTTTGGTTTTTCCCTCTGCTCTACTCCAACCATGTAGAATGTATTAGTGGTAAACCCAGTGTCTCAGTGTACAAGTTACAGCATGTTAGATGGAAAATACAACCCAGTTGGGAGAGTAATGAAAATCATGCAGATAGCCATCTTTGGAGGGAGAAAGTTTGAGCTGTCGATTTTAGAAGGGGTAGTTGCATGTGTTAGAGGGAAGCGCATGTTTGCTATGTCCCTTCTTTGGAAGTTAAGAATGGCTAAAAGAGAATACACCCAGATGCCCAGTTGCCACGGGATAGGCTGTGGTGGGTTTGTAGCATCAGGTTAGCTACACTGGAACTGCATTTGCCTGAAGAATTCCTTTCCCTGCACAGTTATGGGTTTGAGTGATCCACAAAATAATTTTGTATGAGATTTGAAAGATGTACATGAAGCTATTATACACACACACACATAATTTTATATACATAAAATTAACCAGACCATCCAAGCAGAGCACTGTAGCAGCTCCATCATTAACTAGTGAAAGACACCTAAGTGAGACTTAAGAATTTCCAATTCTGCGGAACCAGCAGTTGGCATAATGGCTATGTCGCTGGACTCCCACGTAGTCGACCGCGGTTTGCGTCCCGGACCCGGTAGCTTAAAACTCACGCCAGGCGCG
>NW_006160208.1:4055819-4077859 GCF_000334495.1 Tupaia belangeri chinensis | reverse complement strand
AGAGGAGAATGGAGGAGAAGGGATTGCGGCGTGACCATCCCCCCTGGGGGGTGATTTCTCGCTTTCTGTCTCTATGTCTCTCTCTGTCTGTCTGGCGAGCGCACGCGCCCTACAGTGAAAATCTCTCAAAAAAAAAAAATTTCCAATTCTGGGCCAAATTCTTATCTTTTATCAATGATTTTTGCTACTTTAAAAAAAATCCCACAATGAGGATGTGTATAGTATTCTCAGCTGGGCTGGACTGAGGTGTATATCATGCTGGGTAAAGTCTCTTTACAATCTAAATGATGGATAGCGATTGAATGTATGAATAATGATCATCATAATAAATTTAGTTTTAAAAAAATCCCATGTTTTGCAAATCTCAGACTGACTTATATCTGAATGAATAGTTCTGTATCATTTTGCTTTTATGTGAATTAGAGAGAAATGTGTCACCCTATCTGACACCGCAAAGTTTGGGCCTTGAGTTTAAGGTTTTTCAACAACAATGTTTCTGCACCTCTAGCCATCCTGTTCCTCAGTCAATTGTAATCAAATCTGTGCAATGAGGAAACCTAAGGAAAATTCATTCCTTTTGTATATTTTTTTCAAAACTCTGGCTGCAGAAACCCATTACCATGGCAAGCCTGGTTCCCAGGCAGCTTCTGCACATCCTGCTGGTTTCACAGTCCCTACCAGACGTAGGCTCCTACCAAGTCCTCGCTGCCAGGCTGATGCAAAGTCGATTGTAATCAAATCTGTGCAATGAGGAAACCTAAGGAAAATTCATTCCTTTTGTATATTTTTTTCAAAACTCTGGCTGCAGAAACCCATTACCATGGCAAGCCTGGTTCCCAGGCAGCTTCTGCACATCCTGCTGGTTTCACAGTCCCTACCAGACGTAGGCTCCTACCAAGTCCTCGCTGCCAGGCTGATGCACTTACCCTCCAAGTTTCTACAAGTGCTGGTGCTTCTGTTTGGCTCACAGCTGCATCCTTCTCTAGAGAAGGATCAATGAATGACAAGCACTGGAGAATGGAAGGACCAGACCCCTCACCTCAAGTAATGGCAGCTCTGTGGTTACACTTAAGCCCAGAGGCCTCCACCTTACGAATCAGGTCAAACCATGGGTTGACCTGAGATTCCATCCTTGCCTGATTCTTTTCCTTGCTCTAGCCAGGGCCCTCCCCCCCCCCCCATTTTTTTTTTTTAACCTACTTACAAGTTCCTTCTGAGAGTACTCCTTCAATAAAACATGAGTGACAAATCCGTGTTTCAAGTTTAGTTTCTAGGCAACCAAGACAGAGCTTCAGTTCTGTGATGGGGTTGAGTGGTTTTCTAAGAAAGGTCATTGACTTGGTAGGAAGAGAGAAACTACTTCCTATGCTCTTACAGAAACAAACACATAAACAAGCACTCCTGGGTGGAATTTACAGACTAAGCGCTTCCTGGCATTACTCTTGGATGCTTTCATCCTCACCATACGTGGATGCGTTTCTGATGTCAACACATAAGGACAAACATTTGCATAGCAGTCCAGCTCCCTCTAAGGGACTGAGGTTCAGGGCTGTAGGTATGAAATTTTAAATAATCACAGTGGACACAGAGTCATATTAGATGCTCAAAAATGGTTTTCTGGGTGAATGAGCACCCTAGTCCCTAATCTATACCCTTACAAACAAATTCGTTGCGCTTTTGCTTTTATTTACCAGGATATTCATTTTCTAAATAGGTCATACTAATTCATTTTTTTAAATTGCCAGAGGGCACATGGGTTTGACAGTGAGAGAGAGAGAGAGTAAGCGAGCGAGCAGCCCCCAATGGCATAGTCATACCACAATCTCTTCCCTATTTGCCCACCGCGTCAGGATTTGGGGCATGCACACACATATACCCAGCATAGTTTTCAGGTTACTGGGTCTGAGATTAGAACCACAGTTAACCATGTGGAATCCAGTTCCCTTAACCCCTGTGCTAAAGGGCCAACTCACATTCCTTCTTTCATTTCAGTCCAAACTTCACGTGGAAATCAAGATTAGAGTCAGTGAATTATTGTTCAGAAAGACTTTAAAAAGAAAAAAAACTGCCCCTGAAGTTTAGCATCCAAGTGGTAAAGTCCAGTTTAGACAACCAAAAATGCCCTTCTGATATTCTTGTAATCATTTTTTCATTTTTTTTACACAGCAAAGCCACAGTCTCAGATCTAAGCAGTCGGTTTAATGAAGACTCTATAAGCCTGGTTTGTATTTTATAAAAACTTACGTGTGCATAAATGATCCTGGTAAGACAGAAACTGGAGACGCTGAAGATGTTCTCTGGTAGTGGAGAAGAAAGTGAAATACTTTATATAAGGACAGCAAAGTACACAGGCGATGTCTTACATTCTTAAACTTAAAAGGTCTATGTTTTATTTATTTATTTAATTTTTTGGGAGAGGTTTTTGCTATAGGGTGTGTGTGCTCGCCAGAAAGACAGAGAGAAACAGAGAGACAGAAAGTGAGAAATCACCCCCGGGGGGATGGCCACGCCACAATCCCCTCTCCTCCATTCTCCTCTCGGGATCTTGGGCATGCACGCACACCTGGTGTGAGTTTAAGCCACCAGGTCTGAGATTCGAACTGTGGTTGACTACATGGGAGTCCAGTGACATAGCCATTACACCAACTGCTGGTCCCTGGGCCTATGTTTTAGAAATATGTTTTATTCCCTCTTCTTCTTATTATTATTACAGGCAGTGTGGACCACATGTATAGAAACAAAACATACCTGGATTCAAATCCTGGTTATGCCACTTGATAAAAACTGACCTAAGGTAAGAACTTTGGTCTCTTAATATGTGATAGACCAAGTTCATAATGGCTGTGGATAAGTGCTCATTTCTTATTTCCACTTCCTTAAGGAGGAAACCATAGGTTCTGCTTTACAGAAGGTTCTTCCCCTGGTCAGAAGGGCCACTGTTGGACAGGCTCCTTCCCGGACCCCTGCAATCTTACGGGGTCTCTCCCTGGCAAATGAGCCTCCTATGATCCTCCTGCCCTTCCTCGCCTCAAATTTCTCCAACAAGGCAGTCCGCAGCACAGCCTCTATTTCATTTCCACTCATTTCTTTTTTCCTTTTTTTTTTTTTGGAGAGATTTTTGCTATAGGGTGCATGCTCTCACCAGAAAGACAGAGAGAGACAGAGACACAGAAAGCAAGAACTCCACCCCCAGGGGAGATAGTCATACCGCAATCCCTTCTCCTCCATTTTCCTCTCAGGATCTTGGGCACACACACACATGTGCCCGGTATGTGTTTTAGCCACTCAGTCTGGGACTCAAACTGCAGTCGGCTACATGAGAGTCCAGTAACATACCCATTACACCAACTGCTGGTCTCTCATTTCTACTCATTTTAAGTTCACCTTCCCATACTATCTTGATTAATATCCACACCACATTACTTAAACCTCTCTCCAATCCTCAGTGACATTTTTTTTCTGATTCCTCTAAACCTTCATCCTCTTTCAAGTCTCTGAAACACACCTTGTTCATATAACACACTGTGCACATCATACCCTGTTCACACAGCATGCTGTGCGTAAAATACACTATTCCATCTGAGAACTTTGTTGCTCTCTTGCCCCTTGACCCCACATGCCCTCCTAGTGCTTTGATGTACCCTTCTCTACCTCACTGTGTGTCTAGTCCGTCATCCTACTCTTTAACTCGAGTATGACTCTCCGAAGCGCTAAACATTTGGGTGATGGATTTTAACTGCTATGTGAATAGAGTGTCTGTACAATAAGAGAAGAATACCTTAACAATAAACCTAGACACATAGTCCTCTAGCTGTAGTCTGGATTTCAATCAGTTGTTTTTTTGTTTGGTTTGGTTTTGGTTTTGGTTTTCGGGTTTTTATTATTTATTTATTTATTTATTTATTTTTGAGAAGTTTTCGCTATAGGGCGTGTGCGCTCGCCAGAAATACAGAGAGAGGTAGAGAGACAGAAAGCGAGAAACCAAAGCGAGAAACCAACCCCCCCCCCCAGGGGGGATGGCCACGCCGCAATCCCTTCTCCTCCATTCTCCCCTCGGGATCTTGGGCACGCACGCACACGCGCCCGGCGTGAGTTTAAGCCACCGGGTCCAGGACTCGAACCACGGTTGACGACATGGGAGTCCAGAGACATAGCCATTACACTAACTGCTGGTCTTGAGATTTCAATCAGTTTTGAAGATGTAAACATTCGGGTAGGGATTGTGCTCATTGCTAGAGCTGGTTAATCTTTTCTCAGAGGGTAGTTTAAGAACTTTCCAGTATTTAAAATGTCCATGGTTCAGCCAGATTGACTCAGCCTTTCATCTTTGAACTGGAGACAAATGACTGATTTTGCACTATTACTCCTCTTAGAGAATTTAGGATGAAACTTAAAAAAAAAGTAGTTCCTCAACTACATTAGCAAGCAGCTATAAAACCTATATTAACTTTATTTAGGACAGCAGTCTTTACTTTCTGAAATATCTTTGCCAACCTTGAGGGATTCAATAAAAAGCCCAGTTAAGCAAATTAATTGCATTAAATAATAGCTCCAAATTACTAAATTCCAAAAGAGAATTGCTGTTCTTATTAAAATTGGTACAAACTTAATAATTTCCTAGTTATATATTAAAATTAAATTAGAGAAAAAAATGACTACAAAAGTATGAAATAAGATTGTCCTAAAATATTTTTTTAAAACTCAAAACTTGAATCCATTTATAGTGTACATACAGTGCCAATTTCCATGCTACCTGCTGGCCCAAAACTTTTTTTTTTTTTAATTAGAAAAAA
Organism: Tupaia belangeri chinensis; assembly: GCF_000334495.1. Lineage (NCBI taxonomy): Eukaryota > Metazoa > Chordata > Mammalia > Scandentia > Tupaiidae > Tupaia > Tupaia belangeri. The sequence continues at coordinate 4,073,066 of NW_006160208.1, read as the reverse complement.
AAAAAAGAGTTTATCTAAAAGCATTTCAAACTCAAGGAAAAACTAATGTCAATTTAAGAAGATAGTGAAGTAACTAACAAAAGGTAAATATGAAATTAAAACTAATTGGCAGGGACCAGCAGGTGGAGTAATGACTAAGGTGCTAGACTCCCACATGACCAACCATGGTTCAAATCCCAGATCTGGCAACTTGCCTTCTCCCTTTCTTTCTATCTCTGTCTGTCTCTGGTGAGCATACCTGTCCTATTGAAAATGAAATAAATAAATAACTAAAATTAAGTAATTCTTAAAAAAAAAAAAAACCAAAAAAACACGAAGAACCTACTAGCAGAAATCTTAAAAATAGATCAGCAGATTGCATGGAGATTAAGGTACTGGATTCCACATGGCCTGCTGCATGGTCTGAGTCCTGAGTGCTAGACCTGGTAGCTTTAGAATCATGGCAGGCACATGTGGTGCATGCCCAAAAATCCAGAGAGGAGACTGGAGGAGAAGGGATTGCAGTGTGACCGTTTCCCCGTAAGGGTGTGTGTGGGGGGCAATTTCTCATTCTCTTTCTCTCTGGTGAGCACATGCACTCTGCAGCAAAAAGTAAAACAAACCAAACCTCTTACAAATAAAACTTAAACTGAATCTAAAAATAAAAGCAAGTTAACTGGAATTGTGTCTGTCTTGCCACAAAAGTCCATCCCCAGCTCCTTATCTTATACCTGGCACATAGAAAGCATCTAACAGGCATTGAAATAAATAAAAAAGGAACAAATTCACAAAGGACAAAAGCAGGGAACCAACAGTTAGTGTAATGGCTATGTCGCTGGACTTCATCAAAGAGGAAATAGTGATTATTATTTTAAATAGTCATCATTTGCCATTAATGGTTATATGAGAAACTAAATAAAAGTTTAAATTAGCAGGCTAATTCTCTAATCATTCTTCTCCAACAGGTGTTTTTCAGGCTGCATTACCAAAAGACATGGAGCTGTGCACTATTCTGAAATAGCTATGCTTTGTCTCTATCATGGATTAATGTCTTTCTTTTTTTTTGGAGGTTTTTACTATAGGGTGTGTTTGCCAGAAAGAGAGAGAGAGAGACAGAGAGACAGAAAGTGAGAAATCACCCCCCAATGGGGAGAGCCACGCCGCAATCCCTTCTCCTCCATTCTCCTCTCGGGATCTTGGGCACACACTCATGCGTGCCTGGTGTGAGTTTAAGCCAATGGGTCCAGGACTCGAACTCGGTCGACTACATGGGAGTTTAGCGACATAGCCATTACGCTAACTGCTGGTCCCTCTATCATTGATTAATTTCTTTGAAATTCTCTCATTCTGCTTGAACATGATGTTATTTTATGTGTGAACTAGTTTTCATATTTCCCTACTTCATACCTTGCTCTCTCATCCTAAGGTAACAGCTTTAAAAAATTGTCATGACTGGGATCAGCAGGTTAAGGCACTGGATTCTCACGTGGGCACCTACAGACCCTGCAGCTTGAAACTCACGTTGGGTGCATGTGCATGCATGCCAAAATCCTGAGAGGAGAATGGAGGAGAAAGGATTGTAGTGTGGCCCTCTCCTCTGGGGGAATGATTTCTTACTTTTTCTCTCTGTCTCTCCAGGAGCACATGCACCCTATAGCAAAAAAATATATATATATATCTCCACACACATACACACACACACACACACACAGACAACAACAACAACAAAAAAAAAACCCAAAATTCTCATGACTACTTTAAGCTCTAGCTACCAAGTACCAGCCAACTTTCAAATTTCTCCTGGAAAACTTTTCTGCTGTGCGAACATGTTTTGACTCTTATACCTCCATGCCTTATTTTTATTAAAAAATAAAAGGACAAAACATTTGAAGTACTTTGATAGAAGATAATCTCTTTGAAAGTGGAACCCCTGCTTTACACAAGCTTAGCTCAGTGTCTTGCAATCTGACAGACCATTACGAATTTGCTGACTGTTTCTATTCTTATACAGCAGGCATGCAATAAGTACATATTTATTCAAATGAATATTCAACAGGATAAGCACCAAAGTGGGTAAGCATACTTTTAAGCCATAAGGTCAGCTATTCAAATTTACCACCATTAACCTGGGTAATATTCAACACCAAGTAGATAACATTCTCTTTTTGGCCTTTCTTCTGAGTCTGAGTCCTTCAACGTAATTTACCAAAAGTGCACCACTCTGTGGAAGAGTAAATCTTTGAGCATCTTATCCAGAAAATCCAGAACTTTATTTCCCATCTGCAGCATTATTAAATTTCACTAAACTTGACTAGTCCACCTGCTTTAGAGGAGAGAAAATTTGGGTGCTGATTAAGAGACTCTTTCTATGAAGAAGAGTAAATGGCACTGGTGGAACAGGCAGAGTTCTGTGCGTGCAAAGACATTTCTTTAGAAACAGTCTATTAACTGCTGCTTTCGTAGCCTAGGGAACCTTATGGGACTGTGTGAGTTTATTTTTTTAGAAGACAGCGTAGTTCTGTCAGGAAACTTAATACCTAGGGAAAAGGGGGAAACTCAAGGCACCTTGTAAAGATCTTACAGCTAGTCTTGAACATCCTAGTTATTATTAGTATTTATTTACTTTTGAGAGAGTTTCTTTTGAGGAGGAGAGGTTTTTGCTATAGGGTGCGTGCGCTCGCCAGAAAGACAGAGACAGAGAGACAGAAAGCAAAAAATCACCTCCCACAGAGGATGGGCCATGCTGCAATCCCTTTTCCTCCAATCTCCTCTTGGGATCTTGGGCATGCATGAACATGTGCCCAGCGTGAGTTTAAGCCAATGGGTCTGGGACTCGAACTGCAGTCAACTACATGGGAATCCAGCTACATAGCTATCACACCAAGTGCTGGTCCCGAGAGAAAGATTTTTGCAATAAGGCACGTGTGCTCACCAGAGAGGCAAAAGGACAGATAGAAAGTGACAAGTCAACACCCAAGATGGTCATGCGCAATCCCTTCTTCTCTGTTCTCCTCTCAGGATCTTGAGCATGCACACACATGTGCCCGGCCTGAGTTTCAAGCTGCCAGGTCTGTGGAAACTTGGTCAGCCATGTGGGAGTCCCACTGGACTCCCACATAGTCACCTGCTGGTCCCCTAGTTATTATTTTCAAGAGTGCTAATAAAAATAAATGAGCAGAAAAAAACTCTATAGACTCTTTGGTGGTTTAAAGTTACTTTTGAAGCCAGGTATTTTTAAAAATAAAACCATCAAGTGTTAGAAAGAACTAATAGCAGCTTTAATCTACGGCTATTTTTTTTTTCTTGGTTAACCTCAAAATTGCCAAGAGAAAAATGATTCTAAAAGCTATCAGAAGCTATCTTATCTGTGATCAATTTAATACTGAAAATTGCTACCAGGAGTACTTTCATACTAGATGAAAAACAGAAGAAACCAGAGTAATCAATAATGTGCCTCTCAATGTTAGTATGGTGCAATTCTATTATTCCTTCAGTGTAAAGATTGGAACTAAATCCTATGGAGAAGAAAATTTAGTTAGACATTATTTTTACTTTCAGAATGCATTATTATGCCAGTCGTATGAACTCTTGGATATATATTAACAGGGATAGATTATTAATCTATCTGGAGTTGCACAGATATGACAATGGAATAATGACCTTATAGTGTGCATACTCGTGGTGAAATGATTCAATTACTTTTATTTGGTGGTATTCTTTTAAAAAAAGGCAGGGGGGTGGAGAACAGCAGATGGCATAATGGTTATGTCACTGGACTCCCACATAGTCTACTACAATTGGAGTCCCGGACCCAGTGGCTTAACAACTCATGCTGGGTGTGTGTGCGTGCATGCCCAAAATCCCACGAGAATGGAGCAGAAGGGATTGTGTAGTGGCCATCTCCCTAAGGGGTGATTTCTTGCTTTCTGTCTCTCTGTCTCTCTGATCCATGCACCCTATAGTAAAAATCTCTCTCTCAAAAAAAAGACATTTCCGTCCTCTTCCCCCACAACACAATCTATATTAAACACAAACACATGTGACAAAGCTTGGGGCTGAACTACCTGATAGCCACATCTACATAGGCTGTGTTTTAATTTCTTTCTCCACACATTTGTAAAATGTGATTACTTCAAGAAAAATTAAATTAATGATTTAATTAAGGTAATTACTTGAACAGTAATAAAGCATAATTAAAATAAAATAAATGGAACAGAGGATTAAAGCCAGGAAGGATATTTATGCCATCATTTATGGTTTTATTTTTAAACTACTCTAAAAATAGGTCTATATTAGACCAGTTTGTCATTCTGTCATTATCCTGACAGTCTGGATATAAATGTTTTGTTTCAGGGACAATTTAATTCTTAACTGAATTTCATGTGTTATACATATTTTTAAACTATAAAGCATTAAGTTAAAATTTATTAAAATGTGTTCCCATAAGAATTTAAATATTTTATTCATGACTGAAATTGATCTGTGGGAAAAAATTAATTTGCCTTTGTAACTTTAATTTTTAAAGAATTCACTTTTATGATACTGTATCTGAAATTTCTATGTAAAAGGCACAAAGTTTGCTTTTCTTTTGTCCCAACTGCTATGTTACTTCGTTTTTTTTTGCAATCATTTTCTTAGGAGAATCAGCTGAATCAAATAGGAACTTTAAGTACAAAGGTTAAGTGGGGACTTTAAAAAGTTCAAAGTTCATGGAAAATGGAATTACAGCACTAGTTTATTTTGTTGCAAAACATTTTTGAAATCTGTACGAAGCTTTTTAATTACATGCATCTCCATGAGCTATGTGAAGATCCCTCATATTTTATTCAAATGTTGAGAGGTGACAATTTAACATACCTTATCAAACAAAACGAAAGTCACTGTCCTGAGTACTATTCATGATACAAATAGGAGAAGACATACACTTAGGGGGCTACGGACTAGAAGTATAGAAAAGCTAAGTGTACAAATTAGCATAATGGAAAGTGAAATAAATGGTCACTGTACCTGGAAGGCTCCTTCCTGTTCCCGCCACTCCCTTCCTTGTTTCCTCTTGCTCCATACCTCCTCTTGTGCTTCTTACTCTATTGTAATTTTTTTTTTTTTTAGTTTTCCTGCCTATTAATTCCTATTTCTCTAGAACTTAATATATTCATTTGATAAGTTTTCATTGAATGGAATGTATTGTAATTTTTAAAAAGAGTTATTTATTTAATTTTATTTATTATGATGTTCATTTCTGTCAAATTTTCTATAGGACACATCCAGAGAGAGACAGAGAGAAGTAAAGTGTGAGAGCAAGCCACCAGGTCCAGGACTTGAACCATGGTTGTTGGAATCCAGTATCTTAACCACCACATCACCTGCTGACCTCCAAATGTCTTTTAATTTTATCTAAATTAAAAGTGGTATAAATAAAGTGATGTGAGTGCTTCAGTGAAGGAGCTCTTACATCTGGCTGAACAAATAAACAAAGGCTTTGAGCATTTCTGTTTAAGATGGACTTGGAATAATGGGTAGCATTTTAAAAGTTGGAGTGAGGAGCTATTTGAGGCAGAAGGAATAATAAGAAACAATCAGGGACCAGCAGATATCATAATGGTTGTGTCATTGGACCCCCCACATAGTTGACCTTGATTTCAGTCCCTGACCTGGTGGCTTAAAACTCATACTGGGTGTGTGTGCATGTGTGCCCAAAACCCCTAAGAGGAGACTGGAGGAGAAGGGATTGTGGTATGGCCATTCCCCCAAGGGGTGATTTCTCGCTTTCTGTTTTCTGTCTCTCTGACAAACTCATTTGCCCTAAAGCAAAAAAATCTCTCTCTAAACAAACGAACAAAAAAAGAAAAAAAAAAAAGCAAAAAAAGGAAATAATCAAAAGAAAAGAGCTTATTTGCAGAATATCTCATAAAATTTGATAATTTTTTAATATTTAGAAATATGTTATACTAATATAGAAAATTACCACTCAGAATATTTAGGGTTTAATTTTTCTACCTTAAGTTTTTAAATAAAATTTAAATCTTCTCCTTGGCTAGAGATGAGGGACTTGTGGAATATGAATGACATTTATCATTTTTGAAGAAATCATAGTAACATTTATCCTTAGATCCTATACACAGTACTTGGTATAGATTGCCTCTTTCAGTGATACCTACAGAAGAGGAAACTGAAGATTGGCAAGATGATAACTGCCACACTTAGATACCTAGTAAAGCTATAAGTCAATGTTCTAATCCAGCTTCTCCTGACAGAACTCTTTTTCTCTTTAACTCTTACGCTGTGACTGGGTTCATTGCTGTCTAAGAACAGAAACTAGAGTCGCATTTGAGAACTTTACAAGAACTAGAGAAGGCTAGAGGACCTGGAACTTAAGGAAGTCAAGTCAATTTTGAGAAATAAAGTGCTATGGGATTTTTCAGGTAATGTAGAAAGGTCCAGAACAAAAGCTGTAATACAAATGCACTAAACTCAGAACCCTTTAAAAGAAGAGAAACCAAACAGTTTGAATAACATTTCTGAATATGATAAGTATGCCCTGATCAAAGAGGCACACATTTGGGAACAGTGGACTAGATTTGACAAGAGCAAGAATGGGCTTGCTTCTTGGTGAGAACGGTTTTCACTTCACTTATGAAGGGGCAGGTCCTCGCATTGTGGCCACAGCTTTTCTTTAATAACTATGAAAGAAGAACAATACAGCCCATCCAAAGCTGGTTTTAACCTGTATTTTATAAACCTTTCTCTTCCAGGAAATATATTTGTGGTGAGCCTAGCCGTTGCAGACCTGTTGGTGGCCGTTTACCCATACCCTTTGGTGCTGATGTCTATATTTAACAATGGATGGAACCTGGGATCTCTGCACTGCCAAATTAGTGGTTTCCTGATGGGCCTGAGTGTCTTTGGCTCCATATTCAACATCGCTGGGATTGCCATTAACCGCTACTGCTACATCTGCCACAGCCTCAAGTATGAGCAGCTGTACAGTAACAAGAATTCCCTCTGCTACGTGCTTCTGATATGGATGTTGACACTTGTGGCCATTGTGCCCAACTTGCAGACTGGCACACTCCAGTATGACCCAAGGATCTATTCATGTACCTTTGCACAGTCTATCAGCTCGGCCTACACGATAGTGGTGGTGGTTTTCCATTTCATACTTCCTATGGTCATCGTCATCTTCTGTTACCTACGAATATGGATCCTGTTCCTTCAGGTCAGGCGAAGAGTGAAACCTGACAGCGAACCCAAACTGAAACCACAGGACTTCAGGAATTTCATCACCATGTTTGTGGTTTTTGTCATTTTTGCCATCTGCTGGGCTCCTCTAAACTTCATTGGCCTGGCTGTGGCCTCAGATCCTGTCAACATGGTACCCAGGATCCCAGAGTGGCTGTTTGTGGCTAGTTACTACATGGCGTATTTCAACAGCTGCCTCAATGCAATCATATATGGGATACTGAACCAAAACTTCAGAAAGGAATATAGAAGAATTATAGTGTCACTGTGTACATCCAAGATGTTCTTTGTAGATAGCTCTAATAATGTAGCAGATAGGGTTAAATGCAAACCCTCCCCATTAGTGACCAACAATAATCTAATAAAGGTGGACTCCGTTTAAAACAAGCAAAACATTACTGAAAAGATAATGCACACAATGCTCAAGATCCCATTCCTTTTTGTGTTTGCTTTCCTCATAGGTGTATGAAAAAACAGAGTGGTTAAGGAAATTTCAGACTCTTAAGAGGTTCTCTCAGTAGTATCTGAGCTAATGCACTATCAGTTTTGTGAACAAGTCTTTAATTCTACTTAGAGATCAATTGAAGAATATGTTTCAGGCACAAGAGTTGAAGTAAAATGCTGTGTGCGTTCAAGTGGAGAAAGACTGTGCAAATTTTTATTGTAAATGACTGCCACAAAGGTGGTAAGTGCTCCCCAACCTTTACTTTCTAAATTATTTCTAATAGGAGAAGAAATAGAGTATTTATTGTTAAATGAGCAAATAGAACAAAAAAGGGAAAGTGAAATGACTGACTCTTCTTACAGAAAGGCTGAAAATACATCTCTCTCTCTCTCTCTCTCTCTATCTAAATATATATATATATATATATTTTTTTTTTTCCGAGAGGTTTTGCTATAAGGCACGTGTGCTCCCAGAAAGACAGAGAGAGACAGAGAGACAGAAAGGGAGAAATCAATTCCCACGGGGGATGGCCACACTGCAATCCCTTTTCCTCCATTCTCTTCTCGGGATCTTGGGCATGCACACGCACACGCCTCAGCATGAATTTAAGCCACCGGGTCCGGGACTCGAACTGCAGTTGACTACATGGGAGTCCAGCAACGTAATTATGCCATCCATCGACTGGTCCCTGAAAATACATATTTGAACCACAGCCCCCACTGCAAACTTGTCTTGGTGGTATTATCATTGAGTAGCATTGAGTAGTCATAATCATAAGTGAGTCCCACTCTGTATTATAAGTTATTCAACAAGATAAGAACTAACAGTAGGCCCAGACTCAGTGGTGCAATGGTAGTATAATGCTCTACAATGCTGAAAGCCCATTTGGAAAACTGACATTCAGTTTCCAGGTCAACTTTGTACCTACCATGTGCACACACACATGCCGGTGAGCCTGGCTGGATGAAAAGGCTATTGACAGGAATTGTGCTTTGAGACCCTGGTGAGGATGTTTCTCTCTCTCTGTGTGTCTAATGAAAGCAATAAATAAAGGTTAAAAAAATTTTTTTTAAAAAAAGACCTAACTAGATGACAAAATTCTTATTCAGGTGTCAATTACTATGGGATTTTAAGGCAATAGCTATGTATAAAATATGATTCAACTCTATTAAACATTTGACATATGATTGTTTTGTGTCACTTAGCAGTTTTTCTGAATTGATCTCTAAGTAATTACATTGTCTAATTGGTTCGAAGAAAAATGACAAAGGGTCTGGTCCTGTAACTTAGTAGTTGAAGGAGCCAAATCCCGTAAGGCTGGCTGTGGTTCAAATCCTGGCTTTGGGAGCTTGAAAAATATGCCAGGTGCATGAGCGTGTGGATCTCAAATCCTGACAAGATGCATATATGGAGGAGAAGGAATTATGGCATGATCGTGCTTCATTATGGTGTGAGTGTGTGGGTGCTTTCTCCTTTTTCCTCTTTCTATTTCTCTCTGGTGAGCCCACATGCCCACTGGAAATTAAACAAAAAGACAAATGATCTGTATACATTTAGATATAGTATTGACTATGCATGAGAGAGAATTTTGCTATAGGGCAAGTGTGCTTGTGGGTGAAACAAAGAAGGATAGAGAGACAGAAAGCAAGAAATTGTCCCCCAGGGGTATGGTCATGCCACAGTCCCTTCTCCATTCTCCTCTCAGGGATTTTGGCATGCATGCCCACAAACCTGGTGTGAGTGTAAGCTGCTGGGTCCGGGACTTGTGGCATGTGGGAGTCCTGCAATGTGACCATTTTGGCATCTGCTGGTCCCTTGACTGTGTATTAGATTGGCAATAAAAGCTAGATGGTTATTCTTTTATAGATAGTTCAAAACAATATTCTTTAATAATTCATTTCAGTATTTGATTGCCTCAATAATACTGAAAGTCTATGAGAAGAAAAAAAAATGCATGGAGCAACTATGGTTTTAAACGTTTTTAACTGTAGTTTACCCCAAATGGCTATTTGAGGCTATTTGAGGTTAGTTTTTATTTGCTTGTTTGTTTTGTTTTTAATTTGTTTGTTTGTTTGTTTTGTTTGTTTGGTATAGGGTGCACACAGTCACAGGAGAGAGACAGAGAGGGGAGAGAGAGAGAGGGAGAAAGTGAAAAAATACTCCACAGGAAGGATGACCACACTCCAATCCCTTCTCTTCCATTCTCTCCTTGGGATTTTGGGCATGCACACACACAGGCTCAGCATGTTTTTTCAGCCTCTGGGTCTGGGACTCAAATAGCATAGTCAGCCATATGGGACCCAGCCACCTTAACTACCATGCCACCTGACTGCCCCTCATTAGGTTTAATATAGATTGCTTTGCTGCAAATTACAATCATGTTTTCTTGTATTTTAAAGTCTGTAATGTCACAAACTAGAACAAGTTAGTGATTTGTGACTATGTAATAAGACAAAACATTACCTGTATATATTTGCAAATATATGTATATCTAGAGAATCAGAATCTCTTCAGGAAGTTATAAGGATTAATTATTTTACAAAGCTCCTTCAATGATTCTTTTTATCAAGTGACTTGGGAAACATCAAATTTTTGAAATACCAAATTATGATTGCTTTTACAGTGTGTATGTTAGGGGTGGGGATGCGTAAATTATCTCCAGAACCATCTATCAAATTATTTATGTGTAAAAGTTCTAGTCCTTAACAGAATCAAATTTACATGGTAGAAATAATATTGAAGCTAGTGTTCCAAATTTCAAATAACTGAAACTTAAAAAACTTAACCATGGGCCAGATAGTGACATGGTTGCTAAGATGGCTTGATCCCATATAACTGTGTGGTGTGAGTCCTAGACTGAGTTACTTGAACACGCACACTTACCTGCCCAAAATCCCAAGAGGAAAAGAAGAAGGGATTGAGACAGTCATTCCCGCTGAGGGATGCTTTCTCATTTCCTGTCCCTCTCGCTCTCTCTTTTACGAGTGTATGTGCCCTATAGCAAACTAAAAAGGAAAAAATTAACCATGTTCAACTGAACTGTTTGTAAAATGTATTACAGTCTTTTTTTTTTTTTTTTCTTAGGTTTGGGATGAACTACTGTGTTGCTAACTATGTTATGATTCCTTTGTTCTTTATACCACTTTATTTGAACTTTGCCAGAGGTGTATGAGTTCACCAGAGCGAGATGGAGAAAGCACTCTCCAATGGAGTATACTCGTGCTGCAATTCCTTCTCCCCCATTTCTCTGTCCTGTTGGGATTTGGGTCACACACATGCACTCAGCGTATTTTTCAAGCCACCAGGGCTGGCATTCAAAGTGTAGTTGGCCATGTTGGATTTGGCTTCTCCCAACCCCAATCATCTAGCCATGGGCCCAGCCCTTATTATTATATTTTTCATTTTTATTTATCTATTTCTTTTTTTAAGAAGATTTTTGCTATAGAGTGTGTGCACTCGCATGTGAGAGAGAACTCAAGAAAACACCCCTCAGGGGGAATGGCCACACCGCAATCCCTTCTCCTCCATTCTCCCCCTGAGATTTTGGGCATGCATGCACATGAACGTATCATTTCAAAACTTTGGGTCTGATATGGTCAGCCATGTGGGAGTCCAGTGCCTTCATTACTATGCCATTTGTTGGCCCCTTATTTGTCTATGTCTTCTTGGTCATGAGAGAGAGAGAGAGAGAGAGAGAGAGAGAGACAGACAGACAGACAGATAGGAACCTTGACAGTGTCCTGTCACATCATGATACACCTCAGCATCTAGCAGCCAGGATCATGAATGTGCCTGTGGGTACACCATGCAAGTTTCTGGTCAACCCAGGATCTGAACGTCAGTGTTCCATGTGGCTCCAGCACTGCAGGACAGCATCCTACTGCCTGTGCCACTGCAGCTGGGCCTATAATTTTATTTCTTGATTTATAAATTGTATGTTGTTTGAGTTGGACATCAGCACAAGTGCGGTATAGAAACTGACCTATCACAAATTGTCAAGTAAAGAGTATCTCATCTGAAAATCATATATGTAACTTTAAAATCTTGAAATGTTTTTTCACCATCATTGGAAACTAGCTAATGAAAATGCTGTCAAAGTGAAGCTACTCAAAAAGATCAAAGTAAAAGACCCAGATTTCTTCCACTAGAATCTGACTATAGAAGACTTGTAAACATCAAGGTATTATATCTGGTCTTGTCCCTGTGATATTAAGTAGAGAATCTTTAGCTCTGTATGATTTTTTTTTTCTCGTGAAAACACAGACATATAATCAATTTTGCCTGATTATTTTCAGTGTACAAGTTGTGTAGTCTGTTTGGAAGATGAACTCTACAAGAGCACTAAATTTATCAAGTGACTATTGCATAGTACAAATTGGTACCTGGGTAGTATTGCTGGAGATGTGCTCCTTATTTAAGGAAGCAAACTTTTTTTCTTTCTTTCTTTTCTTTTCTTTTTTTTTTGGAGAGGTTTTCGCTATAGGGCGCGTGCACTCGCCAGACAGAGACATAGAGACAGAAAGCGAGAAATCACCCCCCAGGGGGGATGGTCACGCCGCAATCCCTTCTCCTCCATTCTCATCTTGGGGTCTTGGGCACGCACGCACACGTGCCCGGCGTGTTTTAAGCCACCGGGTCCGGGACGCGAACCGCAGTCGACTATGTGGGAGTCCAGCGGCATAGCCATTATGCTAACTGCTGGTTCCCTTTTTTTTTCTTTTTTTTTAATAAAATCTAAGTTGTGTTTATCAACTACAAACTTCTGTTAAGGCAGATCTCTTTCTTCTCTCAGAGTCACTTACTTAGCATTTGAATCACTTTTGCCAGTCTTCCTCTATCAGAGCACTAGTGGTGATGTGAGGGTTGACAATGAAAAAAATCACGTATTTACAGTTTATAAAAACTATGGTCTTGTCTATAACTTGGATTTTGCTGCCCAGATTGGAGACTTTGTTTTTCTTTTGTTTCAATTTTGCTAGAGGGCATGCACACTCACCAGGGACAGAGAGAGTGAGAACGAGGGAAAGTGAGAAAGCACCTGCCATCGGGTATGATTATGCCATAATCCCTTCTCCATCTCTTTTTCTTGTCAGGGTTTTGGCATGCACGCAGCGCATACACCCAACATATTTCTCAAGCCACTGGATCTGGAACTCAAACTGCATAGTCAGTCATGTGATTTTTAGTTGTCTTAACCACCAGCTTATGGGCTGGCCCACAATCACCTTGTTTTAAAGCCCATGTATAATATACTTGCATGTTTTTACTTCTTTTTTAGCTATGCTGTACCTTGTAATTGCTAAAGATGAACTTCACTGGGATCTTTGCTTGCATATATTTGTTTTAATAAAAGTTTTACATATATGTATGTACAGATATATTATGATTGACTATAATTTTTTGTCATTATTTTCTAGGTATTTAGTCTGTTTTTCCAGTCATTTGTTGGGAATGGAATAAAAGTTGGTTAAAGATGGAGAGTTGTTTTGTAATTAGTCAAGATACATACCTTCATGGGCAATAGACCTGTTTGTATGGCTTTTAGAGACTTTTTTCCCAGCAAAATTTAAATCACTCTGTTATCAATGAAAGTCACATTCATTAAAAATCAAGTGTCTTGCCAAAGATCTACCATATTGAGTGGAAGAGATGGGACTGAATCATGAGCTTCTGAATTTACTAATAATTTGGGAATACTTGGACACTTACATATTCCAGAAACAGAGCTAGGTAGGGATAAGGTGATAAATACCACATTTGCTTTTGAAAAGGCTATCCTTATAGTAGGATGAGCATGCTAACACATAATTAAAATTGCAATGTAGCTGCTAACATAAAAACAGACAGCCAGGTAAAAGTGCCCACAACCCACGAAATGGTCTTCTCATCTCAAAACTCAAACCTGAATCTGATTTACCTAAAAATCAGGAAACACGGTAAATGAGAAGCTAAACCATGTGATTGAATGCATATATATACAAATATATATATTTATGTATATATATATATAAAACATATTAAACAATAATATAGGCAGCAATCTGCAAAATCCATACTACCTAAAACTATAAGATAACAACAAGAAAACCCATTCAGACAAGTATTTGAACGCTCTTGGGAAACCAAAGATTCAAACACTTTGCAATTAATAGATTTGTCTGAGGCAACTTGAAATATAAAACAATTGTGTTACACACAGGAAAAATGCAATTGCAAGTAAATATTAACAATAGTAAGGTTTTGCTTGCTTTTTAAGGGGGTCATAATAAGGTGTTCTGGTTAAGCTTAAACCAAATAGCACTGTCTTTCAGAAATATACCATGAAATATTTACAAGCAAAATGATAAAATCTTTGGGATTTGCATCAAAATAATTAGGATAGAAAGCTGAGGTGGTTGAGTTTATGGAAGAGACAAAATTTACCTTGAGTTTCCTATTTTGTAAAGGGGTAATGAGTACATGGGAGTATATTAAATCTATTCCTTGCTTAATGATTTGTAAATACTTCTGAAAGCCAGCGGCTACCTGGAAAGCTGTTAATGACATGAAAAGAATGTTTTTAGTAATTTTAATGATATTAATATACTCAAGCCAACCCACGATACCGAGATTATGCAAGGGTTTCTTTTAATGAAGAGTATTAAATGAACCTAGACCCAAATATAATTATCCAATTATTTATCAACCTTAGAAATGTTTCAGATTTACTAGTGTATTCTTTATTATCATATTCTTGTGTATTTTGTGACTGTGCTCATCTCACAATGATGAGATCGTCACAAATTAGATCGTCAGTTTCTTTGAAGAATTTTTCCTTTTTTTTAAAAAATTTTTACCAGAGGGTGCATATGCTTGCTTTCTCTCTCTCTCTCTCTCTCTATAGAGAGAGAGAGAGAGAGAGAAAGAGAGAGAGAAAACCTTCACCCCAATGGAGAATGGTCATGCCACAATCCCTTCTCCTTCATTTCTCCCTCACTTTGGGATTCGGGACATGCACGCACATGTGCCTGGTGCATTTCTCAAGCAGCCAGGACTAGGACTCCCTGTGGTTGACCATGTGGAATCTTGCCACTTTAACCACCATGCCATAGGCTGGTCCCCCCAAAAGTTTCTTTCTTAAAGAATCAGAATAATTTTAAGAAATAGAAGTTGATATTTTGTCTCCAAAATTTTTCCAGGGTCCTTTAGTTTCCCTTTTTAGATTTATATAGAGTTCTCAGGGACTGAGCTCTGCCTAGGTTGCTTAGTCTGAGTACAAAGGGCCTCCCACAAATACGGAGCTGGCAGCAACTTAATCAGGTGTCATAAGTAAATACAGATAGGCCTGTGAATAAAACCCCTGCGTGGAAAACCAAACCTAGATGAACATCTGAGAAGGGATGGCTGCTCATCTTTATGTGTTTTTTCTAGATCTTTTACTATGTTTTAGTTATAAGGTATCCAGATTGCTATGTGTGGCAACTCTGTCTCCTATTTATCCGAAGAGTATGTAACTTGCAACCCAAGGAATGATTTAAATGAAGAATTACCATGGAATACCTACAGGCCCATCACCCTACCCTTTTGAAGCTGTCACAGGCTAACAGAGGTACTGCATTTTTCTGCCATGGCTTTCCATAGCAAGCACAGGGACTGGGTGGTTGACACAACAGAATTAATTTTCTTAGAGTTCTGGAGGCTGGAAGTCTGAGATCAGGTGACAGCAGAGTTGATTTCTCCTCTCTCCTTGACTTGTAGGTTCTCCTGACTCATGAAGAAATAGAAAATGTGAAAAAAAAAATATCGACAGGCTTCTCTAATTTGGCCTTTCTCTAAATTGCTTTAGTTCTTTGTATTTTCGAATCTACATTCCAGTGATTTTTTTTTTTCCCTCCAAAGAGTTTTCTTACTAAAATATAATTTTAATTCTGGAAGGTCTTTTAAATCAACTATCCTTTTCTCTCACAAAAATTATGAAGTTAAAGTATAAGAAAATCTCGAGTTACTTATAAATACCAATAACAGGGGCCAGCAGATGGCATAGCAGTTACGTCACTGGACTCCCACATGGACAATGGCGTTTCGAGTCACAGACCAGTGCCTTGAAACTCCTGTTTGGCTTGTACCCGCATGCCCAAGATCATGGAGGAGAAGGGGCTGTGGCATGGCCCTCCCTCCTGGGGGTGATTTCTCACTTTGCCTTTCACTGACTCTCTCTCTCTCTCTTGCGCGCATGAGGGCACACTCCCTAAAGCAAAAACTACTACCAAAAAAAAAAAATTAAAGAGAAATGCCAATAGTCTATACTTAATCAAAACTGAAGAGATATGTTTAGAAATTTGATAATAATTAAGTAAACATGTTTAGTGCATATGTTTTTTTCAGATTATTTCCCCCCAGATGATGTGTGTACTCATCAGAGAGAGGAAATTTGATAATAATTAAGTAAAAATGTTTAGTGAAAATGCTTTTTTTCAGATTTTTTTTTCCCAGATGATGTGTGTACTCATCAGAGAGAGGTAGAGAGAGAAAGTGAGGAAGCAGCCCTCCCTCAGGGAAGATGACCACGTCGCAATCCCTTCTCCGTTCTCCCCTTGGGATTTGGGGCATGCGATGCACAGGCACATGCTCCCAGTGTGTTTCAAAGCCACCAAGTCCAGGACTTGAACTGTGCAGTCTACCATGTGAGATCCAACTGCTTTAACCTTCATGCCACTGACTGACCCTGTGCATGTATTTTAGTGAAATAAATGAGGCTAGTCTGGGTGACTGTATACATCTACAGAAGCATGGCTGCTCTAGTCCTGCCCTCCAACTGCAAAGACACAGACTGGCACACGCATCAGCTTGTGCCACTGGATGAGAAACCTCACATCACTGGATGCATGCTGTTTCCACCTGGCCCTGAAGCCTGGCCCTGGGACTGTGCAGGCAAACTTCCACAGCTCCAGCCTCATCCCACAGCCACACAAAACTGGAGGCACTCTATCCCTGCCATCCAGCTGTACAGGGTGGTATATAGTTCCCACCTAGACTTTCAACCTTGGAAAAGGGTGTGTCTACACCCCTCTGGTACCAGCATCTTCTTCCATGCTCACCCACATCGAACTACCTGCAGAGGAGTATCATGGCTGTGGAGTGAATCAGGTGCAGTGCAGACAGCCTCCTCTGTCTCCAGGGACTGCACACAAATGGCTAACTAAACAACTAGCCACTCCCTGCACCACAGTTTCTCAACCAACACCCAATCCCTCCTGTGTGCAATTCATACAAAGCAGAGAGTATGATTTATTTTCAGCTGACATTTTCACATGGCTGCCTTCCCTAAAGGTGGACCCTGCTCCCCACATAGGATCCGAGAACTCAGGCTACTATACTGCAAGACAGGAGTCATCATCTGTTTAAAGAAATCTATCCTTTCTACAGATTGAGCATCAGTACAAAATCCTGTCCTCACCTAGAACTCAAGAATGCTGACCCAGGGAACCAGCAGTTAGCGTAATGGCTATGTCGCTGGACTCCCACGTAGTCGACCGCGGTTCGCGTCCGGACCTGGTGACTTAAAACTCACGCTGGGCGCGTGTGCGTGCGTGCCCAAGATCCCG
>NW_006160208.1:4032130-4055732 GCF_000334495.1 Tupaia belangeri chinensis | reverse complement strand
CAGCCCCCTAAAAGCAAAAAACCCCTCCCTCTAAAAAAAAAAAAAAAAAGAATGCTGACCCAGAGGTCCCCAGTGGCTCCACTAGTGTCTCTGAAGATACACAAAGTCTTCAATAAATAAAGTCCCCAATAAAAAAAATCAAAATAAAACACTGCCATGATAAAACCTAATCTGGAAATTAAGGAGAAGTAGTCCATCAAATGCCAAACAAAACAAAACAAAAAACAAAAATACAATACAGGAACCCAAGGAACCCTTAAAAAAAAAAAGCAAACAAACAAAAATAGGGAAATACCTCTTCCTGAAAGGAACACACCAACTCCATACTAACAGCAGGAAATCACAGCAATGTTGGAAATGGATTTTAGAATAGTGATGAAAACAAAACTCAGTGAGCTACAAAAGAACACAAACAATTCAAGATGTGAGAAAAACAATGCATAACACGGAGGATAGATTCAATAGAGAGAGACATTTTTTTCAAAGATTCTAACAAGAGTCCTACTAAGAAAAAAAAAATACTATAATACTACAGAGAACAACAGCAACACATGAGATCGTGCAGAGGAAAAAAATTCAGAACTTGGAGATACAACCTTTAAAATAGTCTAAACTGCCAAAAAGAGAGGAAAAAAAAAATTATCATTAAAAATTAAGAGAACATACATGAATTATAGGACACAATTTGATGTCCAAATAGTCACATAATGGGTATCCTTGAAGGTGAAGAAACAGGAAAAGGTATAGAGAAACTATTTCAAGAACTATTAACTGGAAATTTCCTAAATCGACAGAGACATACAGACATTTAGATACAGGAAACTCAAAAGTCACCAAATAGATTAGGCACAAGTTCTTCTCCAAGGTACATTATAACAAAAATATCAAGGGTCAAAATAAAGAGAACATTCCAAAAATGGCTAGAGTTAAGTGCCAAGTTACTTATGAAGTAGTAACTTCCCTTAGAATAATCTTAGACTTTTTGTCAGAAACCTTATAGGCGAGGAGGGGAAGGGATGACATATTGAAAATTAGGAAAGTAAAACAGCTTCAATCAAGAATGACAATGCCAGGACCAGCAGTTAGCATAATGGCTATGTCACTGGACTCCCATGTAGTCTACCGCGGTTCGCGTCCTGGACCTGGTGGCTTAGAATTCACGCTGGGCGCATGTGCGTGTGTGCCCAAGATCCCGAGAGGAGAATGGAGGAGAAGGGATTACGGTGTGACCATTCCCCCCTAGGGAGTGATTTCTCGCTTTCTGTCTCTCTGTCTCTCTCTCTTTCTGTCTGGCAAGCGCACGCACCCTATAGCAAAACCCAAAAAAAAAAAAAAAAAAAAAAAAAGAATGACAATGCCCAGCAGAACTTTCCTTCAAATTTGAAGGAGAAAAAAAAATTTCCAGACAAAAATTGAAGAAATGAACAAGTACTAGACTGACTCTTTAAGAAATACTTAAGGGAGTGCTATATCTAGAAATGAAAGAAGAAAATAGCACCATGGAAACATGCAAAGCTATAAAACTCACCAGTATGACAACCGCACAAAGAAGAAAGAAATTACCAAATTCCTTCTACTATAAAAATTTACCAAATAGCAAAGAGACATCATAACAGAGGAAACAAGGCAATAAGAAAACACACAAAAATTAGGTACCAACCAACAAAGTGGCAGCTGTAACTCTGTATATACCGTAACCATCAATGAATGTAAATAAAAGAAACTCTCCATGCAAAGATTTATATTGACAGATTGTGTAATTAAAACAGGAACCTTTTATGTAATGCTTGCAAGAAATATACCTCACAGGTAAAGAAATGGACTGAGAGTGAAAGGTTGGAAAACCTCATTCCATGCAAATAGAAAAAATTTTTTTTTCTTTTCTTGGAGAGTTTTTTGCTATAGGGCGCGTGCGCTCACCAGACAGACAGAGAGAGACAGAGAGACAGAAAGTGAGAAATCACCCCCCCAGGGGGGATGGCCACATCACAGTCCCTTCTCCTCCATTCTCCTCTTGGGATCTTGGGCATGCACGCACACGCACCCGGTGTGAGTTTTAAGCCACTGGGTCAGGGACGCAAACTGCGTTCGACTACATGGGAGTCCAGCGACATAGCCATTATGCTAAGTGCTGGTCCCAAATGGAAATTTTTTTTAAAAAGCAGGTATTGGCATTCTACTATCAGACAAAATTTATTTCAAGATAAAATTTGTAAAAGGAGACAAAGAAGGTCATTATGTAATGTTAAGGGATAAATATTTATGCACCCAACACTGGGCACCCAAATACATAAAACGAAAGGAGATCCTAAGTGAGACATAGATTCTAATAAATGGTTGAGAATTTCAACAACTCATTCTTACCATTGGATAATCTACACAAACAAAAAAAAAATAAACTGAGACACTGGGGTTAAATGATACCATAAACTAAATGGGCCATTTATAGAACATTTTACCCAACAACTGCAAAGGATGCTTTTTATTTTTTTCTAGAGCACATGGAACATTTTCTAAGATTATCCAGGGTGCAAGAAGCCTCAATAAATTTAAAAGACTATAAATCCTACATAGTACCATCTTAAACCATAGTGGTTAAATTTGAAATCAACAATAAAAAGAATTCTCGACCATGCAAATATGCACAAACTAAATAACATGTTCCCGAATGATTTCAAATCTACTGAAGAAATTAAATATACATTTTTTATATTTATTGAAAGAAATGACAATAAAAATATTACATTAAAAACCTACAAGATATAGTGAAGGTAGTACCAAGAGGGAAACTTATACCCATTGGTGCTCATAAGGAAAAAAAAAAATAGAAAACATTGCAGATAAATAACATAACTATGCATCTCAAGGAGCCGGAAAAGCAAGGAGAAACTAAACCCAAAAGTAATAGGAAAGGCTAGCAGGTGGTATGGAGGTTAAGGTACTGGATCCCATGTGGTTGACTGCACTTGGCGGCTTGAAAATCATGCCAGGTGTGTGTGCTTTTATGCCCAGAACCCTGAGAGGAGAGTGGAGGAGAAAGGATTGTGGCATGGCCATCCCTTTTGGAGGGTGATTTCTCACTTTCTCTCTCTCTTTTCCTCTGTCTCTCGCTTGTACCCTATAGCAAAACAAAAACAAAAACAAACAAACAAACAAAAAGTAATAGAAGAAAAGAAATAATAAAGGTTAGAGCAGAAATAGATGATGGTGGTTGGCCATCTAGGATTCAGTGTCCTTTAACTACTAGGCTACGGGAAGTTTGACTTTGTGAGAAATATCTAACAATGGGTGTTCTTTATTGAAGTCCTTTGACCCAGGCCTTCTAATTAGCTAGGATTATAGCCATGAACAAGTGTACCTGGAGTGTTCAGATTGGCCCAGAAACTGTATCTATGACTCCCAAGTGGCTTACAGCTGCTAATTAGTGGTGTTATCTTTGTGCTACTGTGCCTGGGCCTCTTATCCTGCTTTGAGCACTGTTGTACTTTGAACGTATCCCCCATAATTCATGTGTTGAAATTTGATTGTATTGTGAACGTATCAAGAGGCTTGTTTTAGTTTGTTCTCTGTTGTTTAATAATTGAATACCTGAAATTGGGTGACTTACAAGCATAAAGGTTTATCTCACATTTTGCAAGCCAAGGTACAGGAGCCTTATCTGGTAAGGGTCTTCGTCCTTGTGGGTAAAATGGCAGAGGGTGTCACATGATGGGAAAGCAGAGCATGAACATTTGTGTCTGTGTCTCTGCCCTGACCTCATTCCCTTTCACTACAAACCCACCATTATTCAGGTGGGGAGTCCCACCATGACAGGCCTATTCAAACCCAATCCCCTCTCAAACGTTCCCCCCTTTTTTATGAAGAAGATTCAATATTATTTAGATTTATATTAAAATATTATAGATCTATAGTGTCTAAACAATCACCCCAAAATTACAATAAGCTTTTGAAAGTATTTAATAAGGTTATTATTACTTTTATAGTGAGATGGGAAAGACCCAAAAATCCAACATAATTTTATAAAATAAAAGTAAGATTTGATAACTTACACTGATTTATTTTTCTTATATTTTCTTATTTTTTTCACATTCAGTCACTGTACATCTTTATAGCTTACAAAATGGATTTTCCCATCATGGAAACATTGTATATTATTAGTCCACTCAAAGATATTACATATACATTATCATCACCAGATAATTTCCCATTTTTGTGTTCCTTAAATGATTTTGCTTCTCTGGAACCAGCAGATGATGTGATGGTTAGGTTGTCGACTGTGGTTTGAGTCCTGCATCCGGTGGCTTAAACTCACACTGGGCATGTGTGTTTGTGTGTGTGTGTGTGCCCAAGATCCATGGAGGAGAAGGCTTTGTGGTGTGGCCATCCTCCCAAGGAGTGATTTCTTGCTTTCTGTCTCTCTGTTTCTCTGTCTTTCCAGCTAGTGCACAGACTCTATAGCAAAAACCTCTCTTAAAATAAATGAATAAATAAATAAAGAGCCTATTTAAAAAAAATAGACTTTGTCCTTTTTTTTTTTCTGCCTTGACCCCCTCCCTGCCTCCCCCACCCCCTGCTGTCCATCCTCGTCCCATCCTCTCTCTGCTGTCTACAGTTGCTGTCCATGCCTTTTTGTCCCAGAGGTGGATCAAGTTCCCACTCTCTTAAAACCCTCACAATGGCTCACTAAATTTCAGCAGATAGATTGTGGTGGGACACATTCAAACCATAGCAAGGTGGAAACTTAGTCTGATTATAAAATGGAAAGTGGCCTTTGGGAGGTGATCAGGGTTAGACGAGGCGAGTAGGGCCTGCATGGGTGCATTCTGCTGGGTGTGTAGAAGGGAGACAGATCATCAATGCACAGATAGAGACAACAGCACACACTTGCCCTCTTGCCATGTGATGTCCTGTGTCACCTCAGGACTTGAGTCCCCACCACCAAGGCTGTCACTAAATGTGGTCCCTTGACCTTGGATCTCCAAAGCCATGAACTGAATGAAATTATCCAAAGGACTAGCAGTTAGCGTAATGGCTATATTGCTGGACTCCCATGTAGTCAACCACAGTTTGAGTCCCAGACCCAGTGGCTTAGACTCATGCCGGGCTCATGCGCATCGCTTGCTCAAGATCCCAAGAGGAGAATGGAGGAGAAGAGATTGTGGCATGCCATCCCCCCTGGGGGGTGATTTCTCACTTTCTGTCTCTCTGTCTCTCTCCATCTTTCTGGTGAGCACATGTACCCTATAGCAAAAACCTCTCCAAAAAAATAAAAGAAATTACTTAGGGGGGTATTCTGTTATTAGGCACAGAGAATGGACTAACATAGGCATACTGGGCAAGTCGTAACAGCGGATGAATAAGATAGGAGGGGACTGACTGGCTCCTAAACTGAGTTTTGAGGTCATAGTGTCTGTAGGAAAGACAGCTCGTTAGGAAGGCAGATTCAAACACCATGGAAGCAATCTTCAAAATATAACGCACAGGAGTTATATTTGGAAGGTTCTCTGGCAGTGAAATGGCCTGCCTGTTGCCTACAAAATTGATATTTTGTTTATTGTTATTACATTTTTTTAAAAAAAAAACAGAAGGCATATGTACTCACTGGAGACAGAGAGAAACAGTAGGAGGGAAAGTGAGACATCATCCCCAGGAAGAATGGCTATGCTTGACACTTTCTTCTCCGTTCTCCTCCTGGGATTTTGGGCACACCCGCATACGTCGCTGGCGTGGTTTTCATGCTGCTAGGTCTGGGACTCGAACTGCAGTTGGCCATGTGAGAGTCCAGCAACTTAACCACTAACCTTTGTTACTTAGATCTTGAGGAGACACGCCATTTTTGAAAACAGGATTATAAATACATAAAAGAAAAAAGGCATTACTGATCTTCAAGGATTATTATGAAAATGAAACAAAGTAGTATTTTTAAAAGACTTGAACATGAGAATAAAAATGGGTAGAAGCGTCATCACCATCATTAGCCAGTGTAGTCTCTGACCTGTGACTGTGAATTGTCGAGTGCACGTAAGGAATGCGTTTGCTTAGGACCAGAAAAATACAAATGCACTAACAGGAGAGATGAAAAGAAATCGGGTGACTAAGGCCCAGCAAAACTAGCTCAGTTTGGAGCACTAATAACATCAACAATATTTACTTTGAATACCTTATTTCTTGTCTATGATTTAATAAAAGAAAGTGATATTTAATGAATTTAATTTTTAAAGGTAATTTTTTATTTTTATTTTTTGCTGTAGGGTTCATGTGCTCACCAGAGAGAGAGAAAGAGACAGATGGACAGAGAGGCAGAGACAGAGATAGGAAAAGTGAGAAATCATCCTCCAGGGCGGATGGTCTTGCTGTGATCCCTTTTCCTCCACTCTTCTCTCTGGACTCTGGTATGCACATGTGCCTGGCATGATTTCCACACCACCGGGCCCAGGTCTTGAACTGCAGTAGACCATGTGGGAGTTCAGTACCTTAACTACCATGCCACTTGCTGGCCCTGATAACATTCTTTTTAAAGTTAAGTACTTATGATCAATTTGCTTTTTTTCTATAAAGACCACAGAGTCTGCCTCTTGAAATTTTAGCTATAGGAATACTGTGGCTGAATATGATGATGAAGTGCTTATTTCAAAAACACCTAGGAAGGGGAACCAGCAGTTAGCGTAATGGCTATGTCGCTGGACTTCCACGTGGTCGACTGTAGTTCGCGTCTCAGACCCGGTGGCTTAAAACTCACGCCGGGTGCATGTGCATGTGTGCCCAAGATCCTGAGAGGAGAATAGAGAAGGGGTTGCGGCCTGGCCATCCCCCCTAGGGGGTGATTTCTTGCTTTCTGTCTCTATGTCTCTCGCTGTTTGTCTGGCAAGCGCACCCGCCCTATAGCAAAAACCTCTAAAACAAACAAACAAAAAACAAAACAAACAAACAAAAAACACCTAGGAAGTAAACCATGTTTATTCTCCTATCCCATCCACCCAGTCTTCTTCCATGATCCCCTGTGTAAACTCTTCCAGGCATTTTGCTGACCCATTGACCTGTCGCCAGGCTGCTGGGTCTTGCTAGGTTGTCTCTCCCTTCTGTATTCTATGTCTAGCTTATTCTTCAAGGACTAATTCAAGGCCTGCCTCCTATCTAAGCTTTTCCTGACAGAGGCACATCATAATCTCTCTCTAGCTCAGTAAGAACACTTCTTAATTAGAAATTCATTTGGCCATTCAACTTATTATGTTGTCGCAACAGATATTGGGTTGTCAGAAAAGTCATGACACATTTTTTGCACAGAAAAACATAGAAGAAATATGCCATGACTTTTCTGACAACCCGGTATTACAGACCACACAGTTTATACACCATAAATGGATTTCATCCCAGTTCTAGAGGTTAGAAGTTTGAGATCAAGACTTGGCAGGGTGGGTTTCTTTTGAGGCCCCCCCCTCCTTGGCTTATAGATGTGCATGTTCTCTCTGTGTCCTGGATGGAGACAGGATCTTTCCTCTAGGTTGTGTGTCCAAATCCACTCTTCTCATGGCGACAACAGCCATATTGGATTAGGGCCCTCCATAACCACCTCATTTTAACTTAAGCTCCTCTGAAAAGGCCTTCTCTCCAAATACAGTCACATTCTGAGGTACTGAAGGTTAGAACTTCAAAAAATAAAGTTGGGGAGGGAGCATATCTACGTTCCTATTGGCACCTGCCTGTAACATTGCATTTTGGCAGTTCGCCTTGCTGTCTTAGAGGGTCCTTAAACGTTTACTATCTGTGTGATCTTTAAGGGGACGAGAAGCTTCCAGGGCTGGGATTCAGCATTATGTTTCTTTTTACCCTTTGTGGCACAAAGCAGGATATAGTAACCAATATTTTTTGGGCCGAGTGGTTGCAGTCTCTCTCCCAGCTCCCAATTGCTCTTTTAAACCATAGTTATTTTTGGTGTGATCTTCTTCAGTAACAGTCTCTCCATTAGACCAGCACTGTCTCTGGGTTAGAAGTCTCAGGTGGGTAAGCGGGTGGCAGCCGAAGCTTCCTCTGGAGGAACTAGGAATTGTAAAGGATGATGCATTGATGCAGGGAAGATGTACAGAAGTACAGTATGCTATTTGGTAGTGGAGTAAGATTCACCGGGAATTATGTTCTCCATTTGTTTTATGCTCTATTATGTTCCAAAAAGTATCTAAAGAAGCTAATAGAAAATAATCATGTTGATCTCTTAAAATAAAATCCCAAGATCGAGAGGAAGTCTTTTCAAAGGAAAAGTTTCCAATTTTTGTTTTTGTCATTGTTTTATTGATATTGGAAACTGAAGCCCAAATCTTGTTAACAGTATTTAGTTGTTTATACATGGTAGGGTTTCCATGGTAGAAGTAGAAACAAAGGGGCCAATGGGTAGCGTGGTGGTTAGAGAGTTGGATTCTCACATGATTGATCACAGTTTGAGTCTTAGACTCTGTGCCTTGAAAATCATGCTGGGCACACGTGTGTGTGAATGCCCAAAATCCTGAGGGGAGGATAGAAGAGGAGGGATTGTGGTGTGGCCATCCCTTCCAAAGGGATAATTTCTCACTTCTCCTATCTCTGTCTCTCTGTCTCTGGCAAGTGCACATAACCTATGGCAAAAAGAAGTAGGTCTTCTTACCACTGTTTTTTCCCCCATTTAACAAAATCTGAAGATATATGAATTACTTGAGTTATCTGCTAGAGAGATAGAAGCCAGTAAGATATTCTCTCTCCCTGCCAGGAGTTTACAGTTTAGTGAGATGACAGAAATCAAATAAAGAAATCTTATTGTTGAATTGCAGTTTTGCTAACAATATGGCTACCATGGAAATCAAGGAGGATTTCAGAAGAAGTAACGATTCAGCCTAGATTCCAAGTAGAAGTTATCTGATGACCTTTGGGGAATGATGTTTTTATTGTGAATATCATTTCTTTCAGTCTTTTTTATTCCAGTTGTAACAAGTCATATTGGAAAGAGCACTGGAGACAAGGAGTCCAATTTAGAGTTGATGTAGAGATGATGAAAATTTATAAAATTAGAATGAGAGATGTAAGTATTTTACCTCCTTAAAGTCATGTGGTTGGCTTAGTTATATTTAGTCTTAGGAACTCTGAATTATTTTAAATTATTGATATAACTCCATTTCAGAGAGCATTTAAAAAATAGATTTACTTATCTTTTCATAAGTACTTAGAAAGTGGCATAATCTATAAACAATTTTGATAAAAATGGGTAGAGTGCTTAGACCCAGAATAGTTTCCAAAATAAATCGTTCTTTTCAGTTGCGCTGCTAAGCAACACAACCGAACAGGGAATTTATTCAGAACCTTTCATCTCATTTAACAGTGGTCTCACATCCAGGACTTTCCTTAAAATCATCAAAAACATTTTACATTGTGTATTCAAAGAATTCATTATTTACAGTCATGAATTTAGTTAGCATACTTTTAAAAATCAAGAATATAGAAAACCAATATTCCTCTGTGCTCTCTAATTTGTCTGATATTATCAGCATGTCTAGGAAGAAAATTGATTTTTTTCCTCTCCAGGGAAACCTTTTAAATGACCAGGGAAAAGTTTCGGTTAAAGCGTATGTAGAGTTAGCCCTGTAGTGGGGGGTTAAGGGCTATGCATTAGGAACCAGATCCCACACGGCTGACCACAGAACAACATGCCAGGTGTGTGTATGTGTGCATGCTCGAAATCCTGTCCAGAGGAGAAATGGAGGAAAAGAAGATTGTAGTGTGACCATGCCCCATGGCTCTCTCTGTGGTGAACATGAGTGCCCTCAAGAAAAAGGAAAAAATGAGAACTTGTTAAAGCATGTATAATAGGGTCAGCTGGTGGTAACATGGTGGTTGGAGTGGCTGGATCCCACATGGCCAGCTACACAGTTGGAGTCCCACACTCCGGGGAGCTCAAGAGACATGCTGGGTGCATATGCATTTATGCCCAGGGTCTCAAGAGGAGAATGGAAGAGAGGGGGTTGCAGTGTGGCCATTCTCTGGGGGTGCTTTCTCACTTGTCCCCCCTACTCCTCATCCCCTGTCTCACTGTTTCATCCTATGCTCACTGGGAGGACACCTGCCTGTGGAAAGTTAAGGGGAAAAGAAGCATGGATAATAAAGAGTGTATATATACATAAATTTTTAAAATAACTTTTCCCTTAAATTCTTTCATTTATTCTAGAGAAATCAACAAATGAAATTATGTAAACTATAATGTCTTCAGGGACATTCTCATTGGAGTAAATCCTTTGGAAAGATAATATTGAACTTGACTAATTCTAGGGATGCTAAGCTTCTCCTGCAGATGAATGAGCCAGTAGCAAATAGCACCTCTGTACTGCATTGGAGAAAGATCTATGTTGCAAATTTGGTTTCCACAAGATTGAATTTAGTGTTCAGGATATTTTTTTTTTCTTTTTTTCTTTTGGAGAGGTTTTTGCTATAGGGCGCGTGCGCTCACCAGACAGACAGAGAGAGACAGAGAGACAGAAAGTGAGAAATCACCGCCCCAGGGGAGATGGCCACGCCACAATCCCTTCTCCGTTCTCCTCTTGGGATCTTGGGCACGCACATGCACCTGGCATGAGATTTAAGCCACCAGGTTCAGGACGCAAACCACAGTCGGGTACATGGGAGTCCAGGGACATAGCCATTACGCTAACTGCTGGTCCCTGTTCAGGATATTGTAGTAGAAATTTTCTTTTAGTAAACACCTATGGAGAATTGTACATTGGACTGAATTGCAAAAACAACATAAAAAAGGCCTTCGGTGACCCCAAGGGGAGCTAGGCCTTGAGTCAAAGGACCAGGCCTTATCACCCCATAGTCACAGGACAGGGCTGCTTGTCAAGAAGACATGTTCTTGGGTTAGGCAACTCTTCCATGGTCTAGGGATTAGCCTAGAAACATACTCAGCTGAGATTTGTCAGCTGTTGACATTCATAGCAAATAGGGAATGAATCCAGTCCCCGAGAAGGGTCTCAGAAGCAGCAATAAATAGTTATGATTTAATCATTAATCACAGTATTCACACACAAAAAACGATACTGTATCCTGTAAATATATATGATTATTGTCAATTTAAAAAATGAACCAAATCAAACTGGCCAAACTGATACCTCTCTGTGGTTGTGGGAATTTATATAATTTGATATATTGGAATAGTTGAGAATTTCAAAATAAAATGCAGTTTCTTTTGGAAAACATAAGTGCTTTGGTAATCACTGATTCTTTGCAGGAAGTAAACTTGTCAGGCTACATCTCCCAAAAAGTTGAGGTTTTAATTAAATTTTAATTAAATTTGTAAACAATTTACATCTTTGCAATATTAGATCTCTAAGTCAATGCACAAAGTACGCATCTTGACTTATTAAATCTTCTTAAATGTCATTCCATAAAGTATGATTTCCTCCCTTAAAGGTTCCTTAACCTTCATTAGATTATTTCTAATTACTTGTTTTTGTTTTTTTCTGCTATCGAATTGTTGTGTCTTTAACATTTCATTTTCTTACTGTTGTGCCTCATCATTAAATTAAAATTGATTGTGATATGTTAATTTAAATAAATAAATTGAGTACGTTTACTGACTTGCGCTGTTACTTTGCCTTGGTGAGACTGGTTGAAGTTCAACCATCACTTGGAAACCTGCAGAAGCTGTAAGTATGGTGGTTGCTATGTCAACAGTACAGTACACGACTGCAGAACGTTTAGTGGCTTTCACAAAGTAAACGCATCTGTAAAATTAGCCCTCAAATTAAGAAACAGAACATTTCTGACACCAGAAAAGCCCTCATGGTCCTCTACTGTCATCATCTAATATCCCCCCAATGTAACCATTCTCCATTTCTGTCAGCATGCATAGGTTTAGCCAGTTGTGAGCCACACGGTAGCGTGAACATTGTGAATCTATTTAAAAACACTGAATTGTACATTTTAAGCGGTTAATATGGTGAATTTTATCTGATGTGAATTTTATGTCAATAAAAATATGTATATCCCCTCAGGGTTTGATAGCTTTTGTTCTCTCTCCTTGGAGTTTATTTTTTTTAAATTTAGTTTAACTTTATTTGTTTACTTATTTTCCTATTTGAATTTGACCAGAGAGGGAGGAAGAGAGAGAGAGAGAGAGAGAGAGAGAGAAAGCAAGCCGCCAGGTTCTTGACTCGAACTGTGGTCAGTCATGTGGGAATCCAGTGCCTTTAACCACCACGCCACTTGCCAGCTCCTTGGAGGTTAATTTTTTAAAAACTAATAATTTATTTAATTCCATTTGTTGTTATTGTTTTTTAGTTGGACCAGAGAGAGAGAGAGAGGGAAAGTGAGAAAGCAAACCCTCAGATCTAGGATTTGAATTGTTGTCAACCATGTGGGAGTCCAGTACCTCAACCACCACGCCATCATCTGTTGGCCCCTGGAGGTTAATTTTTTTTTAAGAATTTTAAAAATTATTTATTAAATTTTACTTATTCATTCATTTTTTAAAATTTGACAGACACACACACACACACACACACACATACACAGAGAGAGAGAGAGAGAGAGAGAGAGACCATGGTCAGCCATGTGAGCGTGTCCCGCACCTTAACCGTCATGCCACCTGCTGGTCCCTGGTGCTTAATTTTTGACTTTTTAATTTTTTCAGGACCATGTAACTATTATCGAACATTTTTATACATAAATCTGGGTTTGTGGTTTTTTTTTATTATTTTCCACGGGTGTGTGTGACTATTCACAAACTAGGTTCCACTGTTTAATGTTACGAGTCTGTTAAACTTACATGAGTATGACTTCTTGATTTTTGTCATTTTAATCTGCAATTTTATTATTTCTTAAATTTTATACCTTCTTTTAAAAATTGAATATTTACTTCTTATAATTAGTTACACTTAGTTAATCTATATATTTTTCTAGGTTTAATTCTCAGAAACTGTCCTTTTATATCACAGCTTGCCATGTTTGTGTTTTCTGTCTTTTTTTTTTTTTTTTTTTTTAGAGGTTTTGCTATAGGGCGCGTGCGCTCGCCAAACAGAGACAGACAGAGAGACAGAAAGCAAGAAATCATCCCCCAGGGGGGATGGCCACACCGCAATCCCTTCTCCTCCTTTCTCTTCCCGGGATCTTGGGCACACACGCACACGCGCCTGGCGTGAGTTTTAAGCCACCAGATCCAGGACGTGAATGGCAGTCGACTTCGTGGGAGTCCAGCGACATAGCCATTTCGTTAATTGCTAGTCCCTGTTTTCTGCTCTTAATTACTGCATTTGGGTCTCTGTTTTTAAGGGATATGTAAATATCTTATTTCTCAATTTTCTTGTATATCCAGTGTTTACACAGACAAGAGCTGACTATGAAATTATTGGGTTACCAATCTTCCATAAATCAATAGAAAATATTCTCTTGTGCCTTGGCATTTATTGCTACAGCATGAAGAGTTTCAGGTTAGCTTAATTAATTCTATAAAATCAACTTTTTTCCTGCCTTACTTTTGTAGGATGTCACCTTAAAATGATTATCATTTAAGCATTTTTTGTTCATTTGCTATAGGGCGTGTGCACTCACCAGAGAGAAAGAGAAAAAGAGAACATGAGCTATTACACTATCTAGGGAGGATGGTCTTGCTGCAATTCCTTCTCCGATTCTCCTTTCTGGATTCTGGGCATGCACACATACTTGGCATCTTGACTGAAACTGTGCAGTCGGCCTTGTGGGATCCAGTCACCTTAACCACCAGGCCACTAGCTGGTCTACATTTAAGCTTTTGGCTAGGATGTATGTCTATCTATATTTATCTATATCTATCTATCGCATTATCTAGCTATCTCTCATCTCTATCTGTATATGTTATATATGGCACATAACACTTTAATTTTCATACATAGATGTATCTTCATATATAAAAGCTTTTCTTCTAATATACATAATTCTGCTAATAATCTTTGCTTATTATTATTATTATTTTTTGGTTTCCAGAGCAATTTATTCATTAAGATCTATTCAATACGCTATCAATAGTTCTCTTGTGTGTATTGTGCTAATAAATAGACACTGAGAGGATTTAACAAGTTTGTCATTTAATAAGTCTGAATTCATTTTCACCACATGGTATTGTACACAGTCACCTGTAGAAACAGATTTCTTTTTTAACAG
This sequence comes from Tupaia belangeri chinensis, assembly GCF_000334495.1. Lineage (NCBI taxonomy): Eukaryota > Metazoa > Chordata > Mammalia > Scandentia > Tupaiidae > Tupaia > Tupaia belangeri. The sequence continues at coordinate 4,041,581 of NW_006160208.1, read as the reverse complement.
ATCTTAGTTTTAAAGAGTCGTAGATACTGTGAGTTCTGTATCAACTGTTGACAGTAAGTTAGTTTCTTTGTTTTGACTTATAAGCCTCAACCTCACCACAGAATAAAGAATGTAGGCCAAAGAAAGCATAACTGGGGACCAGCAGATATCGTAATGGCTACATCAGTGGACTCCCATGTAGCCGACTATGGTTCGAGTCCCAGACCTGGTGGTTTAAACTCACTCAGGGCATGTGCATGCATGCCCAAGATCCTGAGAGAAGAATGGAGGAGAAGGGATTGCAGCCGTGGTCATCTCCCCCGGCCCCGAGGGGTGATTTCTCGCTTTCTGTCTCTTTGTGTCTCTGTCTTTCTGGTGAGCACACATGCCCTATAGCAAAAACATCTCAAAAAAAAAAAAAAAAAAAAAAAAGAAAGAAAGAAAGAAGAAGAAAGCATAATCGCTCACTTGTATAGAACAGTATTGTTTCTATAATTTGAAGCTTTCTGAATGGTTGAGTTCAGGCCTGATGTAACTGTACAAAGATTACTTAATGAATAGACTATATGGAAATTGTACAAAATGTTATTAACTTGAATCCTTAACAGCTTAAAGAGCACTGTATTACTAGTTGCTATTAAAAATCAAAAACCTGTTTCTGAGTCCCCGCGAGGGCAGCTATGTACACAGTCATGCCCCTTATCCTTGGCCGGTGTCAATATGTAATTCAGCAGAAACTTCAGCTTTAGGGAAGAGGCACACATTTGTAAATTAATGGCTTTAATCGTCATTTCAGTACCTGGTGGGGAAAATGTGCTTTAATGAAATACACATCGTATCAGTGATGCTGGATAGGCTGAAAGTTATTCCTAATGTTGATAGCTGTAAAAAGTAGTTTGTACATGACAAGACAACGAGGAAAAAGCAATACCTTTAAACAAAACTTTAAAATAAAACATTTTCACAGTGGTTTGCATCAACAGTACGCATTTTATGACAGTAACGTGTTCAGATTCAGAGCACCCTAGGGCTCTCTTTATATCCTACAGAAATCGAACATTTACATTATTCATGGGTCACACTAAATTTTAAAAAATCAATTGTACACTTACCCCTGAGACAGGATAAACTGTCCTGGGGTATACAGCTTTAACACCATCATTGAAGTTGTTTGCAAAAGGAATTAAAAAACAAAAACAAAAAACACCTTTCCTTGGGAGCAGAGAGTCTGTCATTTGCTGTGATAACCAGCAAATGAGATTCATTAAATCAAAAATTGAAGGAGGGGCCCCTACAAACGGAGATCTATCTAAGCAAGCTGACCAGTACACATTACAGGTTTAAAAATGGAGGTTATATACTATATGTTACAAGTCCCAAGTAGGCAGTGTCAAATGACATGTATTTGTTTGCTTGCTTTGTGATCATACCCCTTGGAGGTGTTACAGGTCTTATGGCATTTGGCATCTTTTTCTCTGCAGGCTTTAAAATCTGAAGAGAACACATTAGTGTTTCATCCACATTCATCATGGCACCTGCATTGTCAAATTCTCCACAATGATCGGGTGCAGAAAACAGAGTAACTAACTGCCTCTTAGCAAAAAATTCATATCTTCGACCACCTGGTGGGCTCTACTTATCAGATCCAAATCATGCTGATGGAGAAATTTTGCAATCACTTCTGCACCAGATGTGAAGGACACTCCTCTGTCATTTTCACCCCAGCCTAAGACATCTTTATTGGGGTCAGACCACAAAAGACCACAAAGAAGACCTTGATCTGGCACATTGGTTGGTTGCATAATTCGCTGAATCTGTTCCATAGATTGAAGATCTGGTGATAAACCTCCATGACAGCAGAATATTTTCTCGTCGATGATAGCTGCTATCGGTTTTAACAGTTAAAACAGGCTGTGAAAGTTTTCCATGCGTTAATGTTGTACCTTCTTTTACGCTCGTCATAACATCCACAAATGCGATTGATGCAGGCACATTTTCATGGTTCCCTCCGAAAGGAAAGAAATTCTTGGGATATTTGATTTGGTAGGCCAGTAAGAAGCAGATGGTTTCCAATGACTGCTCCCCCCTGGCCACATTGTCCCCTAGGAACAGGTCGTTGCTTTATGATGAGAAACCACCTATTCAAAAAGTCAAAGCAAGTCATAGTATTGCCCATGAATATCACCACGTATCTTGAGTGGCTTCAAGTTCTAGTAGAATAGGCTGACTGAGAAGTCTCTCTGGGACTTTACGCACAGTCCTCTGATTTCATTCTCCTGTAGCTGGACGTTCTTACCAGACTAGGACCCTCTCGCTTCCAGCAGCTGTTGGAGGATGCTGTCAGTGTTGAGCTTATCTATATCCTCCATGGCCTTCCCACCGCCAACCTTCCCACAGTGGCGCCACGGCATGCTTGCGCCAGGACTCACACTTCTTTTCCCACACCGCGAGCACAGAGGCAGTGGTGGCAGTGGCGGTGGTGACGTTGGTGGCAGCAGCCATGGTGGGTCCCCCTCCCCCCACCCCAGCCGCCTTGCTCCCTGCTTCCTCTTCCTCCTTCTCTCCCCCCTGGAACCCCATTTGTTCTTATTTTTCTTGGGAGCACCAGTTTCTCCAAACATTTTTCTGTTTGCCATTTATTGTTTTCTCACTTATTTTCCTACTTTTAGTGATTTCCTATGCATTCTTGAAAGTTTGTTTGAATTTCCTTTTTACATTGCTGATTTTTTTTGCAGCATCAGCATTTTTCTGAATTATTTCTATTTTTGTATTTAGACTTGCTAGTAACTCTTTCTCTAATGTTGTCAAATTTTCAGTTACATTGCCTCTCTTCTTAGGATGTTTCTGTTCTTCTTGAATGTAGTGGCAGACTCTAGGGTGGCGCCCCAAGAGACCCATCATCGGGAGTTCACATTCTTGCATAATTCTTTCTCTTGAAGTATAGGTAGAACCTGTAGTTTACTTATAATGAATAGAACACGGCAAGGGTACTAGGATGCTACTCCACAATTATGTTATATTGTATAAGACACTGCCTTGTGTGCTAGCAGACTCACTCTAGAAAATTTCGTTGGTGGCTCAATGCAGTAAGTGGTTTATGTGGCAAAAAAACAAACAAACAACAACAACGACAAGCCCTCTGGGCATACTTTAGGAACTGAAGGTGGTCTTAATCTAAACAGTCAAGATAAACCAAAGACTTTGCATTCTGTGAGGAGGTCTTCAAAAACTTCATGAAGAATGCCTATTATGAAAAACAATGCATGGATTTCAAAACTTTTTGAAATCAACTCATACTTGAATTCCATTTTTTTCTATGAACTCTTTGAATTCTCGTTGTATAACCACAAGAAAATGAATGCTACCAAACCTAAGTACCTCAGTAAGCTTGGGAGAAAACACTTCCCCGTTTGAGCCTCCAAATACAAACACAGCCAGGATTGCGGTCTTCTGGGAGCTTAAACAAAGGATCTAGCTAAATAGGATTCCTGATTCATAGAAAGTATGAGGAAACAAATGTGTGTTGTTTGAAGGCATGAAGTTTGGGTTAGTAGGTAACTCCTACATTAATAAAGGATAAAACATGTCTAGGATGCCAGAAAATTTTTGATGTATTCTTCTGGATCTTGACAGAAATAACTTTCAGAAGTATGTTCATTTTCAGAGACTCCTATACATCCTCCACTTGCTTCTTTCTAAAATACTAGGGACCAGCAGTTGGCGTAATGGCTATGTCGCTGGACTCCCACGTAGTTGACCGTGGTTCGAGTCCCAGACCTGGCGGCTTGAATTCACGCCGGGCGCGTGTGCATGCGTGCCGAAGAGCCCGAGAGGAGAATGGAGGAGAAGGGACTGTAGCGTGGCCATCCCCCCTGGGGATTGGTTTCTCACTTTCTGTTTCTCTGTCTCTCTCTGTCTTTCTGGTGAGCGCACATGCACTATAGGAAAAATCTCTTCAAAAACAACAACAACAACAACAACAGTTATCCCTTGGTATTCACAGAAGATAGGTTCCAGAACCCTGCTGGTGCCAAAATTCATGGATGCTCAAGTCCCCAATATAAAATGGTGTAGTATGTGTTAAGGCCGCATACATACTTTAAGTCATTTGTGAACTTTAAATAGTCTCTAAATTAGCCATATTACTTAATACTATCTATCTATCTAATCCACCTATATGGTTGTCTGGAAAGTCAGGACTCGTTTTTGCATAGAAAAACAGAAAATAATGTCATGGCTTTCCCAATAACCTAATATACATATGTGTGTGTGTGTGTGTGTGTGTGTGTGTGTGTGTGTGTGTGTGTGTGTGTGTGCTATGCAAATAATTATTATCCTGTATTATTAAGGGGATAATGATAACAAAAAAAGGTGTGTTCGTGTTTAGCAAAGACACAATTTTTTTTTAAGTTCAATCTGTAGTTGCTTGAATCCATGGATATAGAACCTGCAGACAGGAGGTTCAACTAGATTTGCTTTTCCAGAAGTTCCATGTTGGTTACTCTTTCCTTTTTTATCTCAAGATTTGTAGGTGCAGACAAAGAGCTGAAAAGATGGGACTGGAAAATGGGAAAAAGGAACTGTCCTTCATATTTTCACAGAGTCACAACATGTAGGACTAGATTATTTGCTGGTCTTTACAAGTCCTAAAAATGTGAGGTCGGAAGGAGAGGAGGAATAGAATTGTGAGAAAAGTCAGTGATGAGAGCAGAGATTGAGGAAAGGAGCACAGGCACACAGCAGATCCACGCCTCACCTAAGTGTACAGGGTGCTCATGCTGTGGCCGAGGGAGGTTACTCTGTGCTGGGGTGCAAGAGACAGAGAACAAAGAGAGATGACTGACAGAGAACTGTCAAATACAGAGCTTCCTCACTGCCGCTGGACGGGAGTTAAAACATTTCAAGAATGAACCATGGACCAAAAGGATACGACCCAAGGAATCTGCAGAGGTTTATTACCTATACATGGGAAAATACATGTTCAGACCTAGGTGCACTTTTACAGAAATATATAATCCAGGGATCAGTAGATCGCATAATGGTTACATCGCTGGACTCCCACGTAGTCAACTGCAGTTTGAGTTCCAGACCCAGTGGCTTAAAACTCATGCAACGTGCATGTGTGTGCATGTCCAAGATCCCAAGAGAATAATGGAGGAGAAGGGATTGTGGCATGGCCATTCCCCAGGGGTAGGGGGTGATTTCCTGCTTTCTGTCTGTCTGTCTCTCTGGTGAGTATATGTGCCCTATAGCAAAAATCTCTCACTGTGTGTGTGTGTGTGTGTGTGTGTGTGTGTGTGTGTGTATAATCCAGTTGTCAGAGCATTGTTTGTGTCATGTGGCAGCAGTGGCTTGGCACTGCATGAAGAAACCTGGATGATGGCAAGTGTGTTAGACATGAGAGCCTTTCAGAGTAGGAAAAACAGTCTTCCACTAATACTCCAAGCTTGCAGATGCCCCTTTCTCTCATTTCTAGATGAGATTTTGGATACTAGAGATGGCCTGAGAGTGAAGTAAAGTGCATATGGCACTAGATCCCACATGGCTGATCAAGGTTTGAATCCCACTCACCACCCACCATAGCTTGAAAAATGTGCTGTGCAGGGACCAGCAGTTGGTGTAATGGCTATGTCACTGAACTCCCATGTTGCTGACCACGGTTCAAGTTCCAGAACCGGTGGCTTAAACTCATGCTGCACATGTGTGCTTGCGTGCCCAAGATCCCGAGAAGAGAATGGAGGAGAAGGGATTGCAGCGTGGCCATGTGCCCTGGGGGGTGATTTCTCACTTTCTGTCTCTCTGTCTCTCTCTGCCTTTCTACCTTTCTGGTGAGTGCACGTGCCCTATAGCAACAAAACAAAACCAAACAAAACAAACTGCTGTGCATGTGCAGCCCAAAATCCTGACGGGAAGGAGGAATGGAGGATGCCCCAATGCAGGGATGGAGTGTGCTTTCTGTCTCTTTATTTTTCTTTGTCTCTCTAGTGAGCACTTGTGCCCTTCAGTAATAAAAAGAAAATTTTCAAATTTTTTTAAAAAAAGCATTATTAAATAATACTGGATACTGATCATTTGCACTGTGGGGTTCTGAAAATAACTTTCTAAAGTGGTAAAACTTTGGTTCCTTCTGTTAGTTCTGTTTCCCAGAAACATGGGCCAGTTGGTTCATATACCTCAATCCGAGAAAACACAATTTTCCTTTCCAAAGTGGTTTGTTTCTTATGGAGTGTACCTAGGTATGGTTCTGACTTGTGGCTTGTATTTTTCTCAGTCTGTTTGATCTTTCTTCTTCTTATTGTTAACATGGTGCATGGTTTGACATTTGGTTGTCTCTTCTGTGCTGTTAATTTTAACCTTTCTCCCTGATTTTCTTGACATTTTGGGTAGAAGTTTAAGAAAAATAATCTTAGTATGCTAGTTAGATGCCATTTTGAATCAGAATCAACTCTATTAAGAAAAAGCTACTGACTTTGATTGTAGGTTTTAAGCTGTGATAGCTTTATTAGAATAATTTAAATGAGTGGGAAGGTATATAGATAAAATGTGAAAATAGCTGATTTTGATCATGTCTGGATGTGAAATCTTCAGAGGCACACAATTCACTATTCTGGCCTCCTGATAAAATTCCCCAGGGTGGGAAGCTCAGGGTGGTGAATGAGGATGTTGAATAATTATTGAAGAACTAAGATACTGAGCTAGAAGAAGAAAACATTGCATTGGGATGGTAATAAAAGTTCTTTTGAAAAGAATTGAAGGTTAGGCAGGCAAAATTCATGCTGCATGGCTTACTGGTGCTAGCGAATGATATTACAAAGAGTAGTTTTAAGTCTATGACATAATTGAAGTAAAAAAGATGAAACATTTGTGCTGTGGTATTTTTTTTCACTGTTCCCAGATATTTAGTCAAGCATTATTCTGGGATGTTTCTGTGAAGATATTTTTAAGAAAGAGAGTGGCATTTAAGTCATTAGGCTTTGAGTAAAGCAATTACCCTCCTTGATGTAGGCAACACTCATTTAAAGTTGCCTTAATAGAAAAATGACTGCCCTCCTCTGAGCGGAAGGAATTCTGCTAGCAGACAACCTCCAGGCCTGAACTACAGTATACAGTCTTACCTGGGTCTCTAATTTGCTGGCCCACCTTGAAAACTTTGGATTAGCTCGTCTTAACAGTCTTGTCTCGTGTTACGTTTAACTTAATTGCCCTTCATCAGGGTATCTTCATCCAGTTCTAAGTCATATTTCACAGGCACTCTTCTGATGATTTCTTAAAACAAATCTTTCTCTTTCTATACACATGAACACAAACATGCACATACATTGGATTAATGTTCTTCAGAGCAACAGAATTAATAGGCTGTTTGGACATACATGACTACACTGATCCCTGGCATTGTGACTGAGGATTTGTGTAACAGATCCTAATACCCATCGAGAAGTGGCTAATAAGTTTATAAATGATATACATGTATTACATGTATTCTTTCCCCTTTGATTAATTTTCATCAAAATGACATTTCTACATGTGAAAAATGAGTAAGTTCCTGTCCTATATTAGAAATGAAAGTTATTTTTAGTCTTGTAATGTGGATTATTTCTGCGTTGCTGTGTAGCTAATTACTCCTAGATTTAGTGACGTGAAATAGCAAACTTGATTTATTCAGTTTCTGTGGGTCAGGGATCCAGGCATAGCTTAGCAGCATCCTCTAGTTCAGGGTGTCTACAAGGCACTGTTGAGGCCTAAGATTGTCTCGGGGCTCACCTGGGGGGAGATACACTTCTAAGCTCACTTATCTTGCTGTTGACAGGTCTCAGGTCCTCTCTGGCTAGTGACGTCATTGCATTGTTATGTGAATCTTCCACAGGGCTACTCACAACATGGCGGCTGGCTTGTCAAGGCTCTGAGTGTGTGTGAGAGGGGTGCCCAAGATGGAAGCTACACACCAACCTCATTGCTTTTGCCATATTCTCTCCATTAGCAATGAACCACTAGGTCTGGCCTGCAGTTTAGGGAAGGAGATTATATGAGTATGACTCTAAGGAGAAAGACATTATTGGGCACCTTCTTAAAAGCTGCCTACCAAATTAAATGTCCAATAAGCCATCAATTTTTGTCAATTTTTGATTTTGAAATCTTTTTCATTAATCATCTTTTTTCCCTCATTTTACTACCATCTTGATCTCTATCTCACTTCCATGTAAGCAGATTACTTAACAACTTTCTTAACTCTACATGAGCCTCATCCTATTTCTCATTCCTTCGTGCTTATTAACACTCCTGAAAAATGGCGTATTACTTCACGTTTTTGTTCACAAACTTTCAATGACTCATTGTTGTCTTTTTCCGATTGGTATCTTTTCCCCTCTAATTTCTATCTTACATTCAGGCCAAACTGGAGACTTCACCGTGTTCTGAGGATCACATGATTATCTGTCTTCACTTTAACTTTTCTGTGGAGAGTGACCAATCTGAGAAAACACGGTCTCCTTTAGACGTATGCAGAAACACACTTCCATGAGCTTCATTAGCAATGGCTATGAGAGTATTTGTATATGAAAACGCTATCTGCCTGTTGTCAGTTGTCTTCCTGTAGTTGTTGATACTGAGACCTGATACCGGCAAGGCGGTATCAGGCTAAAAGAAGCCACATGTGTTTATCATATTTTGCCTCAAAAAGATCAGAGAAATTACGTGGTGCCAGTTGTTTTTGCATCTTCAGACGATTTACATCCTGAAGCAACTGACTTTGCATTCCACTTCCTCTTCCCCCATTTTCTGCCCTTTAAAAGAATAAGCCTGAGGCTGGTTCTGGTCCCAGCTTTCTATACCAGAGAAGTTGGGCACACTCGATTCTCACTTTTCTATACTTGTGTGTCTTTGTGTGTTTGTTGTTATATTTATTTCTAATCCACAGTCTTCCCCACTCAGAAAAACATGTTCACCTGAGCAAGTCCTGGTACTTTTCTCGATAAAGTCTACCTGCTTTATTCACTAATGCCCTCATTGATTGTCTTGTTCTTAATTTCTCCATTCTTCTCTTGGGATCTGTGGCATTCATGCACACATGCCTGGTGTGAGTTTCAAGCCGCTGGGTCTGAGACTTGAATCACGTTGTCTGCATGGGTGTCCAGCTATGTAACTATTATGCCATCTGCTGATCCCTTGTTCTTAATTCCTATAGTACAAATAATTTACATATGCTCTGACCACTTTATTAATTTTAACTACCTTGTTAGTGCTTTTCCTCAACTAGATTGAAGTCTGTATAACTTACTATATTTCTGTATATCTCCTGTGTCTAACAGTGTGGAACATATAATAACTTCCCAAATACTTGTGGCTTACTTTGAAAAGTAGAGCACTCCTCTTTTTTTTTTGGAGAGATTTTCACTGTAGGGCGCGTGCACTCGCCAGACAGACAGAGAGAGACTTAGAGACAGAAAGCGAGAAATCACCCCCCGGGGGGATGGTC
>NW_006160208.1:4027805-4031847 GCF_000334495.1 Tupaia belangeri chinensis | reverse complement strand
CTCTCGGGATCTTGGGCATGCACGCACACGTGCCCGGCGTGAGTTTTAAGCCACCGGGTCCGGGACACGAACCGCGGTCGACTACGTGGGAGTCCAGCGACATAGCCATTACGCTAACTGCTGGTTCCCAGCACTCCTCTTTTGAGTTGCTTAGTAAAGAGTTTAGAAAAAAAGGTAGGAATAGGTGACAAAGTACAAATCAAATAAAGGATTTTCAATATATTTCCCAAGTGTAAGCTCAAGAGGGGAGGAGACATAGGATTATTTTTAGCAATTTCATATTTTTTGATGATTGTTTCCTCTTTTCAGACACTTCATTTCAGTGATAGAAATAAGGGATCATTTCAGACTTTGGCAATGTTTGAAGACACTTGATTTCCTCAGATCAAGGAGGGAGGGGTTCTATAGGGACCTAGTGAGAGGAGGCTGTGGCTACTACCTGGTGCAGGTCAGCCCTCTACAACAGAGAATTATCCAACCCAAGATGTCAATAAAGGTGAGTCTGAGAAACCCTGCTTTGCCCTGATCACAGAGACTAAAATCATTAAGAACCTGCGTTCTGAAGTCATAGTGCTGTGTTCAAATGCAAGCTTTGACACTTACTGGCTGTGTGATCTTGGGCAAGTTTTTATCATCCACATTTCTTCACGTTTAAGAGATCAGGATAAGGGACCAGCAGTTAGTATAATGGCTATGTCGCTGGACTCCCACGTAGTCGACCGCGGTTCGTGTCCCAGACCCGGTGGCTTAAAACTCACGCCGGGCACGTGTGCGTGCGTGCCCAGGATCCCGAGAGGAGAATGGAGGAGAAGGGATTGTGGTGTGGCCATCCCCCCTGGGGGGTGATTTCTTGCTTTCTGTCTCTCTGTCTCTCTGGCGAGCGCACATGCCCTACTGCAAAAACCTCTCCAAAAAAAGAAAAAAAAAGTTATCAGGATAATAGAGCTCCTGACATGTATTACTAGGAGGAATACATAAGTTAAGAATTGCAGAGTACTGGGTCAGTAGGTGGAGAGGTGGTTAAGGCACGGGAGCTCACATGCCTGACTCTGCAGTCTGAGTCCCAGACTAGTGGCCTGAAATCGCACAGGGTCCATGTGCCCCCAACTCCTGAAAGAAAGGATTGTGGTGTTGCCGTCCTCCTGGGGGGGGGGTACTTTCTCACTTTTCCTCTCTCTCTGTCTTTCTCCCGTGAGTGCATACATCCAATGGGGGAAAAATTAGAAAAGCAAAGATAATTTCAGAACACTTACATCACTATGTGGAATATAGTAAGATATATTAATATAACACATTCGTGAAGTGAAAAAATTTCTTTCCAGGAGTTTTTTCAGGAGAAACTTATGTTATTCATTCCAATGACCTCTGCCAGTCTCATGATCAAATAGAAAACCTAAGCAAGATTTTGTGGGCAGTTTATCCCTAATTGTGTCAATCTTCTGTAGGTGAATAACTAATCCCTGTTTTTATATTTGGTATGGTTATAAAAAATGTATTTATTTATTTCGTCAACAGATAACTAGCTTTTCCAGTAGATGGGTATTTCATCATTTTAAATCAATTCCTATGCAAATAAGAATTTAGACGTTTTTCTGATTTTTGTTATTGGTAAAGCTGATGTGATGACCTCATTTGTAGATATTCCTTTCATAGTTATGAGTGTATATGTGGAATAAATGTCTGGTAATGAATATGCTGGAGTAAACTCATAGTTATATTTTAAAATGTTAGGTCTGTTCAGATCAGCAGTCATAATGGTTATGTTGTTGGACTCCCACCTACTCAATCATGGTTCGAGTTCTAGACCCAGTGGCTTAAAACTCATGCCAGGTGTGGTCATTCCCCCTATGGGGTAACTTCTTGCTTTCTGTCTCTCTGTCTTGCTCTGTCTCTCCAGTGGAGTGCATATCCCCAATAGCAAAAATCTCTCTCTTAAAAAAATGCTAGATCTATCCAACATTATACTCAGGTTTCCAATTTTTACCTTGTCAACATTCAGTTTTACCCATCTTTTCAATTTTTCACAATATAATCTATAAAAAGCAGTATTATGTTCTTTGGGTTTAAGTTTGCAAAAACAAAACAAAACAAAACAAACAAAAAAAAAACCTATTTATTAATTAGCCATTTTTATCCCTGTAAGTTTTCTATTGAATTTTGCTTCCTTTTGCTCTGTAGGAGTACTTAAGAGTTTTTGTTCACGTGTTTCTTTTTTTTAAGACAATAAAGACTTTTAAAATTTAATCATGTATACTCCCAATTTTTAATTTTCATTATTCATTGAGTTAGTTTGTTACGTGTTTCAAACATGAGAAAAATAAGTACCTTTTGCATTATTTATATGGCTAGATATCACATCTATCTTTTGCATCTTTTCCCTTTGATGTGTTTCATCTTTGTCTTTTTGCTCTTAGTAACTTGGGTCTTCCTACACTGGCAACAATTTGCTTTGCAGTTGTGCTCTCCAGTGGAGTGCATATCCCCAATAGCAAAAATCTCTCTCTTAAAAAAATGCTAGATCTATCCAACATTATACTCAGGTTTCCAATTTTTACCTTGTCAACATTCAGTTTTACCCATCTTTTCAATTTTTCACAATATAATCTATAAAAAGCAGTATTATGTTCTTTGGGTTTAAGTTTGCAAAAACAAAACAAAACAAAACAAACAAACAAAAAACCTATTTATTAATTAGCCATTTTTATCCCTGTAAGTTTTCTATTGAATTTTGCTTCCTTTTGCTCTGTAGGAGTACTTAAGAGTTTTTGTTCACGTGTTTCTTTTTTTTAAGACAATAAAGACTTTTAAAATTTAATCATGTATACTCCCAATTTTTAATTTTCATTATTCATTGAGTTAGTTTGTTACGTGTTTCAAACATGAGAAAAATAAGTACCTTTTGCATTATTTATATGGCTAGATATCACATCTATCTTTTGCATCTTTTCCCTTTGATGTGTTTCATCTTTGTCTTTTTGCTCTTAGTAACTTGGGTCTTCCTACACTGGCAACAATTTGCTTTGCAGTTGTGACCATTCTGTTGTTGCTGTTTCTAATGTGTTAGCTTTCTAAAGGCATTTTGCCTTTAATTTGCTCTCCAAAGTCTTCTATCTTCCCCTTTACCTGTTTTATCTTTGATTTTTATTTAATTCCACGTTCTGTTGAACTTCTTCCAGTGTACATAACCTGTGTTGAATATATAATTCTTTGTCCCTTGTATGCTTCCTCCGAATGTGTTCTGAGGTGTATTTTGTGTATGTTACTTCATCCTACCATGTGTTAGCACATGGACTATAGACAATAACTTACTGGTCCTGCTAGCGTCTTAAACTCAACAGCATACAACATCACCTGAGGAGTTTAAAAATTCCAGTGGGAAGGCCCCATTACCAACCCCATCCTGACCAGGCACTGTCTGGAGATGTGTTCTCTCTAAAGCCTGAACCCAGGGGTAGAGTGGAAAACTTGCTCCTGCTCGGGGACACTGGCCAACAAGCGCTATTGTGCTGCAGCTCTACATGAGTAAATCTTGAGTCATTCATTTGCAGTTTGGTTGTATGACTATGTTCTCCTTCTTTTTGTTTAGTTGTTTGTTTTTAAATTTTGTTATAGGATGTGTGTGCTTGATGGAGAGAGATGGGAGGTGAGGAGGACTGAGAAGGCACTTCTCGGAGGGATAGCCACACCACAATCCCTTTTCCTCCATTCTCCTCTTGGAATGTTGGGCACATGCTTGGTGTACATTTCAAGACACTGTCTAGGACTTGAACCATGCGGTCAGTGCCATGTGAGATCACAAGAGATGGGAGTTAGTGCCAGAAGTGGAGTGCGTGGAGAAGAGGGACCTAAGGAAGGACATTTGGAGGAGGGGTACGGAGACAGAGCATTGATGGGATGGGGAGGTGTGCTGTTATTGGTGGAAGATATTTTGATCAACTGGACTGGGGAGAAATGTTCACATATTGAGATGTTCACTTTGTAAGCTAAATAATATGATTGAATGTATATAAAAAAAATAAAAATAAAAAAAAGATAAAAAGAG
>NW_006160208.1:4022926-4027567 GCF_000334495.1 Tupaia belangeri chinensis | reverse complement strand
CCTACATCAATGAGCTAAAACTAAAATTTTAATATTTTGGCAATCTTAACTACTAATTTATAATAGGTTTTTTAAAAATTTATACATGTTTTATGCTCATAATCTTGGACTGTAGTAGCACACTTGGTAAGTTGACTTATATTTGTTTTATTGCCTTTTTTCTCTAAAATTATTTTTGTCATTTTGTGCCTGTGAGTTGTAGTCATACCTTCACCAAGTGCTGATGATTGCTCATAATTGGAGATTTTTGTATTTTAAAATTTCTGGTTTTCTTTGCTGTTTACCATGGCCTTTTGCCAGAGACTGCGTTTTGACTCAGGATAGGGCACTGGGATTCAGTCTCTTTCTTTAAAATAAATATATAATATTTATATTTAAAAGTATATTACTGTATTGGTCACAACACAGAATAATTTAAAGCACAATTTCTAGTATAAAACAGTCAAAATAAAAACCCAGACTCTAATTTTAGCTAACTGTGGAGGAGTGGATAATTTCTCTTATCTCAGTGTACTCATTGGTAAGAATTAATGATAGCCATAAATTGGGCCAGCCCATAGCTTTGTGATTAAGGGAGCTGGAATCCATGTGGCAGACAATGGTGTGATCATTCTCCATTGGGACATGCTGTTTTGTGAGGGTCTTTGCTCATCCAAAAGGTGGGTCACACAGAGATTCAGGGAAGTTAGAGAAAGATCAAAGCACTGATGTCATGTTGTTTATTGTTGAATTTAGGGTGGGCTGGCAAAGCCCACAGCAATGCTCACAAGCACTTCCTCCCACTTGGAGCTCACAGGACTCTGAGCTGAGCTGAGCCAATGTTGAACTAAGCCAAGGCCATCAGGGCACACCAGGCTGAACCAAGGCCAAGCAGAGCATGGTTAGCTGACCTGGTGCTCCTTTCTCTTAAAGGGGCTGCAGACGATAGTGACTCATTGCCAAAATAAACTGTCACACACACGTGTGTGTTACATCCAGTGGTGTAAAACAGCAAAGTCATAATTACACAATCAGTATTCAAGTGCAGTACAACTAATAACATAAGTTGTTTACCCTGTGGCCTTCAAACATGATAAGATAGGAGGCGAGGGAGCCAGACTAAACCATCCTGACCCCAATTGCAATACAGAATCTTTCTCCTTCTCTCTCTCTCTCTTTCACTATGTCTTTCTGTCTCTCTCTGGCAAGCACATGTACTTATGGCAATTAAAAAATAATAATATCTACCCATTGAGTTTGTAATAATCCAATGAATTAAAATATATAAAATATTTAGAATAGAGCCTGGTACCTTATAAATACCAAAACATTGGCTGCTACTTTGTTGATGGCAAGGAGAAAGATGATGACAATTGGAATCTCTGCCTTGTCTCTGTTTTTACAAAAACTCTGAGAAAGTTATTTGGGGGGGAAATGGAAACTCTAATGTCATTATAAAGGCACTTTATATTTCAACAGTAATGATGGATCGAATGATTAATAACTTCAAATAATCTCTTCATTAATTTTTCCTAATGGAAGTACCTATATTTGTCTTTGTAGTATCTCCTAATTAAAGTGACTACAAAGTATTAATGTCAGATAATGTATTTAATTAATGATATATTCATATTTAAGTTGAGGTATTTGACAAGGACTTGTAAATATGCATATGTAAACGTTGTTTAAGTGAATTTTGCATGTCTGTATACTAAGTGGTATACTAGATAGTGGGTAGGAAAAAATGATTAATTGTTGAAAGTACTTTCATGTTTATAGTTTTCAAAACCATCTCCATTTTTTGATTTACAGGAACTTGCTCCATAAATATGCTTAATCCTTTGAGTCTTAAGATACATTTTGGGAATCATCATATATCACTTATATTCCAACAACAATCTTTTCTCCATATGAGGCCAGGCAAATCATTCTGTGTTACTACAAAAGTAATATTGCTTATGCACAAAGATAAAAAAAGTTCTTAGTGAAACTAATCAGAACTATTTAAAATATTAATAGAAAAAAGTGAATGGATAACTCAAATTTTATTTAACTCTTTTTTTTTTTTTTTACAGGTTTTTGCTATACGGTGCGTGCGCTTGCCAGAGAGACAGAGAGACAGAAAGGGAGAAGTCACCCCTCCCTTCCTTAGGGGAGAATAACCACACTATGATCCCTTCTCCTCCATTCTCCTCTCGGGATCTTGGGCACGCACGCACACACGCCTGGCATGAGTTTAAGACACCAGATCTGGGACTTGAGCCGTGGTTGACCACATGGAAGTCCAGCGACATAGCCATTATGCTAACTGCCGGTCCCTTATTTAACTCTTTTAAGGTGTAATTTACATATAATGAAATGTATAATTGATGATTGTAATCAGTTTTAGCATAATCCAATGAGCTCCAAACACTTATATACCCATCTTCACAGGGACAAAGTAACTGGGGAAAGTGACAATTTTAAGGAGTTACAAGTGATTTTTAGAAGGCAGAAATAGGCCCAATGCTCAGACAAGAGTTAGCAAATTATTCTCTTTGGAAATTGAATAGGCCTGAGAGACGGACAAGAGTTCATTACAAAATGCGTCCATGTTTGGTTACGTTTCTCAGCTCCTCCCTGTAATGTAAGTTTAGTTAATTAAACTCAGGGAAGGGGCTAAAAGTAACTGTTTTCTTCTTTGGCGCATCTGCTCTTTATGCAGTTAAGAGAATCAGAGTAGTCTCTTCTAGCATCAGCTGATCTCTAAGGTCTCTAGTTAAATAATAAAAGAGAAAACAAATCCTGGGTCAGCCAGTGTCATGTGATTAAGGTACTGGATTCCACATGGCTGACTTCATAATTCGAGTCCTGGACCTGGCAGCTTGAGAATCATGCTGTGTGGGTGTGTGTCCAAAATCCCAAGAGGAGAGTGGAGGAGAAGAGATTGCAATATGGCCACCTCACCACCACCCCCAAACCCAGGGATGATTTCTCACTTGCCCTCTGTCTCTCTCTGGCGTGTACATACACCCTATAGCAAAAACAAACAAACAAACAAAAACATTAAAAAATTAAATAAATAAAAGATCTTTTTAAAAAAATTCTCATGTGCTGAAAATACAAAGCAAATTTTTATAAATGACTTGCCATAATTGCCACCCACTGACAACCTTACACAACTCTGAACATCTGAACTTTGCCTGTTTGGACAGAAGACTGTCATTTTATGTCCCGACCCGGGGGGACAGCCGAACAGGTTTCCTGAGTAAAGGAGTGAGAGCCGGGACAAGCGGCGTAGTGTTACAGCACGGAGACAACAGTGTCGTCCATTTATTGTGGGCAGCACGGTACAGCACAGAGACGATGCAGTGTCACAGCTCTTAAGGGTCGCGTCGTCTACTGTGAGCAGCACGGAGACGACGCGGTGTCACAACTCTTCAGGGTCGTCCAGAGACAATGTAGTATTACAACTCTTCAGGGTCTCCCAGGTCATCTGGAGACGATGCAGTGTCAGCTCTTCAGGCTCTTCAGTCGTCATCTTCCTGGTCGTTGTCGTCATCTTCCTTGTCGTCTGTGTCGTCTGGCTACTGTGGGCCAGGCATCGTGGTTATATACACTCTGGTGGGTTGTAAACAGTGGGTCGTGATTGGTTGTAAATGGTGGGCCCTGATTGGTTGTAAACGGTGGGCTGTGATTGGTTGCTTTTGGACCAATCATGAGGTGCTGGATATGCAAATTTGAGGGATTCTAGTGGCCAATCAGAGCAAGGTTTCAAAGGTCAGGTTTTTGCAAGGGAACCAATCATGGTAATTGTTTGCTCTCTGAGAAACCTCGGCAGACTCGCTGGTGCGCAGCTTCCCACAATTTTAAAGTCAAGTCATAAGAGAATGAAAGTGACTCCATATTATATTTAGTCTTGAAAGTTCATCTATTGTGTTTTTGATTTTTTTTTTTCTTCAGGGGATGTGTGCTTGCTGGAGACACACAGAGAGAGAAAGTGGACACAATGTCTTCTCCATTTTCCTCTCGGGATTTTGAACATGCATGTACACTCGCCCAGCGTCAATTTCAAGCCACCTGGTCTGGGACTTAACCGTGGTTGACATGTGGGAGTCCAGCAACGCCTTAACCACTATGTTACCTGCTAGCCCTGGAAGTCCATCTTAATATTGGGTAGTGGGAAAAGTCATGACACATTTTTGCATAGAAACACAGAAAAATAATACACCATGACTTTTCTGACAACCTAATAGGTTAGCCCTTAGGCCTGATGCTTAACTGATGATAGTTAACAATAACCTTGCTGAGCCTTTACTGATACCTGGCTATGGAGACAGGAAGGAGAAAGACACCACCAGCCCTCTCCCCTATGGCCAGCTGAAAAGATTTTATCAGCTTAAGTTTTCCAAAGCTGCACATAGAGCCTTGCTTCTAAATAAGGATCTCAGAGTTGTCTTGACTGACTCCATATTACTCCTGCTGCTTCATTAATCATTGCTTATCTTCAATCCCCTTGCAGACTGGAACATTCCTGTCTACATGTCCCAAACCAAAACTGCCTCCCAAGCAGTGATTGCTTCCCTACTGATCTTGCCTGAAGACAGTGTTCAAGCCCCCTTATCATTTTGCCATAAGAAAATGAATAATTTGTCCTTTGTTTCTAGATGTATACTCTCACTG
>NW_006160208.1:4018772-4022914 GCF_000334495.1 Tupaia belangeri chinensis | reverse complement strand
CCTAGTATATATCTTGCCCAATACAGGAGAGACATCTTTGGGCCCTGATCTACTCTAAGTCCAAGTGTTGGTCTTACTGAATACATTTCTTTCATTATTCACCAACTCTGGTCTCTAACACTGACTTTTGTTGAATGATAAGTTACATAGACCTGATGTCTGATCCTCTGGTCTATGGGCATTTTTTTTCCCAGCATCAATCTTGTCCTGGACACCACACTCATGGTCAATCAATTTGGACCCCATGCTCTGTTCGCTTAATCCAGAGTAAGCTAATTTTCCTATAGACAGTCAACAATGGACACAGTCTTACAGGAAATTTGTTTAAACTTTGGAGCAAAAAATATATATATACATTGGGGACCAGCAGGTAGTGTGCTGGTTAAGGCACTGGACTCTCTCATGGCTGACGACGGTTTGAGTTCTGGAGCCAGCCACTTGAAAAATCACATCTGGTGAATGTGCATGTGTGCTCAAAATCCCAGGAGGAGAGTAGAGGAGATGGGATTACAGTGTGGCCATCCCTGTTGGGAGTTGATTTATCACTTTCTCTCTCACTGTCTTTCTGTCTGTCTCTCTCCAGGGGCCTATGGCAAAAACCTTAAAAAAATACATTGTGACTCATTTGCTTTCTTTACAGTGTGAAAGGAAAGCAGTCTGGAACAGTCTGTGGGCTACAACATCCTTTAAAATTGTAAAGGCCTCAGAAAGGCCTACCCTGAGACCTTGGCTTGCTCTGTCTCCCTACCCCCATCAGGGTTATTGCCTAAAAAGGCATGTTTTAGTTTCCACTAAACAAACCATGATGCTGCCAATGGATTAGAGATTTTACAATGTGACCTACCCCACTTTCTGCTTCCCGGTGTTCTTGAATTCATGATGTAAAGAATAAGGTATCAGCAATCGGCTGCCTGCATTATTCTAAATGAACCAGTGTAAACTCTTAACAAACAACGTATAACAACCCTTCTTCTGTCCTTTCTTTGTTGTGTAAACATGCTTGCTCAGTCACTATGTCAATAAATACATTATTTGGAAATGAATTTTTCTCATCTAAGTGATGTGTCCTGACCCCTGGCTCAAATAGACCACTCGGATTTCGCTTGCTATGCTTCAGTCTTTTTAGGTTGGCAATACTCAGAACCACATTTGCTAAAATGTTGCTAGCAATGTTCTGGCTTCTCTTGTATTCTTCATTTCATTTGAAAAGGGGATGGGGGCATTGAAAAGTGAATATGATGTTATATTTTTATTTTATTTGTCTTATTTTAGAGTTTAAACTTGATAAAGATCAAAAACTCCCCATTTCTTGCTTTTGCTTAAAAATCACTGCTCACCAGCCACCTTCCTGGGGCAGTCTCTCCTGACAAAATAATCTCATATTTTGTCCCAGGCTACCTGACGGGTGATTGTGTCCCTGGTACTTTCACCAGGTTGACAGAAACTCTAGCTGCTGAGTAGAGACTGGATACTTGCTCTGCACACTGTAGGGTGTCGTGGACCAAAGGGAAACAGTGAGTGGGACCCTCATGGTCATTCTTCCTATACACAGTGACCATTGAGAGTGACCATTGATCTCCAAGGCTAAAGTGTTTGGAATGTGACCTGCCTGTACCTGGCCAGCTTCCTGGAGACTTGGTCTCTACATGTCATTCCATTCAAAGAAATAGCAGCGTGACTCCAAAATCCCTGAAAAACAATCTACATGTCTCTTAAACCGTGTGTGGGGATTCTGACAGGGAGCAGAGAGGAGCTTAACAGCCTCCATAAATGACTTCTCCTTTCCTCAAAACTTTCTTCTCAAGCAAGTCACAATTCTGCTTCTCTCTCTCTCTTTCAGCCTCCTTTCTGACAACACTAAGTTTTCTGAGATGGCTAACATAGATTTTAAACCCCGAATGTAAGTTTCCTCCTTAGGTTTTTTGTTTTATTTTGTTTTTGGAGGCCCAGAATTGCCTTCAGGCTGTGAGGAAGCTAATGAATACCATTCTGGGAAGGAAAGGGAGACTGATGAAGTTCACTTGTGTTAGCCTCATGCCAAGGGTTGGTGTAGCTTCCAAGAATGGGGAGACAATTCCATGAGGAGAAAAGGTTTTAAGAAAATCTACTACACCCAGGCTGCTCTCACCTATGGTACTGCATTCCACTGTTGCTTCTTTTTTCCTGCTGGTCTATTCCTTTCTCTTGGGATACTTCTAACACATTTGCTTTCTTCCCGTTCTGCCTCCATAGGTCTTTTTGGAAACTTCTTTTTGCTGGGTACATTTGTCGGTCAGTGAGCAGATTGTTTATTGAAGCCCCGCTGTCATGAAAGGCGCTATGAAGAGACAAAGCAGTGACCATATGAAGAATCGTAATGCCTCCTTACTGTTGGTAGTGCTTCACTTGCTAAGAAGTTGGAAGAACTGTGGACACAATGTCCTGCCTGGTACTTGGAGCCTTCCTGTGAGTGGGTAGAATATATTGGCTCAACTTTTACTGGGCGGGAAGGACAACTTGCTCAAGGTTGATGTGGAGTGCTTGCAGTGTCTCTACACTTCTCTCCTCACCAGTACTCACCCTTCCTTACCATCCCTAGTGAAGGAAGGAACCGAGTTGTGAGGTGTTGGGATGGCAGAGGAAGCAGTAGCTGATAAATGCTTTAGCCTATCTATAAAGATGACGGCTGCTCTTCCTGATGTGTATGCTGTCTTTGAACTCCTTAGTAATTTTAAAATTTTAGTTTATTTTTACCAGAGAGTCTCTCGAGAGAGAGGCAGAGAGATAGCAGGAGGGGAGAGAAAGTACCCCCTATGGGGTATGGTCACTCAGAAATCCTTCTCCTCCATTTCTCCATCTTATTGTGATTTGGGGCATAAACACATGTACAAACACTACGAGTGTTTCTTAAGCCAACGGGACTAAGATTTGAACTGTGTGGTTGGCCTCATGGGATCTGCTCCCTCAATCACCAGGGCATGGGCCAGTCCCTTAGTTTTGTTTAAAAGATATTTTAACCCCTAAAACTAAGAATTCACCTGGAGTGGTACTTTCCAAACCTCTCTGCAAAATTCACTTGGGCTGTGTTTCCACCTATTTTCCCATTGTTAGCAACTAAATTCTATCCTGGGTTATTTATCTATTATGTAGGTATGTACTGGGTTGTTGGAAAAGTCATGATGCATTTTTGCATAGGAAAAAAGAAAAAAAATACATCGTGACTTTTCAGACAACCTGTTGATCTCTTCAAGGAGAGAGAGAGAGAACCAGCACCTCCAACAGGGTCACGGTGCCACTGCCCACCCAGCTTCAGCCAGCCCTGCATCATGGGTATGTGTGTGCCTAGAGTCCTTGCAGAAGTCACCGTATGAGAAAGAGAGAGAACCAGCACTTCCAACAGGGTTGCGGTGCCACTGCCCACCCAGCTTCAGCCACCCCTGCATCATGGGTAAGCGTGTGCCTAGAGTCCTTGCAGAAGTCACCGTATGTGAACCCAGAACCCCCTCATGTGGGTCAGCCTCATAGAAAGTTGCTTTCTACACTGCCCAGTCTACCCATACTGGGTAATTTACAAAGAATAGAGGTTTTTTTAAACTCACAGTGTGAGAGGTCTAAGGTCAAGGAGTGGCATCTGCCAAGGGTCTTGTTGGTGGAGACTCTGCAGAGTCCTGAGGCCATGCGAGGAATCACATGGCAAGTTTGTGTGTGTCTGTCCCATCTCCCCTTATAAACCCACTTGAATTCAATCAAGGGGCCCACCCTGAAGACCTCAAATTCTAATCTGAAAGACTCTAGCTGTTAATTCCATTATCATCTTAATAATACAACCAAATTTCAACACATGAATATTTGTGGGACACACTGGAAACAGATCCAGCCTGCATCAGAATCGGAATAAAGATGTATGAGAAGGGAGGTTGGGAAAAACTGGCATAGAGAGTCATCAAGTGACTGAATATGAATATTTCACCTGTATCCGCCCTACACTGTCATAAAAGAAAATCTTAATTCGCATAGCTATCGCGATAAATACTCAAAATTGATAGCTGAATATGAAAACGTGGCTATTTTATTAATATTTTATTATTAAAAAATGCTAACAGGGGGACCAGCAGTTGGTGTAATGGCTATCTCGCCAGACTCCCATGTAGTCGACCGCGGTT
>NW_006160208.1:4011971-4018668 GCF_000334495.1 Tupaia belangeri chinensis | reverse complement strand
GCCATCCCCTCTGGGGGGTGATTTCTCGCTTTCTGTCTCTCTGTCTCTCTCTGTCTGTCTGGCGAACACATGTGCCCTGTAGCAAAAACCTCTCCAAAAAAAAAAAAAGTAAAAAAAATGCTAGCAGGAATATACATGCAAAGAGTACTCCTCCCAAGTCATTAGCATCTATTTTCTGGACTCAATTTCATAGAAACAAAAACAACATTTCTTTCTTGGATAACACCCATAATCCTGCATGTCAGCTGCAAAATTGGTTATTAGTGAGAGAACCTACAGCTCTGTAACTGACATTCCACTTTCAAAACTGTATTTAATGAATAAAAAATGATAGGAAAAGCTTTTCCTGATGGGACTAATATAAGGTTTACATTAAAGTTTGGCAAATAAAAGTAATTTAATATAACTGTTGTCAGTGACCTGTATTTTTGCCTTCTTGAATGAATTATAATATGCTTATTCAATTTTGTCTATCTAGCCTTAGAAAAAAATTAATAATGACTTATATGACCTAAGTTTGTTGCTTTATACTTCTCTGAGCCTTGAGCCCTGTAAAGGGAGACATGGTAATATCTGTTCCTCAACCCTCACAAGATTCATGTCAGTCACCTCCATAACAAAAAGCAAATTAACAGAAAATAATTTAAAAATGTGTTTAACCAGAGCTTTATGTAAATGGAGAAGTTTAGAAATAAAGACTAGAGGCCCAGGAATACCGTGCTTTTTTTAATGCTAACTCTGATGGAAGAAGAGGCTAGTTGAGGAGAAGCTCGGTTGGACAGAAGATGAGTATGACCTAATGGTAATCAACTGAGGGGAACTCAGCAAGGCCTGTCCAGATTCTGTTTTGTATCTGTGCGACATTTCTTTCCCCTGGTATCCATCACGTGAGGGTCTTTCTGGAAGACCCTCGAGAAGGAGTTCAGGGTGACCTTGCTAGGGTTTATAGCTTGCTTCAGGGGAGGGAAATTTTAGTTTTATGATTTGCTTCAAGGGAGAAAAAGGATGAGAGAAAAGAGGCCAGAAGAAGGTCAGAGTGACCTCGCTTTTATATCCCTCCCAGTCTCCTTCAGCTCAAAATACGTAGCATGCTAAGGAACCATACTTGGGGATAGCATGTTCTGGGCCCTAATAGCCCAGACTTTTCTGCTGTTCAAAGCAGCTATTTGTGGATATGATTCTGTCTACATGGAAGTACAAATGGATAGCTTCGTTTGCTGTTCGCAGTTTCTTATCTAGTGAGGGGTGTATACCCTAAAATTCAGGGGCATGGAAAGGAATCTCCCTGTAAGCAAACTTTAGTTAGACTCCTCTGAGCACTGGCTTTGACCTTGACATCATGCATTTATCTCTGCCTTGCTAGTTTTAGGGAGTTGTATCATCCATTGTTTCATCATAGCTTGATAAAAATTCATCCAAAGCTAGCGATCATGTACTTTACTTGTAAGAAGTCGAGCTTGGCTTTCTGAAACATTTCATGTAACCTCCCATTGGGCTGGGAAGAAAATAGAAATTTTATTAAAAAGATCTGTCTTAGTGGGAATGAGCTTCGTCATGGAAACCAGAAGGTTCGGATTGTTCGCCCGGCTCCGTTAGCCCGTAGGTAACCATTGCTCACTCACCTTGGTCACCTCAGATGCTCAGGTTCTAACAGGAAGGGATTGACACTTCTGTTTAGTTCTACCACTCTCTGAATTTCTTGCTGGGATTTGGACTCACTTATAGGTGAATTTTTACTCCCTCTGCTGGTGGATGAAAGCGAAACAGTAATAAGTAAGGATGATTTTATTTTATGATACAATGCATTCATTTGGAGAACTGTGAGGTTTTGGATTTTTTAAAGTGAGGTCAAGGAAACCAGATGATTACCCTTTATAATCAAGTACAAGGTCTGGGATCAGAAAACCAGAGCTCAAACTCCATCCCAGGTCTGGGACCTAGTAAGTTTCACCCCTCTCATTGGCAGGTTCCTCAGTCTGAGAGGAAATGGGAATACCGACAGCAGTATTCTGCTAATGCAGCACCATCAGCACAGAGTCTACTTTTTGGCAAGCACTCCATAATTGTAGCCTTCATTGTTGATATTTTGTGGGAGGCATATAACTGGAAACATGTCTTTAGATTTCAACATCTATTTTAGCACCTAGAAAATATTTCATTTCGTAATAACTGTAATGATACGTAACAGAGTTACTCAAAAGTAAAATGAAACGCAAGAACTTTTTGCGCAAGTCTAAGTCACACACCTTCGATTGCAAAACTCTCATGTAGATGTATTGCTTGTTTGGAGGGGCTTATGTTGGCTTATACAGCAGTCTCCCCTTGTCTATAGGGGATGTGTTCCAAGACCCCAAGTAAATGCCTAAAGTCATGGATAGTACCAAGCCTTATATATACTATATTTTCCGTATACATACATACATGTCTATGATAGAGTTAAATTTATAAAATAAATACAATATAAAATGAACAACAATAACTAAGAATCAAATAGAGGAATTATAGTACTACACAATAAAAATTATGTGAACATCAGGGCCAGATGGCAGCATGACTGGCACATGGGAAAGGCCCTTGGTTCGTGTCCCAGGACCTTCCTGAGCATGCTGGGCTCCTGTGAACTAGGTCAGCTGACATCGGGTGTGGACAGTGATGGGAAGACTCTGTTGGGAAACTCCCTCTTTTTCTCTATCTTCAAGAAAAGAAGGAAGAAACTTACAAAAAGTTATATGAATGTGATCTCTCTTAAAATATCTTTTTGTACTATACTCGTCTATTTTCAGATTTTGGCTGACTGTGGTAATGGAAACTACAGAAGGTGTAACTGTGGATAAGGGGCCTGCTGTAGCCTTATTGCCTCAGTAAGGTAATAGTGCACAGCTTAGTTTATTTAAAATTTTTATTTATTTATTATTATTAATAAATAATAGTATTATTTGTCTGAGAGAACCTGCACTTGCTGGAGAGAGTCAGAGAGAGGGAAAGTGAGAAATCTTTCCCCGAGGGGATGACTATACTGCAATCCCTTCTACTCCATTCTCCTCTTGGGATTTTCAGCATGTCCAGTGTGTTTTTTAAGCTGGGCTTGAACCGCGGAGTTGACCATGTGGGATCCATCAACTTAACCACCATGCCACCTGCTGACCCAGCTTAGGTTATTTTTGCTTCAAAAATTTTAATGAAAACCTTTAGGCCATAGATTTTACTTTTCTTTTTCAAGACACTTGTTTAAACATACATATTCTCATAGGTTTTTGACATACATTTTCTTCTATAGTTAAAAAAATTTAATTGTAATTATATTACAATTTTCAATGTCTTAAAACATGCTTCAGATGAATAGATTCTAACATCTGTTGCATTATTGTATAAACAACTTCAATGATTTAATTCTCCTATAATTGTAAAACATCAGTTTATTTTTAATTTTTAACTTTTCATCATGGAATTTTCAAACATACCCAGCGGAAGAGAGAATAATCTAATGAGCTGTCGGCGGTCCTTCATCCAGCTTCGTTTGCACCATTGACCACTGTTGTTTTACATGTTTCCCTCTCTACTTCTCCTCCATGCCCCAGATTAGTTTAAAACAAATTCTAGATATCATATTATTTTATTCAGAGTACTCCAATATATATTTCTAAAACATAAGGATACTTCCTTTAACATAAACACAATGTACCAAAAGTGAATGATGTTAATACCATCAACACATATACTTAATATAAATTAAATAATATTAATATGATCAGATATCTTATTAATGTTCACATTTTCTTACTTTTCATGTTTATTTAATAATTGATTGGTTTGCCTCACTGCTGGAAAGAAAAGCTATGCATCATATTTGCTTGAAATATATCAAGTCTCATTAATTTATAGTTCACCTCTTTTTCCTTGCCATTTGTTCAAGAAACCCAATCGTTTATCTTACAGAATTCCTCAAATCTAGATTGTGTTGATTATATCCCCTTTATCATCTTTAATTTTCCTTTATCATCTTATTTAACCCTGTTATTAGATTGAAGGCCTTGATCAGATTCAGGCTCAATTTTTCTTTTCTTTTTGGTATGTACATTTCATAGGTGGTATTGTTTCTTTCTGGGTTGTGAATACTGCCAGATTCTGGTTCCATTTACTGTTTATTTAAGGTTAGCACATGGTCACTTGCTACAAGCTTGCTCTTAGCCTAACCTCGAGTACATAGGAAAAGTGCTCATTTCTAGTTTTTATAATATCATGTTTAAGATGATCACTTAGGGGCAAGATGGTGCCCAGCAGTAAAATGGTACAGTTGCTCTAAAAGCCGTGAGAAATCACATGCGGAGGTTCCTGGTTCAGGTCTGGAGACCTTCCCGAGTATACCAGGCACATGTTTACATATGACCCAGGGCTGGCTGGAGACTGGGGACAGATCGTGTAGTGAAGCTCTTATTTGGGGTGCTAGATCTGTTTCTCTCTTTCTCACTTGTGGAGGAAAGAAATAAGGCAAAAATAATTATATATATATAGTCATTTAAGAGCTTCTCTAAAATTGTGCTATTTTACTGAGTCGTGTTTTTTTAATAAATTATATTTTTTAGTACAGAAAAATATTATATAACATGTTTTCACCCACACGCTTTGAAATACATCACTGTTTATTTACTATTGTCCAGAAAAATGCTTATGTTTCCTCTAATATCTTCTCATTTTCGGTATCAGGTCCTTATTTTTCCCTGAGAGTGTTCACACTGTTATGTTGGTTTCCATCACATATCAAAATTACGTATGCACTATCTCTGTCTCTAGACCTGCTGTAGTATGAAGCCAGTAATGTTTGCTGTTACATAAAGATGGCTTTGAAGAGATGAAACGATAGCAATACCAACTATTTCCATTATCCTCTTACGTTGATGCAATTTACACATTTATTTATATGAGCCGCCATCTAAAAGGGAACATGGAAATACCTGGCTTTGAGAAGAAGGTCATGTACCATAGTTAATGGAGTGTTGGGAGACTATGAAGAAGGAGAATAGTGAAGACGAGGGAGACATGTCTGGCTATGAGAATAAGAGAACTTGGTGTTTGTCCAGTGTTGTCTTTCCATTCTTAATAGGTTAATGAGGACTTTTCCCAGTCATATTAAATATGTTTTACGTGGAAAATAAAATTACAAAGATAACATGAGCATGTATGCAATAAGGCAATTGCAAAATCACTTTCAAGTTCACTACCTTAATCTTATTTATGTGAAAGATGTTTCAGCTTAGTGATGCACTTATGTTCAGTAATTTTTATATTTATTAACTTACATGGCCACAGATACACGACTGCCTTCTTAGAAAGTAGTTTAGGGGAAGCCGCAGCCTGTGGTGTGGTGATTTAGGCAGCTGGATCCCATGCGGCTGGCTATGCGGTCCAAGTCTCAGACTTTGTGGCTTGAAAAACATGCTGGATATAAGGGCTTGAGTTCCTAAAATCCCGAAAGGAAGGCGAGATGGAGGAGAAGGGACTGTGGCATGACCATTCTCCACGGTAAGTGCTTTCTCACTTTCCCTATTTCTGTGTGCTCGCTGGCAAAACGAAAAACATAGAAGAAAGAAAGGAAGAAAGGAAGAAAAAGAAAGAAACTAATTTTAGGGTCTGAGATTTAGGTTCAGAAAGTTTAGTGGGGTGTGCTCTTGAAATAAACATCTTTCATGGGACTCAGGTCATGCCACCCCAAAATATGGCACCCTTTATTTGAAGTCAAAGGAATTTGAGAAATGGAAAGAAGGCCTCTGACCTGTCCCCATCCTTCTGTCCTGAAGCAAGTTACAAGGCCCTCTTGTGAGAAGTGCCCTCTTTATACTGGTGGAAAGAAACAACTTTATCTGCAAAGACAGAAGGATGCTGAGAAGATTCTGGATGCAGAGGCCTTGCTAACTTTCCTCCAGGTTACTGCTCTTCAAACTCTTTTATCTTATCACACTTGTTAAAAAAACAAAAACTAAAACTAAAACAAAAACAAAAACAAAACACCTTTTACTCTCATCAAACCTAGTATCAACACAATCAGGTTTAGTTCTAGTCACAATAGCTGGTGGGACGCTGCTGATCCCGAAGCCAAATGTTCAAGCTTGGGGTTTGGGGCCCCAACCTGAAATTGCTGGGCACACTCACGGGCACATCCATGATCCTCGCTTGCTGGAAGGTTGGAGAGAGGAAGAGACTGTGGTGTGGTGAGACCCTGTTGAGGATACCTGTCTTTTTCTCTCTTATGAAAGAAAGAAACATAAAAGAAGAAAAAAGAAAAAAAAAAGACAGCCAGCCAATGATGAGGTGGTTAAGGGAGCTGGATCTCACATGGCCGACTGTGTGGTTCAAGTTCTGGACCCGGCGGTTTGAAAAATGTTAGATACATGTGCATATACATCAAGATTCTGAAAGAAGCATGAGGAAGAACAAGATTGTGGCATGGCCATTTCCCATGGAGTGTGGGGAGTGCTTTCTCATTTTCCCCCCTCTCTCACTCTCTCACTCTGGAAAGCACATGCAAAAAAAAAAAAAGATGAAAAATCAAAATAAGACAATGATCATTGCTTTGAGTCTTTATTTCCTTATGAAAGCTGCATGCCATAAAACACTTATATTTATAACATTGGTATACTTTTCTCCTGTTAATCTTCTTTTTTGATATGGGAGTCCCAGACAAGAACTTAGAGTAGTTGGA
>NW_006160208.1:3990308-4011961 GCF_000334495.1 Tupaia belangeri chinensis | reverse complement strand
TCCCTAGATTTTTTGGAGACTGAAGGAAGCAGGATTAGACTCATCAACCTTCTCAGCAGCTATGGGAACTAGTGTTGGAGGTGAGGACTGACATTTCTTCAACAATTTTATTGCTTTTTTTTTTTAAAGGAAAATGTTGAGACCAGCACGTGGCATGGTGGTTAAGGCCCTGGACTGCCACATTTATGTCCTGGATTTGTCAGCTTGAAAAATCACACCAGGCACATGTGCATGCAAGGCCAAAATCCAGAATGGAGAACAGAGGAAAAGGGATTGCAGCATGACCATCGGGGGTGATTTCTCACTCTCTCTCTCTCTCTCTGTCTCTTTTTTATTTTTTGGAGAGGTTTTCACTATAGGGCGCGTGCACTCGCCAGACAGACAGAGAGAGACATAGAGACAGAAAGTGAGAAATCACCCCCCAGAGGGGATGGTCACACCGCAATCGCTTCTCCTCCATTCTCCTCTCGGGATCTTGGGCATGCACGCACACGCACCCGGCGTGAGTTTTAAGCCACCAGGTCCGGGACCCGAACCACGGCCGACTACGTGGGAGTCCAGCGACATAGCCATTATGCTAACTGCTGGTTCCCTCTCTCTCTGTCTCTTCAGTGTGCACATGTGCTCGATAGTAAAAGCCTTTAAGAAAAGGAAAAGGTTGAATTTCACTAGTTCTGTTTCTTGTATTTCTGTATTCATAACTAAATTATCCTTTTAAAAGCACACATATTGTGTTTCGGTTGTGACCCTTAAGACATTGCACAATTTTAAACTGATAAGAAATGGTAAGTTCTAACTACCAGCTCTTACTTTGGTCCCAAAATATGTTCACATGTCTGAGAAAATTAATTTTCAAAGAAGAGGAGAAATTCAAATAGATATCAGGTAATGTTTCACTTAACCAAAAATTATAGTCAGTCACGTTTCAACTAGATTATTTATTTTATATAGAGGTTTTTGTTTTGTTTTGTTTTGTTTTGTTTTGCTATAGGGTGCTTGTACTCGCTAGAGAGACAGAGAGAGACAGAAAATGAGAAATCATTCCCCCACCCCCCAACAGGAATGGCCATGCCTCAATCCCTTCTCCTCCATTCTCTTCTTGGGATTTTGGATATGCACGCACACACACCCAGCATGATTCACTGGGCCTGCGATTTGAACCACAGTCGACAATGTGGGAGTCCAGTGATGTAACCAGTATGTCATGCTGGTCCTTCAAATAGATTTGTTACTATGGGTCAGATTTCCCTTTTCTCATGGGAAGGAAAAAGGGAGCCTTAGGTAAGTGTATGTAGTCTAGTCACCAGGGACTCTTCACATCGTTTTGAAGGAGGGGCTTTACTGGAGATGTATGAATGACGTAGATGTGACCACTCAGGTAGTTGGAGTCTAACGAGGTCGCGGTGCTCTCATACCTTCTAATGATGGGGGTCATCTAAGATATTGCACAATTTTTTTGATTGACTTTGATTTCTCTGGCTATTTTTCTTTCTTTCCAATGAAAGAAGACTCCAGTGTTCTTTTTATTCTTTTTTTTAAGGAGGTTAAACTCTGAATCTATATGACCTTTTCAAGTATTAGGATACTCTGATAGTCAAAATGTGAAGATAATAAAGATCTTTAAAAAAGATCTTGTTGGGACCAGCAGATGGCATAATGGTTATATCAATGGACTCTCATGTAGTTGACTGCGGTTCAAGTCCCAGACTTGGCAGCTTAAAACTCATGCCAGACGCATGTGTGTACATCCTTCGAATCCCAAGAGGAGAATGGAGAAGGGACTGTGGTGTGGGCATCCCCATGGAGGGTGAATTCTGTCTCTCTGGTGAGCACATGCACCCTATAGCAAAAATCCCTCTTAAAAAAAAAAAATCTAGTTTTATTTAATTCAATTTTGGTGACAATTTTTGGTTTTAGATTTCTAAAAATGTATTTTTAATTGTCTATGTGTTTATTTCAAGCATTATGTAAGGTCAGTTTGCTATTGTATCCCTTTCATAGTTCTCTATATACTCTTTAGACTTGAAATTGGGGTCCATACAATGCATAGAAAATATTTTTTAAAAATTATAAAACTACTTTCAATATACTAATGAAAGTATAGAAAATGTAGCCTCTTAGAATTTGCTTAATGGAGACTTATTAAATATGTCCATCATAGCTAGATCCTAATGAAAAAGAATCCCAAAGAACTGAAATGGAATTAGATTTCAAATGCTGTATTTACATTTCCCATTTCTTTTCTTTCTTTCTTTTTCTTTTCTTTTTTTTTTTTTTGAGAGGTTTTTGCCATAGGGCGTGTGTGTTCGCCAGACAGACAAAGACAGAGAGACAGAAAGCAAGAAATCACCCCCCAGGGGGGATGGCCATGCTGCAATCCCTTCTCCATTCTCCTCTCGGGATCTTGGGCATGCACACACACACGCCCGGCGTGAGTTTTAAGCCACCGGATCCGGGACTCAAACCGCGACTGACTATGTGGGAGTTCAGTGACATAGCCATTATGCTAACTGCTGGTCCCACCATTTATTTTCTTTTTATCAGTGGTGACTCTACCATTAAGGGAAGAATGTTATCTGACCCAATTAACATGCTTCCTTGGCTCATTATCCATTAAGTAACTAGCTTGCTTTTGTTAAATAAAATTTATAGGAGGCCATTGGTTTGGGCTGAGCACTTTTGACCTGAGAAAGAGAGAGAGAAAGAGAGAGAGAGAGAGAGGAGAGAGAGAGAATGAATAGCTAAATTCCCAAATAGGCCAGTTTCACTCAGAATGATAATGAAGTTCTCTCTGCTTTAATGCTTCCAAAAAGTAGCCCTAAGTAGCTTGATACTAACCAATCCATTATTTTTCTTTTGTTTGGTTTCTGTGTCTGTCTTCCAAGGAAGGTAATTTTGAAATGACTGGTCCACTTTTTGTTCCTGATTTCTGCTTTTTTCATCCCTTTTCTGTCTGTAAAACCAGCCTCTTTTGCTCAATTCACTGAAACACTTCTGTTTTGTGGAATGAAGGGCTGACCAGTTCTACAACAAAAATCACAAAGAAAAGCAATTAAAACCTTAAACTAAGTTTGTGTCATTTTGTCTTTTGAAACTTTCAGAAGATATTTTGGACCCTTATGCTACCTTTTCCTCTACCTTCCACGCATAAAAATCTTGGCATGCTGAGAGTCTTTGATAAATATTTCTAAAAAGAATGGCATTCCAATTGATATTTTGCAAGGCTTATTGCAGCAAAAAATACGTTCTATCACTCATTCCCTCTCTGATGTCATCATAAAAATGGAAAATCGAGGACAATTTAAGATGAATTATTTCTACTAAGCTTATAAATAATATCTGAGAGATCTAGCAGTAACCGGTGATAGCTAAGGATCTTTAAGGCAATTGGTTTTTACCAATTAATTAGACGCCAGAAACCCAATAGTTGATTGTGTAGACTATCAGTGGTAAAAAGGTTAACATGAGAAATTTCATAACTTGTCTTTCATTTCATATATAAAGAAGTTTACCCCCCCACACACAAAAGTCCTAGAAAAGGATAACAAATACAAATTCACAGTAATGAATGAACAACTGGACTCAAACGAAGAACCAACAATAGAGCCCAATAATCAAGAGATGTCTTCCAAAGAGATATGGGGCCCTGAAAGGAGGATGGTAAAAGGATCTGACTATATACCCTGAGCATATGCCTCTTTGGCGTGTGGATTATTTTGAACTAAAGGTAATTGAAAACCAAGCAGAGGAAGGTAAAACCTTTTACCTTCCTTCCACTGCCTAAATATAGGTTATAAATTTTCCCTTTTGCAAAGGAAATTTACAGGCATAAAGGTAACTACCATGTCCTGAGTTATCTCTGTCTGGAAGAGGGCTACTCCTAGAGATGATTGTTACCACCTGATATGCTCTTAACTGCGTAGTAGGACCACCTTGTTTACCATGTACTTCCTCTCCTCATCTTACCTTCCTTGCCCAGAAGCCCCAAGCCCCTTTCCCTGTGTTCAGCCTGAAACAATATATTTTAAGGCTGCCTAAATCACCTAGCTGCCTCTTTGAATTTTACTTCTCTATAAAATTCCTATGTGTATATATGTAATTAATATTTTTCTTTTTGTCTTTTATTGGTTTGATGTGCAAATCCAGCCAGGGAACATAAGGAGGAGAGAAGAAAAAAGATCCTTCCTCCTCTTTAAGGCGAAATCTTCAAGACAAATTTTTCTTTACCAATCTTCTAAATTTAATACTAAAGAAATTTTATATCTAAGTAGGGCAAGGGATATAATCAGATAATTCAGGTAAATATAGCCAGCTATCAACCATATAGAATTTTATTTTTACTGCTATGCACATTGATGAGATTTGCCCTTTAGGTAGTGCACCCTTTATTTAATATCAGGGAAACCTTTATTAAAAAATGAGTTTGTCAGAAACACTCCATTGAACATGGTTCCAGACTATAGTGCATTTGTATTCCAGTCATCAGTCTCTGCTGACATCCTCATAGAAAATGATAAGGCCGTGCTGCCTGTCAGGAGAGAGGTGTCGCTACATCTCCACTACTTTCTGGAGCTCTGAGACCCCTTGAAGCTTTTATTTTGCTCCAGGCTCTAGCCAGTCATGCTGTCTGTGAGATTTCTCATTATGTGAGCTGGCTGTGAACATTCCCCCTTCCCACTGCACAAGGGAGGCACTGGTTTGGTGTTTTATACATGAAAATTGAGAGAGTGATTTTAGTCATATACAGAAGCTGTCAGTCATATAAATCTCCAAATGGCTGAACTCCAGATGGAACATGATGACAGTCATCTTTTCTGAGAAGGTGGACTTTCTTTTCTGAGTGTTTGCTGATTCATTTCCTTTAATTATATGCAACTAGTGTCTTTTCTAATAGCTGTTAGCAGTTTCTGGCTGATACCCAGGTTGGATTATCAAGGTATGATAATACTTCTAAGTATTACTTTTTAATCATGAATTGGTTCATTGGCTCTATATCTGAGTTCAGGGCTTACATTTTTTCTCATTTTCTTTGAAGGGATTCATCACTCTAAAAAAGGCCTTATTGTTATTTTTTTACAGTTTTTTTTGTCATAGGGCTCATGAACTTGCTAGAGAGAGACAGTAAGAGAAAGTGAGACATCACCTACTGGGGAGATGACCTTGCCCTAATCTCTTCTCCTCCATTCAGGATTTTAGGCATATGGCACATGCACCTGGTGTTGAGTTTCAAGTCACCAGGTCCAGGACTCCAACTATGGGTCAGCACCTTAACAACCACACCACCTGCTGATTCCAAATATGCCACTTTAATATAAAAATTATTTTAAGCTAAAAGGAATAGAAAACAAGTAGACACAAAACAAACTCTCTGACTGTCCCTTCTCTACCCAGAAAAGGCAAGATGATTTTTTTTTTTTTTTTTTTGGAGAGAGAGATTTTTGCTATAGGGGATGCATGCACTCGCCAGAGAGACATAAAGAGATGGAGAGACAGAGTCAGTCAGAGAGCTAGAAAGTGAGAAATCACCCCCCCCCACCAAGGGGGATGGCCATGCCACAATCGCTTCTCCTTCATTCTTCTCTTGAGATTTCGGACATGCATGCACACACACCTGGCGTGAGTTTGAAGCCATTGGGTCAGGGACTCGAACCGTGGTCAACTATGTAGGAGTTTAGTGACACAACAATTATACCATCTACTGGTCCCAAGGTAAGGTGATTCTTAATCACTGGAGATAACTCTAAACACTTATCAGCTCAGAGAATCTATGTCATAAATGAATCCACAGAACAGGCCTTACTATCCAGCCCCCACCTTTTATTAATTACCCCCTTATATTTACCTTTCCCTGATTTGCTGACCTGGGAAGCTCTGAGTGCCTACTCTTTGTCTTGCTACTTCTGTACAAAATTAGTGTTCTTTTGTGAAGATGATGTGTAAGGCCAAGTTGAAACCACCCCTTTGTGTTACTCATGGCCCTGTATTCTTGTGTGTATGTGCAATGTCCTTATTAGTTTTTTTTTTTATTTTGTTAACCTATTTTTTTGTCAACCTGTTTTCTGTCAGTTCAATTCATGGCTCCACCCAGTGTAATTAAGGTGAGCAGAAGGACAAAGAATGTTCTTCCTCTCTTACAGCTTTATATTTGCCCGCTGGGAACGGTGTGTGACACCTAGTAGGTGCACAGTTCATACTTGCTGCATGAGGGGAGAAGTTTTTTCAGAAATGCTATACTATTAGAACAAAGTCGTGATTACCTTTTATATCTAAATGCATAATAAATACCCTTTTATTCAGTTTTCAACTCCTTACATAATGTAATGTTAAAGATCATATATGAAAATGTACTTCATTAACTCTTTAATATTTGTAAAAATTGATCACAACAATTTTTTGTGGGAAAAAACCCCACAGCACTACATAAAGGAAGAGCTTTTGAATAGAGACAAACATTATTTGGGAGAATAATTCCATACAAGGACTTTAAAATGTGCTTTCATTTTCTGTGAATATCTTTTTGACGGTGTAGAAGAGGGTAACAAACATTTTCTCTCTACCTTCCTAGGTTCTGTAGCTGGTAACCTGGATTAATCTGACAAAAAACATATTGACAAGAGAAAAATGGGTTAGTTACATAGCTGTGCATGGGAGTTTCACAAAGAAATTAGACTCAAGGAGGCAGCCAATTGACTGAGGTTTATATTGCATGTTAGGCTACCTGCAGGAAAAGAGTGTGAGACTTCTGGGTGGGAAGGTAAGTTATGGAAAGCTGAGGAGAAGAAGTGTATAATAGATAAAATTGTCCTGTTATACAGATAAGAGACTCTCAAGTGATAATAGTTGTTTCTACAAGTTTCTTCCAAGTAGAGACACCATTAGACATGGACATTACTTTTATAAATGTAAATTTGCTTTACAATAAAAAGGGAAATATTTTATTTTTATACTCTATGGGCATTTAGGGGGAAATCATAAGCTTTTCTTGCCTCTGCTAATTCTCAGTAGCCCTTGGGTTAAAATTGTTCGTATGCTTACCAGAAGCTGGAAATGGGAGGGAGAGTAGGGGATGGGAAGAACTTAGTTAACATATACAAAACTGAATGTAAATAAGTGGAATGAGATCTAGAATACTATAGGACAATAGAGTGAAAAAAGTTTATGACAATTCAATGGACATTTCAAAATACCCAGGAGAGTTGATTTCAAACATGCACAGCATAAAGTCATGATAAATTATGGAGATGGTGGATATGTTTACTGATTTGAGTCAATCATTACAGATGACATACACGTTTAGAAAAATTATACTCACCCCACAAAGGTGTTAGATATAAATTAGAGCTTACAATAAAATTATTATTAAAAAAATAATATGTATGTTAAAGAGGCATAGTTGAGGAGG
Organism: Tupaia belangeri chinensis; assembly: GCF_000334495.1. Classification (NCBI taxonomy): domain Eukaryota; kingdom Metazoa; phylum Chordata; class Mammalia; order Scandentia; family Tupaiidae; genus Tupaia; species Tupaia belangeri. The sequence goes on along the minus strand of NW_006160208.1, from coordinate 4,004,559 downwards.
ACATGATGTAGTACTCTTTAGCAGCAAGGACTGAAGATAAAACCCTAAGAAACAGGTAGTCAGAATGTAAGGTATGAAGATAGCACAATAGTCTAGCTTGAACTAGGAACTGCTTGTTCACAAGAAAGAGCTTATGGCAGTGACTCAATGATTAACCTAGGCAGCATGATCTAAAGCAAATATAGCAATTATGGCTTTTTTCAGGCTGTACCACATTCCAGGAAGAAGATAGTGGTCTTTATGGCCTAAAGCTTTTAGACAGAGAGGGTCTAATGATCTATAGACCCACTCCAAAACTTGAAGAATAACCAGACCCATCCAGCATGTGACCCCCACCATAAGGGGAGTGGACGCATGAGTTCCTCCTAGTTGGGATAAATACCCTTGGCCAGAACCCCAAGTTGGCAACCCATTTTTTGGGATCCCTCTCTGCCTGGGAGCTGTCTGTGCTTCAATAAACTCCACTTTGTTATCCCCTCTCTTTGTCTAAGTCTTTAACTCTTTTGAGTGTGAGACAAAGAATCAGGTTCACTGCTGTTCCTTCATTGGGTATTGGGTCTAGCACCCAAATTTCCCACATCGTTTTTGGCATTTCTGCCTGGTTATTTCAACTGAATAGAAGGGTAAGTAAAGTGAACACTCTATCCTTTTTTTCTAGGCCACTCTCATCCCTAGAATTTTTTCTATCAAATGCAAACACTGGAACTCTGTCAACCAGTTAAGAGCTGATAGGGCGGCTGCCAGTCCTAAAGACATGGAGAACAGGCTTGCTAAGAAGTGTCTGATTGATTCCTCACTTATGGCAGTAGAAATGTTGGTTCAGTTCACAACTTTGTTTCCTTTCTGGAATTCTGCCCATCATGAGGAAGGATGGATGCTCTCAGGAAAACTGAGGGGGCACGACCAGGCTTAGTTTCTAGTGTACCTGAAGGTACTGAGAAACTGAACTCTTACCTGACTGCCAAACTGGGTGTTGTAATGAACTCCTCTCTTCCCTTTCTTCCAGTCATTTCCCTTTTCAAGGGGAAACAGATCACTTCTCTTCGTTTTCTCTCCCTATATGGGATGTCTCATTTTCCTTCTGTCTTAGTCCCTCTGGAAGAATCTTTCATTTCCTGCTAAAGGGGGGTTCTCTATGATTTGTAATTTTTCTAAGAGGACAAGAAACACCTTAATGTTGAGTTTCTTGGATTTTAGATACTTTATACTACTGGCTCATTCATCAAAATGATCTGCTGAGAATTTTCTATTCAGCCTATTCCCCACACTGGAGAACAACGTAAGTCCCCCTCAGCCTTGATGAATATAAATGTGAACAAGTTTACTGTTCTATTCGATGTGCCTTACTGACTCTTTCTGCTTTGATGGCTTCTTCCCTGTCCTTTTAAGCTGCTCACATTAGAAATTGATGGCAGGAGGTCTCTTTCATTGACTTGATTGAATCCAGATAAGCAGATATAGTATTTCTTGGAGTCCCTTCTAACTCCTTATGTCCTGTTGCCCCTCCTCTTTGATGACACGATTGCTAAAAGATTCTTAGAAAGCTCTCTTTCTGTTTCTCGTGTGAGCTCACTCACTCTTTTAACAGGTCTCTTCATGATCAAGCACTTTAGACCTTTATAATGACTTTAACCAGTTCCCCCAAATCTATTTTTGTATCCTGGTTGCGAATTCCCAAGAGACCACCAAGGAGCTGATTCTGATGTAAGCACACGCTTTTATTCAGGCTCAAGCCAGGACTCCCAATCTCACTGGCACAGCGGGTCAGCCCTGTGTGTTAGTTGGGCTGGATTTTTATTTGTCTGTTGGGGGGGAGGTCAAGGGGTGCTGAGGAATGCACTCAGGCGACTATACATTGGCTGTAGGTTTCAAGAAGCATAGTTGTCTTTTACTGATTGGCAAGAAAATTACTTCAGGTCTCTGGTATTTCCTTTGTTCTTCTTTATCATTGGCCAGCCCCGGTGGGGTGATGGTTTTATGACCTTCTCTTACGTGATCAGCTGCCTCCTTGAAGTGGTGCTGATTCTCAGCAAGGTGGGTTTAATAAGATGGAGTCGCCCCATAAAAAATGAAGTCCCTGTGGTCCTTCGCTATCTACTCTCTTAAGACACTTACAGTACACACTTTTGGTGTATACAAAGATCACTTTCGTGTTCTGTTCACACTGGACACATTTACCACTTCACATAACTAATTAAGATAGAAAGAGTCCATTTCAGGGCCTTAGTAATGCCTGGACTTTTGTGTGTGGGAGGGTGGTCCTGCCACTTAAAAAACTCTAAGCCTGGTGCACTTGGTCTGGATGATTTATTTTGCAGGTTTTCTGGGAAAGAGATAGAAAACAAGCAGGGGACAACTGCTCTGGTGCAGGTGAGCCTGGGTACACCTGCTGGCAGCCCAGATTCTTGAATTACATATCAGGATATAATTCAGAGAGATCCAGTCCACATAAGAGGAACACCTTTCAGACTCATGGTAGGGAACCCCTTTCTCTTTACTGTCAGAGGAACTGAAGGGGACAACTTGCAAGCCCTCTTCCTTGTCTCCAGATGGGATATTGCCCATTAGCCACCAGCACTCCCTTATAATGCATCTAGAAGTACTGGGATTCCTTTGACCCTCAGTCTCTATAAAGAATAAGTGCCTCAACTTCTTTTACACCCAAGCTTGACCTCGGTACAAGTTGGCAGACAGCAGACAGGGAAACTTGGTCCCTAGAAGGAATTATTAACTGTAATATGATTCAAGCAATTAGATATCTTTGTAAACGCCTGGGAAAATGAAGGAAGGGATTTCCACACATATAATGTTCCTATGCATTAAGAGTTATGGATACCCTTTGTTCCATCTTAACTGAAGCTTCTCCTCCACTGGCTCATTGACTGCCAAGTTCTTCAGGCTCATAGGAGATAAGATTCAAGGACCCCCAGCCTTCTAGCTCCTTGGAAACTGCTCCACCTCTTCTTCCTCTGTTTATCCAGAGGCTCTAGAGGCTACCTCTTCCCCTTGATTGTTAGTCCTTCCTTGAGTCTGGAAATAAAAGAGAAATTCAATTCTTTATTTTTATTTATTCATTCATTTATTTTAATCTGACCAGAGATACACACATACACACACACACACACACACACACAGAAAGAGAGAGAGAGAAGGAAAGTGAGAAAGCAAGCCACCAGGACCAGGACTCAAACCATGGTCAGCCATGTGGTAGTGTCCAGTGCCCCAACCACCTCGCCACCTGCTGGTCCCCAAGGAATTCAATTCTATACAAATTCACAAGCTCTTTTCTCTTACTGAGCTTAAACAGTGGCTTTTGAGTGGATACTTAACAGGAGCAATTCAAGAACTATGATTAAATGTGAAGCATTTTCAGCTCTGCAGGATCTCCTCTGCCTGCTGGCTGTATTCAGGGTTGCTTAGAGGTTCTGTTTTCTTTCTAACAAAGCCTAGAGATAAAGTCTGTTGTTTGTGTATGTACATGTGTGTATGCACACAAGTAACATGTTGTATGTTGTGCATCTATGTGATTTACAAAATCCTATTCAATTTGGCTTATAAATAAGACTGCTCGGGCCAGCAGGCAGTGTGGTAGCTAGGGGTGCTCAACTCCAATATGGCTGATTGCAGTTCGAATCCTGGGCCCAGTGGCTTGCTTTCTCACTTTCCTTCTCTCTCTTTCGCTCTCTGGTGAACACACATGCCCTATAGTAAAACTTAATAATAATAATAACAATAATAAATAAAATTTAAAAATAATTTTTAAAATTATTTAATTTATAAATTTATTTAAATATTTTTCAAGTTCACGTGACTTAAATAAATCTTTGACAAACAAGCCAACTTCAAATATGACAAAAGAAAAAGTTTAATAAGTGAAGATTGTGTGGACAGAAGTCTGACTGCTTTTTCCTGTTTTTCCAAAGTCCTTTCCAGAGGGCCTGGGGGAGTCACACCCACAAACATTAACAGACCATTTTTCCATTTAACAGGATTCTTCCTGCATCCTGTCCCTGGCATAGCACCTTTGAGATGTATATTCAACCAGTGGAGGACAGTATATTCTTTTGTTAACCTCTTCCCAAGACACAGAACTTCCCTTTCCTTGAGATGTAGATTAAGCATTTATTTACGGTAAAAGGAATCCCTGTACATGATCACCCTGAGAAAGACATGTATGCCTCTTCTCCGGGCCTAGGTCACTCATATTCTGCTTGGAAATAAACTGTATTGATTATTAATTTTTTAGAGTTGATTATTTTCCGTCAACAGTTGTTGTGGTTTCCAACATACATTTTGTCCAGAGTTTTACTGGTGAGACAACATCACATTTGTCTTAATATGGTTGGTTTAATGAAACAGCTGCTATTTATGTGTTATGCACTGCATGTTACATGGTGAAATATTAATTAACAGGAAAATGGATTGATGTTTTCAGAAATAATCAAGACATAAAGGTTAAAAAATGTTTTAGGTGCTTAAAAATGGGGTATTTACACATAACATTTTCAGATAACTTGAGATCTTACATTTTATTAAATCAGTTAACATGCTTAGATTAATATAAAGTTTAATATTTTGATCTTAATACTCTGATTTCTACTGGTGGTCTTTAAAATTTTACAGGAATAAAAGATATTGGGACTATTAATAAGATTGTTTTGTTCTACTTTGGGGAAACTTGTTAGTTTTTGTTGTTGTTTACTTGTTTATAAAATACATGTTTGTAAGCTGCTGAGATGTGCTAAAAGCTAAAGTTGCTAAGAGGTAAAAATTCTGGCTCTAGGACCCACAGATAGCATCTTTATTATGTCGCTGGACTCCCACATGGTTGACTGCAGTTCAAGTCTTGGACCCAGTGGCACATATGCCTACATGCTTGTTCAGAATCCTGAGAGGAGAATGAAGGAGAAGGGACTGTAGCATGGTCATCCCCTGGGGAGGGGGTGTGTGATTTCTCACCTTCTGTCTCTCTGTCTCTGTCTTTCTGGCTTAGAAAAAAAAGAATGGAAGAAAATAAAACAAATTATAGTTATGCATACAAGGTTACAAGCTTAATGACTCTTCCAGGAGATACTAGATTCCTCCAGGTTGGGAGGAAAAAGAGATAAACTTAGAAAGCCTCTTCAAAAGCCCTCCCATGAAACTCACCTACCCTCCAGGCTAGAGTTCTCCAGTTTTCCCTTGACATACTTGCTTACCAAACAGCAAAAGGATCAATTTAGACTGACCAGCCAATCTCCACATGGAAAAGACATTCAGACAGTCCTAAAATGAGAGTTCCAGAACTGGCTTTGGATGGGCCTCAGTATGGGTGACAAAGGCTGGGGAACTCTTGTCCAGGGACCTTCCAGGGCAGAAGTCAAGGCACAGGTTGGAACAGGTAAGATTGGCACTCCTGTCTGCCTTCTCCTTTTCAGCCTTCTGGCTCTCCCCTTATTTTCTCTTTCAGATTGACAATCAAACTTCTCCCCCTTGGACTCTCCCCTTGGCTATATTCTCAAGAACTAGGACATATCTAATACCTGGTTCCAGTACAAATTAGATGATCAGGAGGTTAAGCTATAAAACATAAGCTTAAACTATGAGCCTTCTATAGCCAATGAAGCAGATTTTCTTTATAAATCTTACAAACTGGACTCCACTTTCCTGGTGGTACTCAGCTGTTCCATACAGGAGATAAACCAACAGGGTCTCTCACAGACCAGAGCAGATCTAGGAAATATTCTCAGATGACTCAGGGAGATACAATAATAAATTCTGGTAATTTACTTTAACCTTTGATTTGACTAAAAACAAAAAAGCCCAGATGTTGGTTATGGCGTGGCCCAAATCATTAAGGATAACCTTACAGGCTTGAAACTTAAATTTCACCTGAAGGAAGCATCGGGAAAGTTTAGATTAGAGCCTTTTCCTTGGGAAAACTCTAGATGCTTCCAATGTGAGAAAAGACAATGCCCATGACTGGCATCTTCACATCCTTGTCCTCACAAATGAGGACAAGGCCTTGGTCACTAGAAATGGGAATGCCCTAAACTCTAAAGGGAACCCATGACTCCAAGCCCATGATGACTTCTTAAATTGAGGGTTGATGAGCCAAGAACTCAGTGGCTCCCCTTTGACATCTGAAAATCTCATTGGACAAACCTCAGGTAATCTCCCACTAAGGCCTTGTCCTCATTTGACATCCGAAAATCTCATTGGACAAACCTCAGGTAATCTTTAAAGTGACAAATAAAAATGTATTCTTTAATATACTAATTTTTGTGTAGATTAGAGTTTAAGGTTATGTCCAAAAGTAAACTTATAAGAAGTGAAAAGCAAGGAAAAATAGTAAACAGAAAAGGGAGACATAAGAAGACAGTTACAGCTGTAGAGGTATATTTTTGGTAAGGCAGATTAAAAGAAAAGGTTTTAATATAGAGGAATTTTGTGAGGTAAAGTTTTTGTCTTAAGGAAGAACGATTAAGATAAAGAATAAAAAAGAACTAGTACTGGTAGTATAAAGCATGTTGTTGAAGGTTTGAGTTATGTTGGAATAGTCTAAAAAAGTTACAAAATTTAATAAAGTTAAGATTGTATTAGTAAGTGTTCTAAAGCTGAGAGTACTGACATGAAGCTATCAGTCACTATTCTGGATGTTATCTTTAAGTGTTGTATATAATAGAAATAGTTAAATGTCTTTGTCTATTACATCATTATTGTAATGAACTGCTCTTTTCACTAGGAATCCATTAAACTACAGACGATGGTCAGGAGAAAGAATTCAATGACACTCCTCAGACTTCCATCATGAGCCTCTAGCTAGGTGGAGGATTTTTCACTGCTCCCCTCTTTGACACCCTTTTTCAGCAGTTTTTTTAGCAGGAAGAAGTCAGAATGGTCTTCAACCTTTTATTTTCTAGCAGCACTTATGGTTAGTTCTATAGAGAAATAAAATAGGAGATAACCCTTAGAAACAGGTAGTCAGGACATGAAGCTCAAAGATGAAGGCACAATAGTCAAGCTTGCACTGGAACTGTTTGCTCATAAGAAACATCCCTTGGGGATGGTGATTTCTTGCTTTCTGTCTCTCTGTCTCTCTCTACCTTTCTGGCAAGTGCATGTGCCCTATAGCAAAAACCTCTAAAAAAATAAATAATAAACTAAAACATATATCTTTTTTAAATGTTAGAGAACACGGATTTGCACATGCCATGTAGGATTTAGCTTCCTTAACCACTAGGCCACAGGGCCAAATATGATAATATTTGTATTGTGAAAATCTTAAATCATGGCAGCCTTCGTAGTGCAGTGAGTAGCATACAAGACTGAAGAACTGGAAGCCACCTACTTACCACTGCTTGAATCCTCCAGCCTGGCGGGCCTGGAAATACGCTGGCGAGCACCTGTGCTCAAGATCCCGAATGACTGGAGGATTGGAGGAAGGAGACTGTATTGGAGACTGAACCCTGTGGATGGTGCTTTCATCTCTCTCTCTCTCTCTCTAATGGTTGTGTACATACTCTATCATGAATTAAAAAAATTGTTTTCTAAATCACACCAAGAAAAATATCAAGAACACCCACATATCTAAAAGCCATGTAACTACCAAATATATTTTGCTTCAGATTCTAATAAAGAAAATATTACAAATACAGTCAAACGTTCTTGTTATTCATCCCCAAATCTAGTATCTTTCCTTCTGGGCCACAGGTAATGCTCTGTAAAGGCCGGTAGGTGTGCTTTCTATTACTTTTATATATTTCTATATTTTCAAACATCCACTGTCAAAATAAAAGCCAAGTCATAATAAGTGAAATAAATATGGTTTGAGGCAGGGCACAGGAGGAATTGCCTGGACGAACAGTCTTTGGGGAATCAGAGATGTGCTCCTCAGAATGACAACCCGAGGTCTAATTTATATAACGAAGAGAAGGGCTGGAAAGGGAGAGATTTCAAGTTGTTTGTCAGGAGTTTACATTGGTCCATTTAAAATAATAAAGGCAACTAATCAGCTGTTGATTTTTCTTTACATCATTAACTCCAGAACGCTGGGACGGAAAAGGAGGGGGTCACATGTGAAATCTATAATCTTTTGTAATGTCAGTTTTTTACGGTAAATGAAAACATGCCTTTTTGGACAATAACCCTGATGGGTGTGGGACATAGCCAAGGTGTCAGGTTCATGCTTTACTGAAACCATTAAAATTTTAGTGGCCCTTGTATTCTACAGACTGCTCTAAACTTCTTTCCTTCCTCATCCATAAATAGTGTATTTATCTCTTTTTGACTAAATCATATAGTATCTACTAGGTCATCTGAAAAGTCATGACATATTTTTCTATGCAAAAAATGCATCATGAATTTTCCAACTCAATATTTTCCTGTGACTACTTTTTTTTCATATACATGTGTGTGTATATATATATATATATATATATAAATAAAATGATATATTTTGGGAATGGGACCCATATACAAACAAAACTCATGAACTTCATATTTTCATGACCAGTATTGACCCTCTCTTTTTCAACCCATCTTTTCTTTTTCTGTTGGATTGTTGGAAAAGTCATGACCCATTTTTGCATAGAAAAACACATCAGGACTTTTCTGACAACCCAATAGTCTTCTCTTTTGCCTCTTTCATCACTAACCATCCAGCTGTAAAAACTACCCATAAATTACAATTACTCAACTACTACTTTTCCTTTCACATATATATACTTGTTTTCTTTTGAGAGATATGTTTTTGCTATCGAGCATGTCCACTCACCAGATAGAGACAGAGACAGAAAGCAAGAAATCACTCTCCCCCCCCCTCCAGTAGGGGATGGCCACGCCACAACCCCTTCTCCTCCAGTCGTATAGGAGGGGTTCCAGGCAAGATCAGAAGAGTGCCTGGCCAAACCCAGTCAACCAGCATATTTTTCAAGCTACTAGGGCTGGGATTTGAACTGTGGTTGGTCATGTGGGTAGCATTTGAGCCATGGTTAGACTTAACCACTATACTATGAAGTCAGTCCTTCTTTCTTAATTTTGAAATGTGTTTCCACAGTTATCAAAATAATGATCTTAATTCTTTCCTCTGTAATTACATAATAAAGTCTTATTTTCATAGGCATATCATAAGGATGAGCAAAGTTCAAAAATGAAAAATTCCAATGAAAAGAAAGTAGTATATTATCACCATAAAGAACCATGAGATCATGTGTTACTTTTATTAAATATTTAAGTCACAATTTTAGTATTCATTCGTCCTAAGTATAACCTTACTACAGAAAATATTCTCTAATTTAATTTTCTATAGTATAAGGAAATCTAGTATAAAGGTTTATAATTTAAAGCATTGTTAAATATTAAACTGAAAAGGCATAATGAAATAAGTCACAATTAAAAACATTGCAATACCAACAGTGTGAGTATAATTAGTGTGGTAGAGAAAATACCAGCTTGGAGCAAACAGTTGGCATAATGGGTACGTCGCTGGACTTCCATGTAGTTGACTGAGGTTCGAGTCCTGGACCCGGTGGCTTAAACTCATGCTGCATGTGTGCATGCATACCCAAGATACTGAGAGGAGAATGGAGGAGAAGGGATTGTGGCGTGGTCATCCCCCCAGTGGGTGATTTCTCACTTTCTGTCTCTCTGTCTCTCCTGTCTTTCTGGCGAGCTCACGTGCACTATAGCAAAAACCTCTTTAAAAAAAAAAGAGAGATGGGACCAGCAGGTGGCATGCTGGTTAAGGTGGTGGACACTCCCACATGGCTGACAACAGTTCAAGTCCTGGATCTGGCAGCTTGCTTTCTCACTTTCTCTCTCTCTCTCTCTGTGCTTGGTTCTAGTCCCAGACCAGGCAGCTTGCTTCCTCACTTTCCCTTTTGCTCTCTCTTTCTCTGTTCAAATTAAAAAATAATAACAAATGGAATTAAATAAATAATTTTAAGAAAGAGAGAAAATACCAGCTTGTTTAAGGCAATACTAATACTAGCTTGTACTACTAAGTTGGTATTCTCAGAATCTGTTTTATTCTGAATTCTGCTACTAGTTGGCTGTGTGATGTTAAACAATGAAACTCTGTTCTCCAATTTTAGATTTTGCTGTTTGATTTTTTTTTGTTAGATTTGAAACAAGTTGGAGGAGATGGACTTTAGTGTCCCTTACACTTGTAGGACTTTGTTGATTCTTTCTTGTATAATTAACAATACATATTAAAATATGGTAAGGTAGAAAACTTGAGTAAGATACGACCCATTTTTCATAGAGCTCATACCCTTGGCATGAAAAGAACATATAAACAAAGAAATGGTCACACAGCATTGTAAGTGCAACAGCGCAAGACTATATGGTGCTTAGCAGAGTTGGTTTAACCTTGAAGGATGTGTCAAGGAGCAGTCAAGGAATCTTCCTGGAGGAGGTGATATTTGAGTTGGGTCTTGGAAGGTTTCTCCTCATAAATGTAACTTAAAGACCCCAAAATATCTCTTGACCTGGATCTCTCACTGGCCAAGCTGCTTAGCTTGATATTCAATCATTTCTAATTGGGGCCTGAGCAGGGGCTTAGTATCTATTGACTCATTTATTCTTAATATCCAGTTGGAGGGACCAAGTTCTAAAGTAAGTAAAATTGAGCAGATTTTTGTATTTTTTGTATTGTGTTTTTATATTTTTTCTTCCCAGCAGATTTTTGTATTTTTTGTATTGCGTTTTTATATTTTTGTATTGTGTTTTTATATTTTTTCTTCCTTTTATTACTGGAATCCTGCTAATTAATTTAATTTTATATTGCCTTTTAATACTTATTTAAACCCTTGTAATGCTTTGTGAATTCAGACAGGAGAGAGACAGAGAGAGATCTAAAGGGAAAGGGAGTTGTTAAAAATTTTCTTCCGTTTCCTTGATTAATTTATCTTTCAGGGTATTTTCTTCATCTGGCTTTTGCTTATATTCTTTTTCTTTACAAACCTTTGTAGTAGAACCCATGTGGGTTCATTTGAAAATCATTCATTGTTCAATTTAGTTATTTATGTATCAGCTAAATTGTTTACTAAATGAAAGTGGGACTACCAAAGGTGGGGCAGAAGGGAAGGCAGTAAGGGAGAGGATGTGATAGGAAGCAGTTTCATTTGGATTTGCTACCTCTAAAACACTTTACCAAAATCTATCATTTTCTTTTCTTTCTTTTTTTATAATTATTTATGTTATTTTATTTATAATTGTTATTATTCTAAAATTTTCTGAAGGGCACATGTGCTCACCAGAGAGAGACAGAGAAAGTGAGGAAGCAAGCCGCCAGGTCCGGGACTCAAACCGTGGTCGACCATATAGTCCAAGCCCTAATCACCCCACCTCCTGCTGGCCTCTGTCATTTTCTTTTCATTGACAACTTATTTTTCCTCCCCTTTCAACCTTTAGAAAGTAAATGTGGCCTGCTGTGATAATAATATTTAGTCACAACTCCTTGGTGTTGAGGTCAAGCCATCACTGTTTCTTCTTATTTATTCTAATTTCTCCTTTGGCCATGGGCATTTGGGAAACTGTTTATTTAATGAGCTCTGAAGAATGTGTGTTGGCTCTCAGCATTGACCTGCATATTTCTGAGCATTGAGAGGATATCGTTCAAAATGTGGGGTTGAAATTTGTTATCAGTCTCCTCTTTCATTGATTACTGAGATTTTTCAGCTGTTTTTCCTATACTGTTTTGTGAAACAGAACTTTAAAAAAAGGGGGGAAAGCAGGTTTTTACATTATCTTTAACTCGATCACTGAAATAGCTTGGTTTTGAAAATTGTCCTTATGTTTAAAAAGTTGAGAAACACATTACCCCAGAAAATCAAATTCATCTTCACTAGCTTCTCTTTCCAATGGCTCATAGTAAACTTACACAGAGCAGAATAATCCATAAGAGCTTGCGAAATGAGAGAGAAACAGTAATGTTCTCTGCTTCACATTTCATCCTTTCTAGAAGGTTTTGTTAAAGTCTTGTCCCTACCATCGACTTCGTGACCAGGCTAGTTTTCTCCTTTATGAAATAGGAACCGTGGTCTATCTCATATTCTTTTTGTAAGAATTAAAGTACATATTATAGGTGAAAGTAACTCTTTACACTGAGAGCACTCTGCAAACATCATTAACTATCAGAAGTAATGGAAAATTCCATCTCTAGGTCAGAGCTGGGAAAAAGACCTAGCACTTGCTATCTATTTTACTATTATTTTTCTTGTTCATTTCAATACTTTGGAAGATTCTACATACTATGAAGCTATTTGACTTTAGTATCCTTGACTATAACCTAACTCTATTAAATATTTCTGCAGTTTTATTTTGTTTATAATGCATAAACTATTCTTTTTTTTAAAGTATTTCTTTCTGGCCTTTAATTCATCTATTGTGTACTCTCATGTCAGTCTCACACACAGTCTACATATAGCTTTTGCTTTTTTATTCATATTTTTTCCCAGCATGAATACACTGTATATTACTCCAGTCAAAGATATTACCATACACATTATCATCAGTAAGTAGTTTTCCATTATTGTGTTCCTTAAATGTTTTTTATTGTTTTCGTCCCTTGATTTTCTTCCTCCCGGCCCCTACATTCCCCACCCTCTTCCCACACCGTCTCTAGTACCTGCAATTGTTCTCCATGGTTTTATACCTTCCAATCTTTCAGTTTCTGCCATGGAGTGTAGACCTTCGATGTATATTAAGTGGATCCATACAATGCCTCTTTTTCATAGTCTTACTTGCTTCACTTAAAATTAAACTATTTATTATTTAAATAAAAAATCGCTCTTTCTTAGCTTGGCCTTTTGTTCATTCAATACTTTCCCTTCTCTGTTTCCTAGATGGCTGGCCTGAATCAGTCCAAAAGAGTTCCAGTAATATGATTTCCAGCTGAGTAGACTGTTGTATGACACAAATATTACATGCTATTCATTAAAGTTTTGTGCCTACTGCATTAGACCTAGCCAATTGTGTTAACACTCTGGCTTTATTTTCTTTCTGCAAAAAAGGCACGCTGTGAGATGTCTGAGCTTTATTTTCATGACCAAGACAAATGTATGAAGGTTGAACGTAATACCAAACAACAACAAAATAAAAGCGAAACTAGGTACAAACACTTGGAAAGCTTCTGATCAAAGAAAATGTGTCAAGTTTGACATTAGAAAATATAATACTTTTGGGATAGCAGTTGACGTAATGGCTATGTCACTGAACTCCCATGTAGTTGGCTGCAGTCCGAGTCCTGGACCCAGTGACTTAAACTCATGCCAGGGACGTGTGTGTGCGTGCCCAAGATCCCAAGAGGAGTCTGGAGGAGAAGGGATTGCGGTGTGGCCATCCCCCTTGGGGGATGATTTCCTGCTACGCGCCTTATAGCAGAAACCTCTAAAAAAAAAAAAAAAAGTAATACGTTTGTGTACAGAGGTCTATTAGCTTGATGTTTCCAATCTCCAGAAGTGGATCCTGATATTTTCTTCCCACCCTGTGCCGTTCTGCTCACCCAGAAGAAGCTTCTGCTTGTTACATTGGTGGGCTCACTTTCCTCAAAGGAGATGTGCACTCACTTTACTCTCTCAGCTCACAACGGTTATCTGGTGTGCTCTTCCCACATTCCCAAGTTGTACATATTCGCTAAGACCAACTATCAACACCCCTCTCTCTGTGAAGACTTTATTAAGTACACTTGTCTTTTCCTGAATTAGTTTCTTTGCTACTATTTCAATACTGTATTATGTACCTAATACTTCCCTCTCCTACCTTGCAAATATCTAAAGACAGAGCGACCAATTCACTTCTAGTAAGTAATTGTGGATAAATGAGTGAGTTGTTGTAATTGACAATGTCCTTTATGTCTATTTACAGTTAACATACAGCAAAGGTGGGAGAAGTAAAAGGCCAACTAGAATTCATTTCTCTGGAATTTGATCAGTTCCATTAACTCTAAAGACACTTAGTATTCCTTTCTAGTGTGGGTTTTCTTTCTTTTTTTCTTTTTACAATTTTGGACAAGACTATATTTTACTTTTTCATAAAAGTTCTATCAACACTATATTTTTCCCTTAACTTAAAAATACAGCTTCTGAAAGAAAAAATTTGAATTGTTATAATTTGTTATACATTTTATAAACAGCAGTGAAAAGAGGTTAACAGGAGGAATTCAATGTTTAAATATAGTAGCAGTCATTTTAAAAGCTTGACTTTGTCCTTAACCTAAAAGTGGAGTTCTTGCTGATTTTCTTGTTCAAGATGACCAGAAGTTCCTCTT